>NW_016107550.1:3038792-3049863 GCF_001604975.1 Cebus imitator
GCCCGGCCTTTTTTTTTTTTTTTTCTGAGACAGGGTTTCCCTCTGTTGCCCAGGCTGTAGCACAGTGACACGATCATAGCTTCCTGCAACTTCAATCTCCTGGGCTCAAGCCATCCTCCCATGTAGCTGGGACTCTGTGCACCACCATGCCTGGCTAATTTTAAATCTTTTTTGTAGATCGGGGTCTCGCCATGTTGTGCAGACTGGTCTGAACTCCTGGCCTCGGGCAGCCCTCTCTCTTGGACCTCCCAAGGTGTTGGGATTACGGGCATGAGCCACTGCACCTGGCTTCTGTTTATTTTTGTTTGACCCATGAGCTAAATAGTTGGTGGGAAAAAAAAATCAAAAGAACACTATTTCAGGACATGTGGAAACTACATGGAATTCAAAATTCAGAGTTCAGAAAACAAAGTTCTGTTGGACTGCAGTCACTCCATTCACAATGAATTACCTACAGCTGCTTTCGCACTAGAGTCCAGCGTGGTGACAGAGACCGCACTGCCCGTAAAGCCTTAGATAGATTCCTATTACCTGGCCCACAGGCTCGCTGGCCCATGGCGTAGACCAAAATGCCAGACGTTACCCTTGGTTCTTCTGTTGTCTTCACATGCATCCCACCAGCATTTTTTTTTTTTTTTTTGAGATGGAGTTTCACTCTTGTTGCCCAGGCTGGAGTGCAGTGGTGCAATCTCGGCTCACTGCAACCTCTGCCTCCCAGGTTCAAGTGACTCTCCTGCCACAGCCTCCTGAGTAGCTGGGATTACAGGCATGCACCACCATGCCCGGTTAATTTTGTATTTTTAATAAAGATGGGGTTTCTCTGTGTTGGTCAGGCTGGTCTCAAACTCCTGATCTCAGGTGATCCATCTACCTTGGCCTCCCAAAGTGCTGGGATTACAGGCGTGAGCCACCACGCTTGGCCATCCACCAGCAAATTCTACTGGTACTCCCTCCAAAACATAATTCGAATGCAAACACTTTCCTCTATTTCACTATACTAATCCAAACCATGGCTGTATTTTCCCCGAGATAATTTATATGGCCTAACTGAGTTCTGTATGCTTCTCCTTTCAACTTCCTCAAGCCCATTCTCCACAGAGCAGCTAGGGTGATACTTCTGCCTTTTAATTTTAAATGTTGGCCGGGTATGGTGGCTCATGCCTGTAATCCAAGCACTTTGGAGGCCAAGGCAGGCGGATCACCTGAGGTCGGGAGTTCAAGACCAGCCTGACCAACATGGTGAAACCCCGTCTTTAAAAATAAATAAATAAATTTTAAATGTTTCTAGGCAGGGTCTGGCTCCGTCGCCCAGGCTGAAGTGTAGTGGCACAATCACAGTTCACCGCAGCCTCAACTTCCTGGGCTCAAGCAATCCTCCCACCTCAGCCTCCCGTGTAGCTGGGACCACAGGCACACGCCACCACACTGAGGTAATTTTTTAAATTATTTGTAGAGATGAGGTCTCACTATGTTGCCCAGGCTGATCTTGAATTCCTGGGCTGATCTTGAATCTTCTCACTTCAGCCTCCCAAAGTGTGGGGATTACCGGTGTGAGCTGCCGTGCCCGGCCAAGTGATACTTTACTGTCATAAATCAGATCATGGATTCCCCCCCAGAATAAAAGCCACGTAAATTCCTACTGCAGAATAACATGGGTGCAAGGCCTCCCATGGCCTGACTCCTGGCTCCCTGTGAGTCCATCTCCTGCCATCTGCTGTCCCTGCTCCAGCATGGCGGCCTCTTTGCTGTTCCCCAGACCCTCTAAGCTCATTCCTCCCTCAGTGTGTTTTGCACTGCTGTCTCCTCAGCCTGGAATGTTCTTCCACTGGCACTTCAAATGTCTCATTTCCTCATATTACCTCATACTATTTAAGTCCCTGGTCAAATATCACCACCTCTGAGAGACCATCACTGACCATCATGTCTAAAAGGGACTCATTTGGTATCCAAGAAAATGTTAAAAAATAATAATAAAAGAAAGAGAGAGAGAGAGACAGAGAGAGAGTGTGTATGAGAGCAACTGGGCATGGTGGCTCACATCTGTAATCCCAGCATTTCGGGAGGCTGATGCAGGTGGATGGCCTGAGGTCAGAAGTTCTAGACCAGCCTGGCCAACATAGTGAAACCCCATTTCTACCAAAAATACAAAAACTAGCTAGTCTCATAACCTGAACTAAAAAAAAAATAATAATAATTAAAAATAAAATAAACCGCCAGCCACAGTGGGTCACACCTGCAATCCCAGCACTTTGGCAGGCAGATCATGAGGTCAGGAGATTGAGACTATTCTGGCCGACTTAGAGAAACCCCATCTCTACTAAAATACCAAAAATTAGCTGGGCATGGTGGCAGGTGCCTGTAATCCGAGCTACTTAGGAGGCTGAGGCAGGGGAATTGCTTGAACCCAGGAGGCAGAGGTTGCAGTCAGCTGAGATTGTGCCACTGCACTCCAGCCTGGTGACAGAGTGAGACTGTCTCCAAAAAAATAAATAAATAAAACAAAATAAAACAGACATGGTGGCTTATCCCTGTAATCCCAGAATTTTGGGAACCTGAGGCTGGCAGATCACTTAAGGCCAGGAGTTCGAGACCAGCCTGACCAACATGGTGAAACTAAAAATCTCTACTAAAAATACAAAAATTAGCCAGGCATGGTGGACGGCGCCTGTAATCCCAGCTTCTCAGGAGGCTGAGGCGGGAGGATAGTTTGAACCTGGGAGGCGGAGGTTGAAGTGAGCTGAGATCGTGCCACTGCACTCCAGCCTGGGCGACAGAGCAAGACTCTGTCTCAAAAAAATAATAATAAAAAAGAATGAAGACTTATTCCCAGCTGGACCTTACCCTGCCTTAATTTTCTTCACAGAATTGATCACTACATGAAATTCTCTATTTATTTATGCCTGTATTCATTTGCCAGGGCCACCATAAGAAAGTTTAAGCCTGAGTGGCTTAAACAACAGAAATTGATTTTTTCACCGTTCTGGAGGCTGCAAGCCTGAGATCAAGGCGTTATTAGGGTCCGTTTTTTCTGAGGCTTCTCTTCTTGTCTTGTAGATGGCAGTGTTCTCCATGTATCTTCACATGGTCTTCCCTCTGTACCTATCGGTGCCCACATTTCCTTCTCTTTTTTTTTTTTTTTTTTTTTTTTTTTTGAGACGGACTCTGGCTCTGTCACCCAAGTTGGAGGGCAGTGGTGTGATCCTGGCTCACTGCAACCTCCACCTCGTGGGTTCAAGAGATTCTTCTGCCTCAGCCTCCTGAGCAGCTGGGATTATAGATGCCCACCACCACCCCTGGCTAATTTTTTTTTATTTTTAGTTGAGATGGGGTTTCTCTATGTTGGCCAGGCTGGTCTCGAACTCCTGACCTTAGGTGATCCATCTGCCTCAGCCTCCCAGAGTATTAGGATTACAAGCGTGAGCCACCACGCCTGGCCTTCTTTTTTTATTTTGTTATCTTTTTTTTGGGTAGAGACAGGGTCTCACTCTTGCCCAGTCTGACCTTGAATTCCTGGCCTCAAGAGATCCTCCTGCCTGAAATTTTCTTATCTCATAAGGACACCAGTCACATTGGTGCTCACTGCAACCTCCGCCTCCCAGGTTCAAATGATGACCTTGCTTTAATTTAACTGTTCTTGTTTTATTTTGTTTTGCTTTTTTGAGAGGAGTCTCATTCTGTTGCCCAGGCTGGAGTGCAGTGGCTTGATCTCAGCTCGCTGCAGACTCTGCCTCCAGGATTCAAGCAATTCTCCTGCCTCAGCCTCCAGAGTAGCTGGGATTACACGTGTGCGCCACCATGCCCAGCTAATTTTTGTATTTTTAGTAGAGATGGGGTTTCACCATGTTGACCATCCTTTCTCGCTAACTCCTGAGATCCACTTACCTTGACCTCACAAAGTGCTGGGATTACAGGTGTGAGCCACCACACCTGTCCTTAACTTAATTATCTCTTTACAGACTCTATGTCTGAATACAGTCACATTCTGAGGTACTTGGGGTCAGGACCCCAAAACATGAACTTTTTGTGGAGGGCACAGTTCAGCCCCCAACAATGCATTTAACTGATTATTGCCCATCTCTCCATCTTGGATGAAACTCCAGAAGGACAGGGACTTTGTTACAGTGTCATTTATGTATTATATGTATTTTGTAGTTGAGCTCAGTGACGATCTGTCAAATGAATCTAAGAATGCATGACTTAGGTCTGCTGTGGTAGCTCACACCTGTAATCCCGACATTTGGGGAGGCTGAGGTGGGAGGTGGGCTTGAGACCAGCCCAGGCAATGTAGCAAGATCCTGTCTCTAGAAAATACAATGAAATAACTAGCTGTGGTGGCTGGTAGCTGTAGTACCAGCTACTCAGGAGGCTGAGGTGGGAGGAGGGCTTGAGCCTGGGAGGTCAAGGTCGCAGTAAGCTATGATCGCACCATTGCACTCCAGCCTGGGTGACTGAGACCCTGTCGCTAAAAGAAGAGAAAAGAAAAGAAAAAAAGAATGAATTAGGAAAGGGATGAAGGGGGGTCCTTGTCTGCATGCTTTTCCATCTCCAGTGCTATCGTGTTGGCTGCGTGGAGCAAAGAAAGGGCTTTTGAATCACAGCATCGGGTTGCATTCACCAGCCCCGATCACAACCACAGTGAATGGCCGGGTGCAGCGGCTCAGCCCTGTAATCCCAGCACTTTGGGAGGTGGACAGATCACCTGAGGTCAGGAGTTTGAGACCAGCCTGCTCAACATGGTGAAACACTGTCTCTCCTAAAAATACAACACGTAGCTGGGCGTGGTAGCGTCAGCCTGTAATCCCAGCTACTCAGGAGGCAGAGGCAGGAGAACCTCTTGAACCCAGGAGGCAGAGACTGCAGTGAGCCAAGATCGTGCCATTGCCTGGGCGACAGGGGAAACTATTTCTAGAAAACACCCAAAACAATGAACAACCAAACAGAAAAAACGCCACAGTGGGACCAGGGTGCAGGGAGGAAGGAGGGTCAGGAATGGAGGTTGGGGCAGGACTCCAGGGTCTGGAGGGACGGTGGCTGGAGGCAGGACTCACCCACGACTCAGGCGGCCCTGCAGGACCTGGCCCCTGCCCAGCTCTGCAATTCCGTCACGGCTTCTCTCCCCAACCCCTGCCGTCTCCTAGCTCCAACCCCACTGAGCTTTCTGTGCTTCAAACGCCCTGTGTTGTGTCCTCCACAGGGCTGTGCGTCAGCCACTGCTTCTGCTCGGAACAGCTGTGGCTTCGTTTTGTTCACGAGTGGGTTCTTTTCATGCTTTGGGTCCCAGCCCAAATGGCTTTTCTCGACACCATCCGAAGTCCCTGCTCCACCCCTGGGTGCCCCTTTCTCTGTTTCTATTTCCTTCTTCTCCTGCCTCACCCTCTGAGATGATCTTGTCTCCTCATTTGTTTATTTTGGACATTGCAACCTGGCAGCCTGCAGGCCCTCGGCGGCCAGGGGAGGTGCTTTGTTTGCCGGGCAGAGTATAAAGATTTCTCTGAGTTGACATTTAAAGGTTGGGAGAAGTCCCATAAAAATAATAATCATGTAAGCAATTATGGGCCGGGCGCAGTGGCTCACACCTGTAATCCCAGCACTACAGGGGGCTGAGGTGGGTGGATCACTAGAGGTCAGGAGCTCAAGATCAGCCGGCCAACATGGTAAAACCCCGTCTCTACTAAAAAAAAAATTAGCCAAGCATGGTGGTACATGCCTGTAATCTCAGCTACTCAGGAGACTGAGGCAGGGGAATCATTTGAATCCCAGCTACTGGGGAGGCTGAGGCAGGAGAATCAGGAGATGGAGGTTGCAATGAGCTGAGATTGCACCATTGCACTCCAATCTGGGAGACAGAGCAAGACTCTGTCTCAAAAAAAAAAAAAAAAAAATTTTTTTTAATCTAAGGAACCATATTCACCCGCAGTGCTGCGAACACCAGAACGTGTTTCTCTCACCTAGCTGTGACTTGGTATCAGCCTTTGCATCATCTCCAGCAAAGGTTCTGTGGCATCGATTCCCTTCACATTGCCATCACCGCCACCCACCTTCAGAACCATGTTCATCCTCCCCACTGAAACTCTAGACCATTTAACATCAACTCCCCTTTCTCCTGTTCCCTCCGGCCCTCGGCAACTGCCCTTCTACGTTCTGTCTCTATGACTTTGTATCTTGTTTTTTTTTATTTATTTATCTCCAGCTTCCCAAATGCTGCGTGCTATATAGTAGGTGTTTAGTAAGTATTTGTTGAGTGCACACGTGGGAAGGCGCCAGGGAGGGCGGGAGGGCCGGGAGAGGAAGGCGGAGATGCTCAGACGCAGCTGGGGTCCCGGGCCTGATCCGCCCGTCCTCTCTCCCGCAGGCCTGCTGCTGTTGGTGAGCCTGGAGGTGTTCCGGCATTCCGTGAGGGTCCTGCTGCAGACAGTCAGCCCCGAGCCACCCCCGGCCCCACGCCTCACCTACGAGTACTCCTGGTCCCTGGGCTGTGGCGTGGGGGCCGGCCTCATCCTGCTGCTGGGGGCTGGCTGCTTTCTGCTGCTCACACTGCCTTCCTGGCCCTGGGCGTCCCTCTGTCCCAAGCGGGGCCACCGGGCCACCTAGAGCCACACGTGAGACTTCTCTAAGCAACCACCAAGCTCTTTGATCTTCTCCATCGTGCCCTCAAGATCTTTCCACCCCATCTCCTGGAGAAACTGTGTTCTCCCCGCTCGGGGCCGTGTTCTTTGACACACCCGCCTCCTGTCCCCTCATCCTCTCTCCCTCTGTAAATACATTTTTATCGGTGGCTGTATGTGGGTTGCTTAGGGGTGGGATGGGAAGAGGCTCTTTGCAAACGAGGGTCCCCAGGGAAGACTGGCGGGGACCTGATGGGGTAACGGGTGTGGGGTTGGGGGCGGTGAGGTTGGGGGGCCTTGGGTGGGAGTTGGAGGCCCTTTCATTTCCCAAGTCTGGATCAATTCACCTGCTGGGAGAGACTTTTTACAACTCATCTGCAGCTCAGGGTGGGGTTGCGGGAGATCGGGGAGGATGCCAGGGTCTGACCTGGCTGTGTCTGATTTGGGATTAAAGGTTTGGAAATTTAACCACTTTGGTTTGGAGTCTATTTGTGACATGATCACACATTCCGGGGTAAAGAAAAGGAACTCCACCTATCCTCCAGAGACATACCAGGTATGAGCCCAGATGTCATGTGAAAACGAAACCATATACAATGGCTGACAGTGTGGAAAATATGATAGATGTTTTTTTTTTTTTTTTTGGAGACAGTTTTGCTCTGTCTCCCTGGCTACAGTGCAGCAAAACAATCTTGGCTCACTGAGACCTCCGCCTCCTGGGTTCAAGCAATTCTCCTGCCTCAGCCTCCCAAGTAGCTGGGATTACAGGTGCCTGCCACCACACACAGCTAATTTTTCTGTGTTGTTTTGTTTTTTGTTTAGAAGAGATGGGTTTCACCATGTTAACCAGTCTGCTCTTGAATTCCTGACCTCAAGTGATCCGCCTGCCTTGGCCTCCCAAAGTGCTGGGATCACAGGCGTGAGCCACCGCGCCTGGCCCAGATTTCCCCTTTACACTTGACTCCCAACATATTGGATTAAGATTGACCCCAATGACCTCATTTTAACGTGGTTACCTCTGTAAAGGCCCTATCTCCAAATGAAGCCACATTCTGAGGTACTGTGGGGTTAGGATCCACCATATATCTTTTTTTGTGGGGGGGAACACACATTGTTCAACACATTGTTCACATTGAACACATTGTTCAACCTTTAACAATGTGTAGATTCTAAATTGTGTTTTCTGGCCGGGCATGGTGGCTGACACCTGTATCCCAGCACTTTGGGGGGGTCCGAGCCGGGCAGATCACCTGAGGTCAGGAGTTTGAGACCAGCTTGGCCAACATGGTGAAACCCCATCTCTACTAAAAATAAAAAAATTAGTTGGGTGTGGTGGTGGGCACCTGCAATCCCAGCTACTCAGAAGGCTGAGGCAGAAAAATTACCTGAGCCTAGGAGGTGGAGGTTGCAGTGAGCCGAGATCGTGCCACTGCACCCCGGTCTGGGAGACAGAGCGAGACTCTGTCTCAGAAAAAAGGGGTGGGGCAGTGGGATTGGTTCAGGAACCTTCTGAAGAAGGAGATGCCGAACTTCAGTCTTGGAGACGACTAACAGAGGAAGCGGAGAAAGTCAAGGGCATTCCAGGTGGGTGGGAGGACTTGGAGAGAAACAAGATGAAAAACGTTATGAAGCTGTGAGTGAGAAAATGGGAGCGCTGATGTTTGGAGTGAGATACAGGAATAGTGAGAGGGGTTGCAGTGAGCTGTCTTGTGAAGGCGGCGGGGAGATTTAATGCTCAAAGGGTAGCTCAGCCTTTATCCTGAGGGTACTGAGGAGCCATGGGAGGTTCTTGAGCAGACATGCTGGCATCAGGTCGAGGGGTTGACCCAGTTTCTTATTCTTGAAGTCACAAAATTGCAGACGCAGAAGACAGACCAGCGGTCGCCAGCGGTTACGAATAGGATGAGTCTTGATCCTGTGTGGTGGCTCACCAGCACCTTGGGAGGCCGAGGCGGGCTGATCACCTGAGGTCAGGAGTTCAAGACCAGCCTGGCCAACATGGTGAAACCCTGTCTCTACTAAAAAAAAATAAAATAAAAATTAGCTGGACATGGTGGCTCACACCTGTAATCCCAGCACCTTGGGAAATACCTGTTCTCATTTAGGTTTGTGGGCACAGGCCCTAGGGTGGAACCCTCGCCGGAGACATTGCCCTTCTCTACCCAGCAGTTTCCTGCTCCCCTCCCATATCGGATGCTTTTTCTGTATCTATTGAGATGATCAGTAATTTTTTTTTTTTTTCAACACAAAGTTTCATTCTGTCACTGAGGCTGGAGTGCAGCTGTGCGATCTTGGCTCGCTGTAACCTCTGCCTCCTGGGTTCAAGCAATTCTCGTACCTCAGCCACTCCAGTTGCTGGAATTACAGGTGTGCGCCACCACACCCAGCTAATTTTTGTGTTTTTAGTAGAGATGGGATTTCCCCATGATGGCCAGGCTGGTTTCAAACTCCTGACCTCAGGTGATCCGCCCGCCTCCGCCTCCCAAAGTGCTGGGGTTACAGGCGTTGATCAGGTGATTTTTGTTTCTAATTCTGCATTCAACAAGGAGAAGTGGGCCAGACATGGCGGCTCACACCTGTAGTCCCAGCACTCTGGGCGACCCGGGTGGGTGGATCACCTGAGGTCGGGAGTTTGAAGCCAGCCTGGCCAACATGGTGAAACCCCGTCTCTACTAAAAATACAAAAACTAGCTGGGTGGTGGCACGTGCCTGTAGTCTCAGCCACTCGGGAGGCTGAGGCAGGAGAATCTCTTGAACCTGGCAGGTGGAGGTTGCAGTGAGCCGAGATCACGCCACTACACTCCAGCCTGGGGACAGTGAGAAGTCCATCTCCAAAAAAAACAGCAACAAGAAAAAAAAAAAATAGAAGTATCCCTCAGTGCCCTGGGGACCTGGGAGCCGGGCTGGTGTGAAACCCCAGCTCCCCGATTTATAGCTAGAGCAACAGCTTCACCTCTTTCTGTCTTGGTTTCTTCATCCCTAAAGACGGTGCATGAGCTCAGCCCCGTACCCACTCCCAGCAGTCACCGTGAGGAGTCTACGCCATCAGAAGCCCTGCAAAGCTCCCAGGAGACCGCCTGGCGCATGGTCGCAACTCCATCTGCCTTTGTGGTTATTTTTTATCCAGTGGCACTTAGAGAGTAAACAGGGACCCCCGACAAGCTGACAGCCTGCTGATGGAAACAGACACCAATCACATCATTGCACTAATGAGGGTGCGATTATCAACAGAGGTGAGTGCTGGGAGACGACAGTCCAAATAGGAGACAAGATCATTCACAGTTTGTTTTTTTTTTAGCTGTTTGACTTTGTGCCCAGTCGGGTCAGGGAAGCCTCAGGAGATATCTGCCATGGGGAGGGCTTGGGGCAGGTAGTTGGTCTTGGGGAAATGGTTCTTCTTTCTCTTTCTCTCTTTTTCTTTCTTTCTTTCTCTTTCTTTCTTTCTCCTTTCTTCCCTTCCTCCCTCCCTCCTTTCCTTCCTTTCTTCCTTTTTCCTTACATCCTTTCTTTCTTTTTCTTCCTTCCTTCATTTTTCTTTCCTTCCTTCCTTCCCTCCTTCCTTCCGTCCTTCCTTCCTTCCTTCTTTCCTTCCTTCCTTCCCTTTTTCCTTGCCTTCCTTCCTCCCTCCCTCTCTCTCCTTCTCTCTCTCTTTCTCTTTCTTTCTCTCTCTCTTCCTTCCTTCCTTCTTTCTTTCTTCCAGAGTCTCACTCTGTGACACAGGCTAAAGTGCAGTGGAACAATCATGGCTCACTGCAGCCTTGACTTCCCAGGTTTGAGCAATTCTCATGTCTCAGCCCCCCAAATACCTGGGACTACAGCCACACACAGCCACACCCAGTTAACTTTTTGTATTGTGTGTGTGTGTGTGTGTGTGTGTGTGGAGATGGGGCTCTCCCAGTGTTGCCCATGTTGGTCTTGAACTCCTGGTCTCAAGTGATCCACTCGCCCTGGCCTCCCAGAATGCTGAGATTACAGACGTGAGCTACTGTGCCCAGCCACTCTTCTTTAAAAAATTATAAATAAATAGAGATGGGGTCTCACTGTGTTGCCCAGACTGGCCATAAGCCACTGCACCTTGCGGGAATGTCTCTTTGTCCAGTAGTGTCTTTATTTCGAAAACTCTTTCTTACCTGAGGTCAGGGCAGGGAAGGTTCAAAGCTAGAGACTCAAGAGAAAAGGGGGCTGGCTGTGGGCAGTGGCTCACGCCTGTAATCCCAGCACTTTGGGAGGCCAAGGCAGGTGGATCACCTGAGGCCTGGAGTTTGAGACCGGCCTGGCCAACAAGGAGAAACCCTTGTCTCTACTACAAATACAAAAATTAGCTGGGCATGGTTGCAGGCACCTGTAATCCCAGCTACTCCGGAGGCTGAGGCAGGAGAATCGCTTGAACCCAGGAGGCTGAAGTTGCAGTAAGCTGAGATCTCACCATTGCATTGCAGCCTGGGAGACAAGAGTGAGACTTTGTC
>NW_016107550.1:3049882-3051928 GCF_001604975.1 Cebus imitator
AGAGAGAAAAGGGAGCTGTCAATTTTCCCCTAAACTCTCCCTGATAACACTTTGCATGGCCCCCCACAGCCAGTTTGGGGGTTCAGTTCTGGGTTGGGAGAGACCAGAGGGAGGGGAAGGCAGAGACATAACATAGACTTCTGAGAAGAGGGAGAAGGAAGTACACACCCCTTGAAGACGAATGACTGGAATCACATCATCCTATGAAACAATGTATTGTTGGGGCTCACAAAATGATATTCCCAAAGCATGATATTTGTCAGGTGGAGTATTTGAACTAAAGGAGATTAAAGGTCTCATAGGCGGTCGGGCGTGGCGGCTCACGCCTGTATTCCCAGCACTTTGGGAGACTAAGGAGGGTGGATCACATGAGGTCAGGAGTTCGAGACCAGTAAAACCTCATCTCTACAAATAATACAAAAAACTTGCTGGGCACGATGGTGTGTGCCTGTAGTCCCAGCTACTCTGGAGGCTAAGGCAGGAGAATCACTTGAACCCAGGAAGTGGAGTTTTACAGGCATCCACCACCATGCCCAGTTAAAAATTAAAAATTAAAAATAATTTTAATTACAAAATTAAAAATAATTTTTGTATTTTTAGTAGAGACTGGGTTTCGCCATGTTGGCCAGGTTGGTCTTGGACTCCTGACCTCAGGTGATCTGCCCACCTTAGCCTCCCAAAGTGCTGGGATTACAGGTGTGAGCCACAGGGCCTGGCCTGTCTTCTGGATATAAGCCATTTTAATGGGTGAGAGGAGAGACATCTCACTGTAGTTTAGACAGGGATTGTGGTGTGCACCTGTAGTCCCAGCTACTCGCGAGGCTGAGGTGGGAGGATGCCTTGAGCCTGGAGTCTGCAGTGAGCCGTGATCATGCCCCCGAATTACGGGCTGGGCAACAGACCCTGCTCCCCAAAAATAAAATAAAAATCACATCTGTAATCCCAGCACTTTGGGAGGCAGAGGCAGGCGGATCACGAGGTGAGGAGTTCAAGAGCAGCCTGGCCAACACGGTGAAACCCGGTTTCTACCAAAAATACAAAAATCAGCTGGGCGTGGTGGCGGGCACCCATAGTCCCAGCTACTCAGGAGGCTGAGGCAGGAGAATCTCTTGAACCCAAGAGGCAGAGGTTGCGGTGAGCCGAGACCGTGCCACTGCACTCCAGCCTGGGCGACAAAGTGAGACTCTGTCTCAATAAATAAATAAATAAATAAATAAATAAACTAAAATAGGGTTGCCAGACTCCATGCAGGATGCCCAGTAGATTTCAAATCTCAGATAAGCAATGATTAAAAAGTCTAAGTACAGCCCCAAAACGGCATGAGATAAACTTACATTCGAAGTTTTTTTGTTTATCTAAAATTTTAATTTAACTGGGCATCCTGTATTTTAATTTACTGAGTCTAGCAATTCTATTTTAAAAGAATCCCTCTGTCTGCTACGTGGAGAGCAGATGGTCAAGGCGGTAAATGAAGGTAGAAGCAGGGAGATGGTTTAGGACGCCCCGTTGGGATCATCTAGGTGAGAAACCCTGAGTCACACCACAGGGTGCCAGTGAGGCTGAGGACCCACCCCGTTCCCGGCCCACCCCTCCCACTGCCCTTAACTGAGGTGACACAATCCTCGTGAGGTCTGTGCACAGAGCAGGGGAACTGCACAGAATCTGACAATATCAGCCTCACAATTACTCACGGCCTACTCATTTTCGGTGCGAGGACCACAAGAGCACTGAAATGTGAGGTGTGCAAAGCCACAAGATAGGGAGGGCTTCCTCATTTGCTTATCTCCCTTATCGGTGTTAGAAAGGCATTTTCGGCCGAGCGCGGTGGCTCACGCCTGTAATCCCAGCACTTTGGGAGGCCAAGGCGGGTGGATCACGAGGTCAAGAGATCGAGACCATCCTGATCAACGTGGTGAAACCCCGTCTCCACTAAAACTACAAAAAATTAGCTGGGCATGGTGGCGCGTGCCTGTAATCCCAGCTACTCAGGAGGCTGAGGCAGGAGAATTGCCTGAACCCGGGAGGCGGAGGTTGCGGTGAGCCGAG
>NW_016107550.1:3052036-3055915 GCF_001604975.1 Cebus imitator
AAAAAAAAAAAAAAAAAAAAAAGAAAGGCATTTTCCACATTGCACTTCCTTTTCCATTGGGATAAAAATGCAAACTTCTGGGCTGGGAACGGTGGCTCACGCTTGTAATCCCAGCACTATGTGAGGCCGAGGCTGAGCTCGGGAGTTCAAGACCAGCCTGAGCAACATGGTGAAACCCCCGTCTTGACTAAAAATACAAAAACTAGCTGGACATGGTGGCGCGCTCCTGTGATCCCAGCTACTCTAGAGTCTGAGGCAGGAAAATCACCTGAACCTGGGAGGTGGAGGTTGCAGTGAGCCGAGGTTACCCTACCGCACTCCAGCCTGGGCAACAGAGTGAGACTCTGTCTCAAAAAAAAAAAAAAAAAAAATTCAAACTTCCAATTGAGACTTGCAAAGTTCCGCAGGATCTAGCCTCAGCACCTCCCTTCTCCTGTGCTCTGGCCAGCTCACCTTGCACCTGCCACGCTGGTTTGTGTCCATTCTTGGAACTAGCCGGGCTTGCTCCTGCCCCAGGGCCTTTGCATGTGCTGTGCCTTCTGCCTATGTGTCACTCCCCTTGCAGTTCCTGTGGCTGGATACTTCACTGTCTAAGTCTCAGCTTCAACATATTTTCCTCCGGGCCCTCCCTGACCCACTTTCCAAAGCAAAGACCCACCTTCCATATACTCATTATGGTATATTGCATCACTGTTGATTTCTAGCTTGTCACTCGTTACAATCTTTAGTTTGTTGTTTTTTTCTTTGAGATGTAGTCTCACTCTGTTGCTCAGGCTGTAGTGCAGTGGTGTATCCTTGACTCACTGCAGTCTCCGCCTCTTGGGTTCCAGTGATCTCATGTCTCAGCCTCCCGAGTAGCTGGGACTACAGGCTCCCACCACCTTGCCCAGCTAATTTTTGTATTTTTAGTAGAGACGGGGTTTCACCATGTTGGCCAGGCTGGTTTCGAACTCCTGACCTCAAGTGATCCACCCGCCTCAGCCTCTCAAAGTGCTGGGATTACAGGCGTGAGCCAGCACACCTGGCCAACAGTAACAGCCCTTCCAAAATGTCTGGTCTGCAGAACATGCTCAACAAATATTCGTGAAATCACTGGATAAATAAGACAGTTCCAGGGAAGGGCCGTGATTTGCTCAGAACAGGGAAGCTGCACCAGGAGTCTGTCTCCTGATTCTCAGACCAGCATCCCGTGCTCGGTTCCCCTTGGATTCAAGGCTGATGAAGGCAAGTGCCATAGTTTCACACACTCTTTGAAAGCCCCAAACCAGAAGTCATTCTGGGTCGGCTGTTCAAGGTTCTTCATGGATCAGCTCTCTTGGTTACAAGTGCTGGCCTCCCACAGGCATGTGTTAGAATCTCTTCCTTTCAGAGGATGAATACCTGTCCATTTATGTAGCTCCCATACTCTGTTTATGATTCATTCATTGATGGCCCTTCGGGTGCTTCCATTTTGTGGGAAGTAGAAAAGTTCCTCTTTAAAGTTTCCTTTCTTGTTAAAGAATAAATCGAAAGTGTGCTAATAACTATTAAGCTCTATCCCATGTAGCTGTTAGACATGCCATGCTTATAGACACGTAGTACGTTCTATGTCCTTGTACTTTAACCAAGATATCTGTGCTGGACGTGCTCACAGGCATGTCCCAGCTCTCCATTGCTTTTACCTGTTTAGAAAAGTTTTAAGTTGTTAGCGAATTGGGTTTCAGTTTAGATTGTGAGGTCTGTCTGGCTCCAGCCAATGGAGATCAGACACTGCAGTAAGGACGACCCCAAAAGCATAAGGAATAAATACATCTGCTTTCCTTTGTTCATTGTACTCTGTGAGAAGATCGCTAGCAAGAGTCCCCTTCCTGCAGTCCAGGAAATAAAAATTGCATTGCTAAAAAATTCTTTGTCTCAGTACTGATTTATCTTTGTGGCATCAGGCATCTGTTTCCAACACATTTTTTTTTTGTTGTTGTTAATAATGCTGTTAAGAACATCAGCGTATAAATATCTCTTCAGGCTGAGTGTGGTGGCACACACCTGTAATCCCAGTACTTTGGGAAGCCAAGGAGGGCAGATTGCTTGAGCCCAGGAGTTCAAGACCAGTCTAGACAACATGGTGAAACCTCATCTCTACAAAAGTAAAATAAAATAAAAATAAAAATTAGCCAGGCTTGGGGATACGTGCCTGTAGTCCCAACTAGTCAGGAGGCTGAAGTGAGAGGATCCTGGAACCCAGGAGGTCGAAGCTGCAGTAAGCCAAGATCACACCACTGCACTACTCACCTGGGCAACAGAGAGACACCCTGTCTCAAAAATAAATACACAGATAGGCTGGGAGCAGTGGCTCATGCTGTAATCCCAGGACTTTGGGAGACCAAGGCAGGCAGATCACCTGAGGTCAGGAGTTCGAGACCAGCCTGGCCAATGTGGTGAAACCTTGTTCTACTAAAAATATAAAAATTAGCAGGGTGTGATGGTGTGCACCTGTAGTCCCAGCTACTCGGGATGCTGAGGAAGGAGAATTGCTTAAATTCAGGAGGCAGAGGTTGCAGTGAGTCAAGATTATGCCACTGCACTCCAGCCTGGGCAACAGAGTAAAACTGCATCTCATAAATAGATAAATATCTTTTCCAGACCTTGCTTGCAATTCTTTTGGGTATCTCCCCAGAAATGGAATTGCTGGATCCCATGGTAATTCTATTTTATGAGTTAGAGCTTGATGGCCTGAATTTTTGTGGTGTCAGCTGCAGACTCTTAGTGAGGGAAAACTGGGAGGGGACGGCCTTTAAGAGGATGCTGCTGCCACAGAGGGGCTTTCGTTCATAAGGATGTGCTGTGTTCTTGAAGCTTCCTAAGAGAGTAGATTGTGTTCTTACCACACACACACAAATAGTAAATGTGAAGCAATGCATATGTGAGTTAGCTCAAGTTAGCCTTTTCACAACGTATGCTATTTCAACATATCACGTTGTATGCAATAAATACATACAATTCTTATCTGGCCATTAAAAAATAGTAATGCTTTAAGAATTCGATTTCATATTGGTGGTGGGGAAAACAGTCCATGATGTTGCAATGAACTGCGTTTCATTTCCTGAAGCGTCAGCAAAAGACCAGCCGTGGAGTAGAAGACGGGAGCAGGTGTGGGGGGTGGAGCGTGGCCTCCCCAGCTCCCACTTCCTTCTCAAGCTGCAGACTGAACTAGGGCCTCTGGAACAGGACTAAGGAGCCCCCGTGTCTGCAGCCTCTCTGGAGCGTTAAAGAGCCCCCATGTCTGCAGCGTCTCTGGGGCGCTTCATGGACTCGAGCAAAAGACTTGAGGCTGGAAACGAAGGTATGAGTGTGCGGAGAGGTCGGGTGAGGTTGGGTTTCTTCAAGGAAATAATCGTCGCCCTGCTTGACTAATGTGCTAGGTACCAGGCTGGAGGCAACAGCAGCTGGCGAGGCTGGGAGAGAAATTGACATCCCCTCTGGCAGCCCCGCCTTTGGCGGGAAACAGTCATGAGCCGCCACCTAGCGGCGAAAATGACAGCAACACCTTGGACCTAGACTGGGGCCACAGCAACAAAGGCGTCCGTCAGTCCCCCTTTTAAATTAGGACAATTGCCTTCTCTTAAGGCAGCGTCTCTGTTCTGGTTACCTACTGACTTACACCCAGTTACTCCAAACTTAGTGGCATAAAACAACTGCTATTTATAGTTTGTTTGTTTGTTTATTTTGAGTCAGAGTCTCACTGTGTCGCCCAGGCTGGAGTGCAGTGGGGCGATCTCCGCACGCTGCAACCTCCGCCTCCTGGGTTCATGCGGGATTCTCCTGCCTCAGCTTCCCGAGTAGCTGGAATTACAGGCACGTGCCACCATGCCCGGATAATTTTTGTATTTTTAGTAGAGATGG
>NW_016107550.1:3058095-3063497 GCF_001604975.1 Cebus imitator
TTTTTTTCTTTTGAGGTGGAGTTTCGCTCTTATTGCCCAGGCTGGAGTGCAATGGTGAGATCTTGGCTCACTGCCACCTCCGCCTCCCAGGTTCAAGCAATTCTCCTGCCTCAGTCTCCCGAGTACCTGGGACTACAGGCACGCACCACCATGCCCGGCTAATTTTGTATTTTTAGTAGAGACAGGGTTTCACCACGTTGGTCAGGCTGTCTTGAACTCCCAACCTCAGGTGATCCGCCCACCTCGGCCTCCCAAAGCGCTGGGACTACAGGCGTGAGCCACCACGACCAGCCTGGTTTTTTCTTTTTTCCTTTTTCTTTCTTTCTTTTTTTTTTTTAAACACAGTCCTATTTTGTCATCCAGGCTGGAGTGCAGTGGTGCAATCTCTGCTCACTGCAACGTCCACCTGCCAGATTAAATCGATTCTCCTGCCTCAGCCTCCCTAGTAGCTGGGATTACAGGTGCTCACCACCACATCTGGCTAATTTTTGTATTTTTAGTAGAGATGGGGTTTCACCATGTTGGTCAGGCTGGTCTCAAATGCCTGACCTCAGGTGATCCACCTCCTCGGCCTCCGAAAGTGCTGGGATTGCAAGCGTGAGCCACTGCGCCCGGCCGAGAACCCTGATTTTGTTCCGGTGTCAAGTGGCCACCCTTGTTCCTTGGAGACTTAACCCTTTTCTAGTTTCAGGCATGAATCCTGATGCGTCTAAGGCTTAGTGACATGCTGGTTCAGAGAGTGTAGCCTCTGAACCAGCAGCGTCAGCGTGACCCGGGAGCTTGTCAGAAAGGCAAATCCTGGAGCCCCACTCCAGACCTACGGAATCAGAAACGCTGAGGGTGAGTTTTTCCTTTTTCCTCCTCTCTAAGCTGTGGTTTGACAAGTCCTCCAGGCAATTCTGATGCACGCTGAAGTTTAAACCCTTGAGCCCAGTTAGGTCACCTTACACTTTACTGCTAGTGATGACTTAAGCAAGGGGCTGGATGCCGTTGTGTTTCGGGAGATATAAGTGGAAAACTTTTATTTTATGTTTGATTTCTGAGAGGGAGTCTCATCCCGTCACCCAGGCTGGAGTGCAAGGACGTGGTCTTGGCTCACTGCAACCTCCATCTCCCGGGTTCAATTCTCCTGCCTCAGCCTCCTGAGTAGCTGGGATTACATGTGCACATCACCATGCCTGGCTAATTTTTTGTATCTTTAGTTGAGACGGGGTTTCACCATGTTGGCCAGGCTGGTCTTGAACTCCTGAACTCGTGATCTGCCTGCCTCGGCCTCCCAACGTGCTGGAATTACAGAAGCAAGCCTCCTCACCTGGCCTAACATTTTATTTTAAAATAGTTCTGGAGGCCAGGTGTGGCAGCTCATGCTTGTAATTCCAGCACTTTGGGAGTCTGAGGCAGAAGGATCACTTGAGCCCAGGTGTTAAAGACCAGTCTGGGGTACTTGGCAAAACCCCATATCTACAAAAAGTTTTTAAAAAATTAATGCTTGCTTGTACTTCCAGCTACTTGGGAGGCTGAAGAAGGAGGATCACTTGAGCCTAGGAGGTCAAGGCTGTAGTGAGCCACCATGCTGGGATTACAGGCATGAGACATCCCTTGAAGTCTGGGGTTCTCTTTTTTTTTTTTTTGAGATGGAGTCTTGCTCTTTGGCGCAGTCTCGGCTCACTGCAACCTCTGCCCCCCAGGTTCAAGGAATTCTCCTGCCTCAGCCTCCCAAGCAGCTGGGATTATAGGCACCCACCACCAAGCCTGGCTAATTTTTGTATTTTAAAGATGGGCTTTCACCACGTTGGCCAGGCTGGTGTTGAACTACTGACCTCAAGTGATCCACCCACCTCAGCCTCCTAAAGTGTTGGGATTACAGGCATGCGCTACCGCACGCTGGCCCAGCCCCAGGATGCTGTTTTTGTGATCAGGTCACAGGTTGGTTTACCTGGCCAAGTGTCACCTTACACTTCCTTGTTTTCGATTTGTTTGTGAAAACTCTTTGTGGAGGGAACTTCAAGCTCCTGGATGTTAATGTTTTTCTGCTAGAAGTTTCGGGCAACTTGATTTTATTAGACAGCTTGGAATTTGGACAGGAGACAGGGATGAGGCTTCAGGGAGATTCAACCTGGCCTTGCCCCCGGGACAGCAGGGTTGAGGGTGTGCTCAGAGAACGCTGGAGGTGCCATGCCCTGCCACCTCTCATGCCACCTTGGTTTGCTGCTTGGACCATCCAGTTTGACCCAGTCGACTCTAGTCACCAGCTGCCCTCGGGATACAGCTGGAACTGCAGCACGCTGCCATGCTGAAACCCTTCATCTTTCCACCCCTAGTCTTCCTGAAAACGTAGATTTTGAGTGGCAGAAATAAGACACAAGAAAATGATGATAAAAAGTATTAGAATGAAACTCTCCTTCTGTATACGTTGATATTTGGTCTGGGCTGGGTGCGGTGGCCCACGCCTGTAATCCTGGCACTTTGGGAGGCCGAGGTGGGTGGATCATCTGAGGTCAGGAGTTCAAAACCAGCCTGGCCAACCCGGTGAAACCCCATCTCTACTAAAAATAAAAAAATTAGCTGAGCGTGGTGGCCGGCGCCTGTGATCCCAGCTACTTGGAGGCTGAGGCACAAGAATTGCCTGAACCCGGGAGGTGGAGGTTGCAGTGAGCTGAGATTGTGTCACTGAACTCCAGCCTGGGTGACAGAGAATGTCTCAAAACAAAAAACAAACAACAACAAAAATAGGCGTTCGAGACATTTGGTCTGAAGTCACTAATTAGGGTGGAATATGAAGGTCTGGATGTTCCCTAGGAGCCGGTTAAACTCTGCCCCTCGAAGAGTCCTATATTATTGTCACTTTTATTTTCATACGATAACACTGAAAATTGGTGCTGAGGCGTGGAGCACTTGACTGAAGATAACTGACAACGTGGGAACAGGTTTGGGTCTGGGCAGTGGGCAGAGGTTAGAGTTTGGCATGCTCGGTAGAGATGGGAATTTAAGGGGAAGTGTGGAACATCTTTGAGATTGTTTAAACGCTTGTGACCAAAATGTTGAAAGAAGTACTGACAGTGAAGGCCAGATTAGGTGGTCTCAAAGGGACCTGAGGCTAGTGGGAACTGGAACAAAGCTCCAAAACTTTCTTTTCTCTCTGTGTTTTTTGTTTTTATTTATTTTTATTTTTTGGAGGAGAAGCCATAAATGATTATACAGTGCTGAGCACTCACATTGGGGTGCATCTTTTAAAAATGTCATCCTTTGGCGGGACACAGTGGCTCATGCCTATACTCCCAGCACTTTGGGAGGCCAAGGCGGGCAGATCACCTGAGGTCAGGAGTTCGAGACCAGCCTGACCAACATGGAGAAACCCCATCTCTACTAAAAATGCAAAATTAGTTGGGCGTGGTGGCGATGCCTATAATCCCAGCTACTTGGGAGGCTGAGGCAGCAGAATCACTTGAACCTGAGAGGCGGAGGTTGTGGTGAGCCGAGATCACACCATTGCACTCTAGCCTGGGCAACAAGAGCCAAACTCCGTCTCAAAAAAAAAAAAAAAAAAATAGGCATGGTGACACATGCCTGTAATCCCAGCACTCTGGGAAGCTGAGGTGGGAGGGTCGTTTGAGCCCAGGAGGTCAAGACCAGCCTGGGTGACATGGCGAGATCCCATATCTACAAAAAATACAAAAATTAGCCAGGCATGGTGGTGAACGCCTATAACCCCAGCTACTTGGGAGGCTGAGGTGGGAGGATCACTTGAGCCCAGGAAGTAAAGTTTGCAGTGAGCTATGATTGTGCCACTGCATTCCAGCTTGAGTGACAGAGAATGACCCTGTCTCAAAGAAAATAAATAAAAATGTCATTCTCTGTGTCTTGGTGTGTGGGAAAGGAGAGGGAGTTCAGCTGAAGCTTTTTAAAGGAAATTTATTTTTGTTGTTGTTGTTTTTTATTTTTTATTTTTATTTTTTGAGACAGTCTTGCTCTGTCCTCCAGACTGAAGTGCAGTGGCACAATTTCCACTCACCACAACCCCCGCCTCCTGGTTTCAAGCAATTCGCCTGCCTCAGCCTCCCAAGTAGCGGGGGTTACAGGTGCCCACTACCATGCTTGGCTAGTTTTTTCTATTTTTAGTAGAGATGGGGGTTTCACCATGTTGACTAGGCTGGTCTCAAACTCCTGACCTCAGGTGACCCACCTGACTTGGCCTCCCAAAGTGCTGGGATTCCAAGCATGAGCCTTTGGATGTAGTTCTGAGTTTGAGGTAAGCTCTCTGACATTTTCTTACAGTGGGGAGAAACTGGTTCCCATTTACAAAACAGCTCCATTCCCAATTCCACAGTTCTAGGCTCCTACTTTCTGTTCCAATTCCAAAAAAAAAAAAAAAAAAAAGTTCTTTAACTGTTGTGCAAGCAATCAAAGGAATACAGAAAAGAGGCAGCTGTTTCCACATCTTGTCCCAAGGCAAGGAGTCAAGCCCTGCAAAAGAGCTGAAATAAAGTGACCTTTTGTGGAATTAATGGTATGCCAGCTACACACGTCACCTATCAGTCATTACACACAGTGTATTTTATTAGTGTGCTAGTCCGTTCTCACACAGCTGTGAAGAAATAACTTATAAAGAAGAAAGTTTTAATGGACTCACAGTCCTTCATGGCTTGGGAGGCCTCAGGAAACTTAGAATCATGGCAGAAGGCACCTCTTCACAGGGCGGCAGGAGAGAGAATGAGCACTTGCAGGGGAAATGCCAGATGCTTATAAAACCATCAGATCTTGTATCATGAGAACAGCATAGGGGAACCACCCCATGATCTAATTACCTCCTCCTGGTCCTTGACACAAGGGGATTACAATTCAAGATGAGATTTTGGTTGGAGCACAGATCCAAATCATATCAGACAGTTACCATGTTCATGTAATAGTACATTCACACAATTAAAAGAAGAATAGAAATTACCCAAGTTTCCAATCATTGTCAGTGTTTTGGTGAATGTGAAATGTGATTTTACGTTTTTTGTGCACTTATTCATGGGCTTTTTTTTTATTTTTTTGGAGATGGCGTCTTGCTCTGACACCAGGCTGGAGTGCAGTGGCACAATCTCGGCTCACTGCAACCTCCGCCTTCCAAGTTCGAGCGATGCCGCACCTCAGCCTTTTAAGTAGATGGAACTACAGGTGCGTACTACCATGCCTGGATAATTATGTATTTTTGGTAGAGATGGGGTTTCACCATGTTGGCCAGGCTGGTCTCAAACTCATGACCTCAGGTGATCCTCCCAACTCGGCCTCCCAAAGTGCTGGGATTACAGGCATGAGCCACCATGCCATCCTGAGCTTTTTTTTTTTTAAATGAAAACAAATTCCTACCATCCATTCTCCTTCCAAACCTGTTCATACACAGTATTCTCATGGTTTTT
>NW_016107550.1:3063947-3068799 GCF_001604975.1 Cebus imitator
TTTTGAGATAAAGTCTCACTCTGTCACCAGGCTGGAGTGCAGCAGTGCGACCTTGGCTCACTGCAACCTCCGCCTCCCTGGTTCAAGCAATTCTCCTTCCTCAGCCTTCTGAGTAGCTGGGACTACAGGTATGCGCCACCACGCCCCGCTAAATTTTTTGTATTTTTAGTAGAGATGGGGTTTCATCATGTTGGCCAGGATGGTCTCGATCTCTTGACCTTGTGATCCGCCCGCCTCAGCCTCCCAAAGTGCTGGGATTACAGGCGTGAGCCACGGCGCCCAGCCCATTGTATCATTCTTATGTCTTTGTGTCCTCATAACTTAGCTCTCACTTATGAGTGAGAACATATGCTTGGTTTTTCTTTCCTGAGTTACTTCACTTAGAGTAATACTTTCCAGAGATTAGAAGCATTTTTGTTTGGTTCTGTTTTGTTTCTGTTTGTTTAAGCTGTTAGTGTGCTGTAGGTCCTGTTTTCTGTCCACCATAGGTGTGTGTTAGAGGATGACAGTCTCTCTAACTGGATGGTTCAGAGTAGTTAATGGGGCGAGGGCCAGGCCCACAGAGGAATAGGGTCTGATATGGTTTGGCTTTGTGTCCCCACCCTAATCTCATCTTGAACTGTAATCCCCAGGGGTCAGGGGAGGAACCTGGTAGAAGGTGATTGGAGGAGGCTTCCACCATGCTGCTCTCGTGATAGCAAGTGAGTTCTCAGGAGACCTGATGGTTTATAAGTGTTTGGCACGGTCCTCTGTTGCTTGCTCTTCTCTCTCTCCTGCTGCCTTGTAAAGAAGATACTTGCTTCTCCTTCCTCTTCTGCCATGATTGTGAGTTTCCTGAGGGCTCCCCAGCCATGCGGAACTGTGAATGCACTAAACCTCTTTCCTTCATAAATTACCCAGTCTCAGGTGTTTGTTTGTTTGTTTGTTTGTTTTGGTTTGGTTTGGTTGTGTTTTTTGAGACTGAGTCTCACTCTGTCACCCAGGCTGGAGTGCAGTGGCACGATCTCAGCTCACTGCAACCTCTGCCTCCCGGGTTCAAGTGATTCTCCTGCCTCAGCCTCCTGAGTAGCTGGGATTACAGGTGTGTACCACCATGCCGGGCTAACCATGCCAGGCTAAATTTGTATTTTTAATAGGGAGTTTCACCATGTTGACCAGGCTGGTCTCAAACTCCTAACCTCAAGTGATTCGTCTACCTCAGCCTCCCAAAGTGCTGGGATTACAGGTGTAAGAGCCACCACACACAGTCTTGGGTATTTATAGCAGTGTGAGAATGGACTCGTGCCCGGGGGGGGGGGAGAGAGACAGACCTGGGGTAGGGGAGAATATGACAAGGAGCCAGGAGCTGTCTTTTGTCCTTTGCAGGAGCGCCACCTGGAGGTAGGAGGTGAAGTCTGCAGAGAGAAACTGGAAATGTACTGACAGATCCCCAAGGATTCACTAATGTGACCAAGTAGTGGAGTTGCATTTACAGGCATCACAGGAACTGCAGGTGAGACATCTGCAGCCTTATGGGTGTGAGAGAGTGGGGGAAGCAGGAGGAGCTCCACGTGGGGAGACAAAGAAAAAGCTGACCACGCTCCCTTTACATTGCAGGCAACCTGCCAAAAGCATTTTAATTACTGAGCTGACACTATATTTTTTTCTTGTATGTGACTTTTTTAAAGAAGCAGATGGAAGTCTTTATGACCTAAGATGACTATAAAAATTATGAGACGGCCAGGCGCGGTGGCTCATGCCTGTAACCCCAGCACTTTGGGAGGCCAAGGTGGGTGGATCATTTGAGGTCAGTAGTTCAAAACCAGCCTGGCCAACATGGTAAATCTCTGTCTCTACTAAAAATACAAAATTTACCTGGGCGTGGTGGCTCACACCTGTAATTCCAGATGCTCGGGAGACTGAGGCAGGAGAATTACTTGAAACCAGGAGGCAGAGGTTGCAGTGAGCTATGATTGTGCCACAGCACTCTAGCCTGGGCAACAGGGCAAGACTATCTCAAAAAAAAAAAAAAAAAATTATGAGACTTGCCTTAGATATTGCCCAAGGGCACAGGTAAAGAATTAGACCTAGGAGGTGGGTATGATAGGGCAATGGGAGAAAAGAAAGAAATTGTTTACCGAATCTATGGAATAATCACACCTACATCTTTATAACTGATGTGCTTACAGCTAGGGCAACCAAACTGTTCTGGTTCGCCCAGGATTTTCTCTGGTTTAGCCCTGAAATTTCTGTGTCCTGGGAAATCCCTCATTTCTATTTTAAAACCGAAAGTCCCACATCCTAAGACAAACACACACGCCCCTGCACACACCAGTCCTGGTAAAACGCAAACAGTTGGTCATACTATCTACAGCAACCTTATTTGAGATCTGTGTCTCCACCATGAGGAAAGGCATGCAGTTCTGCAGATTTTAACACGTTCCCAAGGTCACACAACCTGGCTTTGTATCCAACACTGAAAGCAGACAACTCTCCTCTTTTTTTTTTTTTTTTTTTTTTTTTTACGACGAAGTCTTGCTCTGTTGCCCAGGCTGGAGTACATTGGTTGCTTTCTCGGCTCACTGCCACCTCCCCCTCCCGGGTTCAAGCAATTCTCCTGCCTCAGCCTCCCAAGTAGCTGGGACTACTGGCATGTGCCACCACATCCAGCTAATTTTTGTATTGTTACTAGAGATGGGGTGTCACCATGTTGGCTAGGATGGTCTTGATCTCTTGACCTCATGATCCACCTGCCTCTGCCTCCCAAAGCGCTGGGATTACAGGCATGAGCCACTGCACCCAGCTTACTCTCCTCCTCTTTCCACAATTCTAGGTCTCTTCCCCCAGCATTTCCTACATGGAAGAGAAAAGTTAAGAAAATGAAACTGAGCAAAATTTGCTAGTGCATTTGTGATTTTAGAAAGTAAATGATCAGACATTATTAAAATTGTCAGTGCAAAAAGAAGGTGACTGAATGGATTGTTTACCTTAACAAGAACAAGTTAAACTTGTAAAGGGCTTAAATGTCATGTCGTTTAAAAGCTCAAGTTGATTCCCTCTGGTGGTCATTATGGATCTGGTGGTGGAAGTGATGGATATGGAAACAGAAGGTTCTAGAAACAGCAGAAAAGGGCTACAGTTGCTAGCAGAAGAGACAGTGAGGGGTTGTCAGGATAGCTGCAGGTTACTTGGAGACACTCATCCTAAATGCATTAAAGGAACTGTAAAAATCTGCCACAGAAGGAACGATGACCCATTGTCAGAAAAGTGACTGCAGCTTCAGCAGGAAACTCTTCTTGTTCAAGACTGTCATAGCCACAGTTTGCAAAAAGCACAGCTATTGATTAATGTGATGTAGTGTCAATTAGATGTACATCCCTGAGGTCTTTTTAAAAAAAAAAAAAAAAAACTCAGCCGGGTACGGTGGCTCACTTGAGGTCAGGATTGGAAACCAGCCTGGCCAATATGGTGAAACCCCATCTCTACTAAAAATACAAACATTAGGGGTGGGTGCAGTGGCTCATGTCTGTAATCCCAGCACTTTGGGAGGCCAAGGCAGGTGGATCACCTGAGGTCAGGAGTTCGAGACCAGCCTGGCCAACATGATGAACCCCCATCTCTACTAAAAACCCAAAAATTAGCTGAGGGGGCATGGTGGTATGTACCTGTAATCCCAGCTACTTAGGAGACTGAGGCAGGAGAATTGCTTGAACCTGGAAGGCAGAGGTTGCAGTGAGCTGAGATTGTGCCACTGCACTCCAGCCTGGGTGATGGAGGGAGGGAGGGAAGGAAGGAAGGGAGGGAGGGAGGGAGGAAGGGAGGGGGGAAGGGGGGAAGGAAGGAAGAAGGGAAGGAGGGAAGGAAGGAAGGAAGGGGACAATAGGGGAAGGGAGGAAGAGGGGACGGAGGGAGGGAAAGAAGGAGGGAGGGAAGGAGAAAAAGGGAGGGAGGGAGAGAGGGAGGAAAGGAGAGATAAAGGAAGAGAGAAAGGAAGGAGAGAAGAATGCAAAAAGAAAAGAGAAGGAAGGAAAGAAAGAAAAAAAGGAAGGAGGGAGGGTAGGAAGGAAGGATAAAAAGAGGAAAGGAAGGAGAGAAAATATACATAATGCACATACTAAGCAAAAGAAAACAAGCACATATGAAGACTTACTCTTGTCGACAAAAAGAGTCAAACTCTATAGAATATTTGAAGAGATGTATTCTTCGCCAAATATGATAACGTCCATGGCCCGTGACACAGCCCTCAGGAGGTCCTGACAGCATGTGCCCAAGGCGGCTGGGTGCAGCTTGGCTGTATACATTTTTGGGAGGCATGAGACATCAGTCAAATACATTTGAGAAATGCATTGGTTTGGTCCAGAAAGGCTGGACAATTTGAAGGAGACAGGGGCTTCCAGGCTTTAGATAAATTAAAACTTTATGGCTGACAATTGGTTGAGTTTGTCTAAAGACTTGGGAATAATAGAAAGGAAATGTTCAGGTTAAGATAAAAGATTGTGGAGACCAAGTTTCTTTTGAAGTCTTATAGTGGCTGCCCTTAGAAATAATAGATGACAAATATTTCCTATTCAGATGTTTAAAAGGTGTGGCGGGGCGTGGTGGCTCATGCCAATAATCCCAGCACTTTGGGAGGCCAGGGCAGGCAGATCAGGAGGTCAAGAGATCAAGACCATCCTGGCCAACATGGTGAAACCCCGTCTGTATTAAAAATACAAAGATTAGCTGGGCGTGGTGGCATGCATCTGTAATCCTAGCTACTCAGGAGGCTGAGGCAAGAGAATCGCTTGAACCCAGGAGATGGAGGTTGCATTGAGCCAAGATTGTGCCAGCTGTATTCCAGCCTGGGCAACAGAACAAGACTCCATCTCAAAAA
>NW_016107550.1:3069077-3071447 GCF_001604975.1 Cebus imitator
ATAACCTCTGTCTCCAGGGTTCAAGCGATTCTCCTGCCTCAGCCTCCTGAGTAGCTGGGATTACAGGCACATGCAACCACGCCCAGGTAATTTTTGTGTTTTTAGTAGAGATGGGGTTTCACCATGTTGGTCAGGCTGGTCTCAAACTCCTTACCTTGTGATCCATCCAGCTTAGTCTCCCAAAGTGCTGGGATTACAGGCATGAGCCACCACACCCAAAGAAGAAAATATTTTTATTTTCTTCTTTGTTATGTCATGTTATCCCAGAGTCAGGTTGGAAAGTAAGTCACAATATTTAGGGTTAAATAAAACCCATCTGATGAGAATTTATGGTTTGTAGGCCATGACTCCCCAGACCCTTTACATAGGAATTTGGGCTAGATAAAAAAAATCAGAGCTTAGTTCTCACTATGGTAATTAAAAATGAGACTACCAGCATAGATGTCCACAAAGGGCATCCATTAGGGTCATCAATTTTTATAATGTTTGCCAGGACTCTTCAATCGAAACAAAGTCCATTCTCAGAATAACTTAGAATCAAAGGAGGACTTTTTGGGTTTTTTTGGTTCAAGAATGATTGAGCAAGAAAGCTGCAGGGAGCAAAGGAATGCTGAGCTTTGGAAGCAATTAAAACCAAGAAAACAAAAGCTGAAAGCACTGTTACTCACTCCCGCTTCCCGGATGCTCCCTGAGTCATCTTTGTGTTTCTGCATAAAGACTGGCTTCCTCCACATGGCGAGACAGATGGCCACCAAGAACTCCCAAGCTTTAAAAAGAATGACTCTCTGTGGCAAGAAAACAGAGAGACACTCCTCCCCCACCTTGCTACTCCCCATGTGGCTCCCACATCTCAACTTGGGGCTGTGTAGTGAGGGGAGGGGAGCAAAGAGGTTTGCATTAGTCCATTTCCACACTGCTGATAAAAACACAGCTAAGTGTTGGAAACGGGTTTATAGCATTGGGAAGCATCCACACTGAGACAATGGATCGCTCGGAAGGCTGGTTTACTTTCTGTAGGAAGGGTGCAGCTCGCCTCTGGTGTGTGCTGCGTCCCTCGCTGCACAAGGGTTCAAAGACTTAAGAGGGAACAGTGGGGGATAAAGAAAGACACAGACATAGAGAAAGCTGGGCCAGGCGGTCCAAGAGGTGAGGATGTCAGTCTCTTCAGCCCGACCTGTCTCAGTGTACTTTATTTTGTATGTTCACAAAGCACATAGCAGAGGGAGGGTGCAGTTATTTAGAACAGCCTGTGGATATTATTCTCATACTTCAGTTAACATACTTGAGCTAAAAGCTGTCTTGCAGTAAGGTTAGCGAAAGCCAGTTATCTCTCTAGGCCCGTCTCTGTTCTACCCCGAGACATACACATCCTCCTATTATGGTTTCACTTCCCTGAAGTTCAGCCAAAGTTCACAGCAGCCTTGCTGCTGACTCCCCCTGAGAGTGTGATCTACTCTGGCTCCCTACACTCGCTGGCAGTCTTGCCATGAGAGCACACCTGAACAAAGGAGACAGGGACATTTATAACTTGCATAACCTGATGCAGTCGCCCTACTGCTATGTCCAGCTTCCACTGGCCGGAACAGGACCTCACATTCTATGCTTGACCTGATTGGGTAAAAACTTGGAAATTTCCTGAATAGATAAGGGGGAATGAAGACAAGGAAGAAGAGGAAGCTAGTCACGAGAAGGTCAGGAGGGTTTCCAAATAAGGAATGGCAGGCCCCAGGGTTTGGAGCGTGCCCAGTCCTGTTCAGACATGCCAGAGCGAGTCACGGTAGCTGATTTAAGACATAGCTGATTTAGAGAATATATATATACATAGGTATATGTTTATGCTAACAGCAGATAATGGTCATAGAGCAAGATATTGTAATTCCTTATCATATAGTCTAAGATATAAAGTTTGAAGAACTTTCCCATCTCTCATACTGAGACTGGGTAATTTCTTTAAAAAAAAAAAAAGAGGTATAATGGACTCACAGTTCCACATGGCTGGGGAGACCTCACAGTCATGGTGGAAGGTGAAAGGGATATCTTACATGGTGGCAGACGAGAGAAATGAGAGAGCCAAGCAAAAGGGGAAGCCCCTTATAAAGACATCAGATCTCATGTGGCTTGTTGTAGGAAATAAGAATAAATAAAAGGTTCCTCTTCAAAGCTTTCCTCTTCGTTCATTACAAATAAATAAGAGTTTCTTCAAAGGTTCATTTACTTTAAAGCTTTTGCTAATAATCTTAAAGTAGTTGTTAGTCGTAATAAAGAAATAAGTGTGCCGGGCATGGTGGCTCAAGCCTGTAATCCCAGCACTTTGGGAGGCCGAGGCGGGTGGATCACGAGGTCAAGAGATCGAGACCATCCTGGTCAACA
>NW_016107550.1:3071608-3073300 GCF_001604975.1 Cebus imitator
GGGTAACAAGAGCGAAACTCTGTCCCAAAAAAAAAAAAAAAAAAAAAAAGAAATAAGTGCATCCAGTGTTCATAGTTCCTACACTTTAACCTAGATACTTGTCCTGACATGCCTGGACAAGCCCAGGCAAGTCTTAGGTTACAGCTTCCTTCCCTTCCTTATTTGGAAATGTTATCGCTTCTCTAAGCATTCCTCAAGTTACTTCCTCTTTTCCTTTGTTCTCCCCACCTTTACTTCTTTAAAAATTTTTCCAAGTTTTTAGCCAATTAGGTCAAGCATAGAATGTGAGGTCCCATTCCGGCCAATGGAAACTGGACACAGCAGTAGGGCAACTGCGTCAGGTTATGAAAGTTACGAATGTCCCTGTCTCCTTTGTTCAGGTGTGCTCTCGTGGCAACACTGCGGGGGAGTTGCAAGAAGTAAAACTAGCCTTGCTGAGTCATCCATTGTCTCAGTGTGGATTTTTCCCGGCCTGATAAACCCAGTTCCAACACTTGTTAACTATCATGAGAACAGTAGTGGGGAATCTGCCCCCGTGATTGAATTATCTCCCAATGGGTCCATCCTACAACACATGGGAATTATGGGAGCTACAATTGAAGATAAGATTTGGGTGGGGACACAGACACAAGCCATATCAAGGTTGTTCCTTCAGTTGCAGCATTCCCAGGAGCCTCTGGTTAGGACAAGAGACAAGCAGGGGACAGCTTCATGGGTATTGTAAACTCAGTGTTTGCGTCCCGACAAAACTCAGCCGTTGGAACCTAACCCAGCAGCTAAAGGTATTGGTAATACGGGAGCTGAAACGAAATTATTTAGGCAGTCAGTGAGGGTAAGAGAGTCCTCAGTAAGGTTTTCGATTCATAAAGAGCAGCCCCCAAATCATTTCTTCTCTAACAGAAAGCAGCCTGAAAAATCAAAGTGCAAGCATAGATAAGCAAGCTAAAAGCTTGCATAGGTAAATGCCAGCAGCTGTGCCAGTAGAAAAGGGATGCCCGGGAGCAGGGTATATTCTACGTGGACGTTCACTTTTCCATTTTCTTTGTCCCCACATGTGCAGTAAAAAAAGCAGGAAACATGGCCCTGGCCAGGTAGAGCCCCCACCTGCATAAAAGATAAGGGTGGGATGGCCTGCGTCTTCAGGGGCTATGCAAATGTCACAGCTGGTCCGACCAATCTCTCAGGCCCTATGTAAATCAGACACTGCCTCCTCAAGCTCGTCTATAAAACTCCCGTGCATTTCACCACAAGATCAGAAGTCCCATTCGGGAGCCTCTCTCTCTCTCTCACAAATATATGTGAATGAACTAAAGGGTCAGGTTAGAAAAAAAAATTTGGTTGAACTAAAAAAATTGTTATGTTTCCAAGAGACATAAAGGCATGGAAAGGTTGAAAGTAAGTGAATAGGCCGGGCGTGGTGACTCACACCTGTAATCCCAGCACTTTGGGAGGCTGAGGCAGGTGGATAACTTGAGGTCAGGAGCTCGAGATCAGCCTGGCCAACATGGTAAAACCCCGTCTCTATTAAAAATAGAAAAATTAGCTGGGCTTGGTGGTGTGTGCCTGTAATCCCAGCTGTTTGGGAGACTGAGACGGGAGAATTGCTTGAACCCAGAAGGCAGCGGTTGCAGTGAGCTGAGATTGTGCCACTGCACTCCAACCTAGGCAACAGAGTGAGACTCCATCTCAAAA
>NW_016107550.1:3073610-3075789 GCF_001604975.1 Cebus imitator
AGAGACAGGGTTTCACCATGTTGACCAGGATGGTCTCGATCTCTTGACCTCGTGATCCACCCGCCTCGGCCTCCCAAAGTGCTGGGATTACAGGCTTGAGCCACCGCGCCCGGCCAGGACTTAAGTTTTATCGACAGAGTCAAACTCTGCAGATTATTTGAAGAGAGTTATTCTGAGCCAACGATGATAATGACCATGGCCTGTGACACAGCCCTCAGGAGGTCCTGAGAACATGTACCCAAGGTGGCTGGGGTGCAGCTTGGCTTTACACATTTTAGGGAAGCTATTCTGTTTTCTCTTTCTTTTGCTTATTAAATCTCCACCCTTAAATTCACTTCTTGTATGTCTGCGTCCCCAAATTCCGTGGCATGAGATGAGGAACCTCAAGGTATTTACCCCAGACAATGATGCTGTGACCAAATTGCGGATGATGAGCTCAGGTTGCTCCCCAATAGAATGTGTTCTTCCAGGCGCTTGGTCCCTCACTCACCCAAGAATCAGGGAGAGGACCCCGCCCGGCGCAGTGAGCTCATTTTAACTAAATATTGGACCCCAAAGAGTTTTGCAGAAAGTGACTTATTTAGGCAGAGAGAGAGGAAAAGGAGAAGGAAAGGCAGCTCCCACGATGTCGTGGAAGGGGATCACAGATGAGTCCGCCCAGATGAGGGAGAAGGGGACTTTTAATCTGGGAGTTATTCCCACCCTATTCAAGTTTTTTGTCCTGTGAAAGGAGTTCTTTTAAAGTTCCTCTGCAGTGATTGATCTTTGATTCCGACCTTTGATTTGTTTTTTGTTCCAGAATCCTCCCTTGGGTTTTCTTTGTTTAGAAAAGCTCACCTGGGCAGTCTGTCTTCCTGCTGGTGAAAGTTTGACAAAGAACTCTAAGCTCCCGGACGGAGAGGTAGGTGGAGGTATGGCACTGGGAAGTTCTTGCCTTTGAAACCACGCCCCCTTGTGGACCCGGGAAGAGAGTACATTCCCTCAATGCTTCATTAGAAGGTAGGGCCTTTGAGAGGTGAGATGCCCAGTGGGTTCTCCTTGCCCGCTGCCTAGACAGAACCAATTTATCAAGACAGGGGAATTGCAATTAAATCCATGCACATTGGGTTGGCAGTGCCCCACCAGTGGAGAGGGTGCCAGAGTCAGCCCCTAAACCAAGAGAACTAGGCGGTCACTTGGGCTGGCTGCTGCACCCATCACTGGAGCGGGGGTACCAAACCGTGAGCGGGTAGCCACAAGACCAATCCCAGACGAGTCCCCAGATATGTAACCATCCAATGGGTTCACCTTGCCTGCTGCCTAGACAGAACTGATTTATCAAGACAGGAGAATTGCAGTGGAGAAAGAATAATTCACGCAGAGCTGACTGTGTGGGAGACAGCAGTTTTATTATTACTCAAATCAGTCTCCCTGAGCATTCGGGAATCAGGGTTTGTTGTTGTTTTGAGATGGAGTTTCGCTCTCGTTTCCCAGGCTGGGGTGCAATGGCGCCATCTTGGCTCACGGCAACCTCTGCCTCCCAGATTCAAGCAACTCTTGTGCCTCAGCCTCCTGAGTAGCTGGGATTACAGGCATGCACCACCACACCCAGCTAATTTTGTATTTTTAGTAGAGATGAGATTTCTCCATGTTGGTCAGGCTGGTCTCAAAACTCCCAACCTCAGGTGATCCGCCTACCTCAGCTTCCCAAAGTGTTGGGATTATAGGAGTGAGCCACTGCACCTGGCTCATTTATCATTTGTGCTGGGAATGTTTCAAATCTTCTCTTCTAGCTATTTTGAAATATACAATACATTGTTGTAAACCATAGTCACCCTTCTGCGCTGTTGAACACTTGAACTTATTCTTTCTCTCTGTGTTTGTGCCCATTAACTAACCCACCCCTTCCAGCCTTTGATAACTCACTCTCTCTTTACCTTCATGAGATCCACTTTTTTAGCTCCCACATATGAGTGAGAACATGAGGTTGTAAATAAAGTTTTATTCAAATACCACCACACCTACTTGTTTACATATCAGCAATGGCTGCTTTCATGGTACAACAGCAGAGTGGGGTAACCGCAGCAGAGATCCTACCACCCACAAAGCTGGAAATGTTACTCTCTTGTCCTTTTGTTTTCTGCTCTCTGGTGTAGGAATTTGCAGGTCTGGACTTTTTTTTTTTTTTTTTTTTTTTTTT
>NW_016107550.1:3075894-3085281 GCF_001604975.1 Cebus imitator
CCTCCTGGGTTCAAGCGATTCTCCTGCCTCACCCTCCCGAGTAGCTGGGATTGCAGGCACCCACCACCACACCCAGCTAATTTTGTATTTTTAGTAGAGATGGGATTTCACCATGTTGGCCAGGCTGGTCTTGAACTCTGACCTCAGATGATCCACCTGCCTCAGCCCCCTGAAGTGCTGGGATTACAGGCGAGAGCCACCAAGCCTGGCCTTCTGGCCATTTTCTCTTTTGTTTATTGTGCTTCCTGGAGATGTTCAATAATTCTTACATTCTTTGCTGGATAGCCAATCGATAATTATTATTGCCTTGAATTGTTCTAGGAGGAAATGTGGGGTAGAAAGAGTATGGTGGGGTTCTGGGGTATGAATAATCCATAAATAAGCCAGATTTCTTTTTAAGATGAGAAACTTAATTTTATTGATATGGACGAGAAGCAAGGGACACACAGTCATCCACATCTCCACGTTTTCGATACCTCAGCCGGCACAGTCCCCGCTCCTTTGGTGGCCTGTGCTGTCTTCTTGCTATACTTTCAGTACCACATATTCATGTGATCCTGGGGGCTCCAGGGTGGTGTCAGCAGCTGCCTCAGACAGGGCGTTGGTGCTTAGCTCAGCATAGGTCACTCCTTGGGGGTCTGTGGTCTTTGGGGAAAACAAATGAACACAGGCATTTAGCACTGAGTGGTCATATGGCAGCCTCTAGCCACCCATGGCTATTGACATTTAAATTGATTACAGTTAAATTTAAAATCCAGGTCCTCAGTCACACCATATGCATTTCCTTTTCTTTTCTGTTTTTTTTTTATTTATTTTATTTATTTTTGAGATGGAGCCTAGCTCTGTCACCCAGGCTGGAGTGCAATGGTGTGATCTCGGCTCACTGCAACCTCCGCCTCCTGGGTTCAAGCGATTCTCCTGCCTCAACCTCCCTAGTAGCTTGGATTACACAGGCACCCGTCACCTCTCCCGGCTAATTATTGTATTTTTAGTAGAGACGAGGTTTCACCATGTTGGCCAGGCTGGTCTTGAACACCTGACATCTGGTGATCCGCCTGCCTTGGCCTCCCAAAGTGCTGGGATTACAAGCATGAGCCACCGCATGCCCAGCCTCTTTGCTGTTTTTAAACCCTTTATGTTTGTGACATCAGTGGATCCGCATAAGCCTTTTAAATGGAGATTTTGGTTCCCATTATGGGGGCTTTGTGACTCGTCTAAGATCACACAGGTGATAAACAGTGGACATTTCTGTGTGGGCTTAACCAGCAGACAGACACTACCAGCCCGGCGTGGTAAGGGAGGGACTTATAGGTAGAGACAGGGTTTCACCACATTGGTCAGGCTGGTCTCGAACTCCTGTCATGGTGAAGGACTCCCAAGCTGGAGGACTCACCGAGAGATATACCCTTTCCATCTTGAATAAATCTGTATCTGAGTGAGAGAGAGAAAAAGATCAGTTCTTCTCAGCTGCAGATGTCAGAACTTAGTCTTTCTTTTTTTTTTTTTGAGACAGAGTTTCACTCTTATTGCCCAGGCTGTAGTGCAAAGGCACGATCTTGGCTCACCACAGCCTCTGCCTTCTGCGTTCAAGTGATTCTCCTGCCTCAGCCTCCCGAGTAGCTGGGATTACAAGCATGCGCCACCATGCCCAGCTAATTTTGTATTTTCATTAGAGATGGGGTTTCTCCATGTTGGCCAGGCTGGTCTTGAACTCCCAACCTCAGGTGATCCGCCCACCTCAGCCTCCCAAAGTACTGGGGTTACAGACGTGAGCCACCGCACCCAGCCAGAACTTAGGCTTTTTGTCTGGTTATTCCCTTCACTTCCCCTATCCCTTACCAGCAGCCTCTTGCTCTGGAAGTTTGGAATGACTGGTTCTAAGAGAAACACATGAAAGGATGGGATGTGAAGATTGGGGGAAGAGGGTGAGGGCTATAGAGGGGAGAGGAGGTCACAGAATGGGCGGGAGTAGGGGCTTAGGGTGCAATCCTGGATGTGCCAGTGGGTTCCCTGGAGAATGACATGGGAATTGGGTGGAGCATAAGCTATGCCAAGCATATACCTCTTGGTGGATTCTTCAGGTGATGAACCTACAAAAATGCAGGAGGAATTTACCTACTGAGAAAATGCTTCACGCTCCCTCTCTCCCTTTGCGTTCTCTGAGCTCACCATTCTGGCTGCATCTGTAGATGACGATGACTAAGACGAAGAGGAGAAGGATGGAGATGCAGCTGAAGATGCTGACAAAGATGCTTCTGGTGTCTAGAGAGGAAGAGCAGGTCAGGGAAGCAGCCTGGCTCCTGAAATGCACTGAGGGGGTGAGCAGAAAAGCTAGCCAGACAGCCTGGCTTCCAAGCCTGGATCTCCCACCTCGGAGCTGGAACTTCCTATTGCTTTGGGGAATTTCCTTAATCTTCTCCAAGCTTCTGTTTCCCCATCTGTAAAGTGAGGATAGCAGCAGTAGCTACTTTATTGGATGATGGGTCAGGACCTATAGAAAAGGCTGGAACAGGCTGGGTGCAGTGGCTCACACCTGTAATCCCAGCACTGTGGGAGGCCAAGGTGGGTGGATCACGAGGTCAGGAGTTTGAGACCAGCCTGGCCAGCACAGTGAAACCTGTCTCTACTAAAAATACAAAAATTAGCCAGGTGTGGTGGCATGTGCCTGTAGTCCCAGCTACTCAGGAGGTCAAGGCAGGAGAATTATTCAGACCTGGGAGGCACAGGTAGCAGTGAGCTGAGACCATGCCATTGCACTCCAGCCTGAGCGACAGAGTGAGACGCCAGAAAAAAAAAAAAAAAAAAGGAACAGTGTTTGGTGCATAGAAAATTCCAAGGGAATGTTTGGTGCATAGCCATGATATTGATCATTTATTGTGAGCCAGCTCTGTGCCAGATGCTTCATATATATATATTATATATGTGTGTGTATATAACATATATATACATAATTTTTTTTTACACGGAGTCTCGCTCTGTCACCCAGGATGGCATGTGCAGTGGTGCAATCTCGGCTCACTGCAACCTCCGTCTCCCAGGTTCAAACAATTCTGCTGACTCAGCCTCCCCAGTAGCTGGAATTACAGGCGTGCACCACCATGCCCAGCTAATTTTTGTATTTTTAGTGGAGATGGGGTTTCACTATGTTGGGCAGGCTGGTCTCAAACTTGTGACTTCAAGTGAGCTACCTGCCTTGGCCTCCCGAAATTCTGGGATTATAGGTGAGCCACCGCACCTGTCTGTAATGAACATTTCGACCAATAGACTTTGAGTAAAGCAGATGACCCATTGTCATGTGAGTGGGCCTCATCCAATCAGTTGAAGGCTTTAAGAGAAAAGACCGAGGTCCTCCAAGGTGGGAGGAATTCTGCCTCCAGACTAAGCCACAAGGTCAAGCCTCCCCCGGATGTCCGTCCTGCCTGCCTGCCTGCCTGCAGATTTCAGACTTGCCAGCCTCCCACAATCACGTGAACTAATTCATTAAAACAAATCTCTCTCTATGTATATGCATGTATATGTTCTATTGGTTCTGTTTTTCTGGAAAACCCTGGCTAACAGACATGATCTCAGCTCTTCAAATACATTTCTTTCTTTTTCTTTTCCTTTCCTTTTTTAAAAAGAGACAGAGTCTCACTCTGTTGTCCAGGCTGGAGTGCAGTGACGCAGCCATACCCAAATTCCTGGGCTTAAGCCGTCCTCCTCACTCAGCCTCCAGGGTAGCTGAGAGTACAGACCACCGTGCCCAGCCAACTTCAAACACACTTCAGTGAGCTTGTTGACGCCAGGTAATGAACAGCAGTGACATGGGCACGGAAGCCGTGGGGAAGGGTGAGGTTCTCTGAAGAACACATGATTCCCTCGGACACCGGAACGATCAGCTGGGAGAAGTCAGGGAGGATTCCTAACAAGAACAGGGTTAGACCAGGGTAGAAAAGAAAGACGAATGGCCAGGTGTGGTGGCTCAGGCCTGTAATCACAGCTCTTTGGGAGGCCAAGGTGGATGGATCACTTGAGGTCTGGAATTTGAGACCAGCCTGGCCAACATGGTGAAAACCTGTCTCTCCTAGAAATACTAAAAATCGGCTGGGCGTGCTGGCTCGCCTGTAATCCCAGCTACTTAGGAGGCCAAGGCAGGAGAATCCCTTGAACCCGGGAGGCAGAGGTTGCAGTGAGCCAAGGTCATGCCACTGCATCATGCACTCAACTGAGGGAGACTCCAGTTCTAAATAAATAAGAATGACCAAATCTAGGCCAGGCACGGTGGCTCACACTTGTAATCCCAGCACTTTGGGAGGCCAAGGCAGGCAGATCATGAGGTCAGGAGTTTGAGACCAGCTTGACCAACAAAGTGAAACCCCATCTCTACTAAAAATACAAAAATTAGCTAAGTGTGGTGGCGGGCACCTGTAATCCCAGATATTTGGGAGGCTGAGGCAGGAGAATGGCTTGAACCCAGGAGGTGGAGGTTGCAGTGAGCTGAGATTGCACCAGTGGACTCCAGCCTAGGCGACAGAGCTTGACTCTGTCTCAAAAAAAAAAAAAAAAAAAAAGAATGACTAAAAATCATCCCTCTCAGTAGGTGGATCACCTGAGGTCAGGAGTTTGAGACCAGCCTGGCCAATATGGTGAAACCTCATCTCTACTAAAAGTACAAAAATTAGCCAGGCGTGGTAGCATACACCTATAATCCCAGCTACTCAGGAGGCTGGGGCAGGAGAATCACTTGAACCCGGGAGGCGGAAGTTGCCATGAGCCAAGATTGAGCCACTGCACTCCAGCCTAGATGACAGAGCAAGACTTTGTCTCAAAAAACGAACAAATGAGTCCTTGAGCAATACTGCCATGTAAGTCTACATTGTAGCGTGTTAAATTCTTACAACAGGGCCGGGCGCGGTGGCTCAAGCCTGTAATCCCAGCACTTTGGGAGGCCGAGGCGGGTGGATCACGAGGTCAAGAGATCGAGACCATCCTGGTCAACATGGTGAAACCCTGTCTCTACTAAAAATACAAAAAATTGGCTGGGCATGGTGGCGCGTGCCTGTAGTCCCAGCGACTCGGGAGGCTGAGGCAGGAGAATTGCCTGAACCCGGGAGGCGGAGGTTGCAGTGAGCCGAGATCGTGCCATTGCACTCCAGCCAGGGTAACAAGAGCGAAACTCCGTCTAAAAAAAAAAAAAATTCTTACAACAACCCTGCAAGGTAGCGCCATTATTCCCATCCCACTGGCGAAGGGCATGCGTTCCCGTGTAACTCCCGGGATGACGACAAGGATTCCATCCAAAGCCCACAGTGTTGAGGGAGAGCGAGCAGCCTGTTACTCAGGCTGGGTGACAGAGTCCATGCAATTCCGCTGGTGTTTTTTGTTTGTTTGTTTTTCTTGGCACTTGAGATTCAGGAAACACACATCATAAGGAGTAAGTAGCAGAAACATGATTGAACACAAAAAGATGAGCAACTTTAGAAGTGAAGCCTCAGCAAGACCCTCGCTGTCTTTCTTAGTGTGCCTCGGGGCTGAGAATGCTTCCTGGATGTGCGATGATCTGTGGCCACATTGCAGAGCTGCATCTGAGATGCTTCACACGCCTGGTCCTCTGCACTAGCAGAGTTTCCCATCCAGACCCTTCCCCTCCTTGGTTCTCTCACTGTGCTTGTGTCAGCATTTCTACATACCTATGCAGGGAGAATTACCTACCTAATTTGTCTCACTCATCTGTCCGTCATCTGTCTAGGTGTCTATTATCTGTCTACCTAGCTATCTTTATCTGTCTCTCTACCTGCTTACCTATCATCTACCCAATCTATCTTATCACATCTAATTATCTATCTATCTGTCTATCTGCCTAATTTTCCTGTCTTGCTAATCTGTCACCCATCTAGGTATCTATCTGTCTATCTACCTAATTACCTGTCATCTAATTTATTCTAATTATTGCATATCTACCTACTACCTATCAATCTATCATCTGTCTAATGTATCTATCAATATCTATTATCTATCATCTATCATCTGGATGTATCTGAATATTCACCTACTTACCTATCATACCTATCTCTATCCACCTACTTACCTATCATCTAGCTACCTAATCTATCATCTATCTAATGTATCTATCAATTGTATCTAATTATCTAATTGATCATCTATCTTATCTATGTCTAGTTATCTATCATCTATTTAATCTATCATCTGTATCTATCTACCTACTTACCGATCATCTATCTATCCAATCTATCTATCATATCTAGTTAGCTATCTACCTACTTGCCTATTACCTATCTAATCTATCATACCTAGTTATGTATCTACCTATCATCTATCTAATCTATGGTATCTACTTATCCACCTACTTGCCTCTCATCTATTTATCTAATCTATCATATCTAGCTATCTACCTACCTACTGTCTATCTAATATCTATCTAATGTATCATATCTAGTTATCTACCTACCTACTTACCTGTCATCTGTCTATCATGTCTAATTATCTATCTCTCTCCCTGAAATAAGGCTCTTTCTGAGCTGACCATCAGCGAACAGCAAAAGGAGTGGAGAGTTTGCAACAACGCACACTTGGGTTCTAGTACTGAGTCTCCCACCTCCCGACTCTGTAAATGTTCCCTTCCCTTTCTGGAATACGTTAGTCTCTGGTTAAATATAAGGAGGAGGCAGAGAGCTAATAATACCTAACTTGAAGAGTTGGGTAATGATGAAAAATCCCGGCTTTCAAGCACTCAAGTCTAGAAACTGACTCACTGTGTAGGATAATGGGATTGTAGGTATAATGATGATTTTTCACCCAATATTCCACCCACACCTATCTCTCTCTGTAACAGATTCTGTCAGTGTTCCTCAACCCATGTTCCCCAGATCCCGTTACCATTTTTATGCATTCTACATTGAGGCTTCTTTCCCTTTCCAAAGTGAACACTTGTGTCTCTTCTTTGAGCCAGGGAGGACTCAAAATGCCTTGGAATGTATATTCCCAGCCAAACTGCCACTGCCTGCTGTTTGCGGGGGAATAGGAAGACCCCAGCTCCCCAGCCTCCTGTCTTTGACCTTCCCTGTCTCCACTGCCTTTCTGCAGGATTGAGCCAAATATACCACCTGAGGGACATGAATATCCCACCCGTGTTTAATCTCTTTTCCTCCCAGGCCTTCTTCCCCACTCCCCTAAAATGTCACTTTCACACTAATGCTAAGAGCCTGCTTCTGGTGGAGCTGGATCCGAAAACCCCTCAAGGGCAACAATTCTTTTTTTTTTTTTTTTTTTTTTTTGAGACAGAGTCTCACTCTGTCACCCAGGCTGGAGTGCAGTGGCGCAATCTCAGTTCACTGCAACCTCCACCTCCCGGGTTCAAGCGATTCTCCTGCCTCAGCCTCCCAAGGAGCTGGGATTACACGCACCTGCCAGCACATCCTGCAAATTTTTTATGTTTTTAGTAGAGACAAGGTTTCACCATGTTGGCCAGGCTGGTCTCGAACTCTTGAGCTCAAGTGATCTGCCCATCTTGGCCTCCCAAAGTGCTAGGATTACAGGCGTGAGCCACTGTGCCCAGCAAAAAGCAACAATTCTATCAGTGCATCTCCGAGGACTTATGAATCCAGGGCAGGCACAGCTGCTCTTGGATCCTCGGGTTCCCCAGATAGAAGCAGAGAAACAGCAGCCTTGTCTTGTCCCTTCAGCTCTCTCCTTTTCCAGCCTACAATATCTTTCAAGCAGCACTTTGCTAGAAATGAGAAGTACATTATTGTAAAATTCTCTTCTTCATATGACCCCATAACCAGCTGACCTGGGTTCACCCCAAGATGTCCACATATCCTGGCCAAATTTCACATCACTATTTACAAATTGCCAGAATAAATTATAAATTGGCTACATTGCTGGAATCGGACTGAGCAACAGGATACAGCCTGACCGGGGCGTAAATGAAGCCACAGCCACCAGAAAGAAAGCCGGGTCTTGTGTGATAAAATTCATCTTCATTCTCTCTCTCTCTCTTTTTTTTTTGGATACAGAGTCTTGCTCTGTTGCCCAGGCTGGAGTGCAATGGTGTAACCTCGGCTCGCTGCAACCTCTGCCTCCCAGGTTCCAGTGATTCTCCTGCCTCAGCCTCCCAAGTAGCTGAGATCACAGGCGCCCACCACAACGTCCAGGTAACTTTTTGTATTTTTAGTAGAGACGGGGTTTCACCATGTTAGCCAGGCTGGTCTTGAACTTCTGACCTCAGGTCATCTGCCCATCTTGGCCTCCCAACGTGCTGGGGTTACAGGCGTGAGCCACTGCCCCTGGCTTAAATTCATCTTCATTCTCTACATAGCAGTTGAATATAGGGTCCTTTTCTGGTGTGTTTGAGGCATATAAATACAGGATGGGGACATTATACCTGTGCTTAAAGATATTTTATTTTTATTTTATTACTAAAACAGGTCTCACCCTGTCACCCAGGCTGGAGTGCAGTGATGCAATCACAGCTCACTGAAAGCCTCAAACTCCTGGGCTCAAGCGATCTTCCTGCCTCAGCCTCCCAAGCAGCTGGGACTAAAGGCCCACACCAGCATGCCTGGCTAATTTTTGTGTTTTTTGTAGAGATGGGATCTTACCAGGTTGCCCAGGCTGGTCTTGAACCCCTGGGCTCAAGTGATCCTCCTGCCTCATCTTCCCACAGTCCTGGGATTACAGACATGAGCCACTGTGCCCAGCCAAGATACTTTATTCTGTTTAGAATTGTGATGATACAAATTTGAACTCAAAAACTACATTTAAAGAAATTATGTAATACCCACTGGGATGGCTATAATTTAAAAAAAAAAGAAAAGGAAGTGTTGACAAGGATGTGGAGATATTGGAACCCACATATATTACTGGAAGGAATGAATATAACATGATACAGCCACAATGGAAAATGATTTGGCAGTTCCTCAAAAAGTTGAACATAATAGTCACCATATGTCCTAGCAATTCCACTTCTAGGTACATACCCAAGATAATTTAAAGAGGGGAGGCAAACAGATACTCCTACCAGTATTCAAGCACCATTACTCACTGTAGCCAAGAAGTACAGACAACACAAATGTCCGTCAAAAGAAGAATGGGGCCGGGCGCAGTGGCACACGCCTGTAATCCCAGCACTTTGGGAGGCTGATGCGGGTGGATCACCTGAGGTCAGGAGTTCAAGACCACCCTGGCCAACACAGTGAAACCCCATCTCTACTAAAAATACAAAAATTAGCCAGGCGTGGTGGCGTGTGCCTGTACTTCCAGCTACTCAGGAGGCTGAGGCAGGAGAATAGCTTGAATTTGGGAGGTAGAGGTTGCAGTGAGCCGAGTTTGTGCCACTGCACTGCAGCCTGAGCCACAGAGCAAGACTTCATCTCAAAAAAGAAAAAA
>NW_016107550.1:3085339-3087934 GCF_001604975.1 Cebus imitator
AAAAAAAAAAAAAAAAAAAAAAAGGAATGAATAAGCAAATTTGGAATGTGGTCTATCCATACAGTGAGATGCTTTTCACCATGACAAGAAATGAAACATTGATACATGCTACAGTACAGATAAACTTTGAAAACATTATGCTATGTTGTCACTTGTAAGTGGATATTGAACAATGAGAACACATACACACAGGGAGGGGAACATTACACACTGGGACCTGTTGGGGGGTGGGGGGATTAGGGGAGGGATAGCAGAGGGTTTGGGGATTGGGGAGGGATAACATTAGGAGAAATACCTAATGTAGGTGACGAGGGGATAGAGGCAGCAAACCATGTGGCATATGTATACCTATGTAACAATCTTGCACAATCTGCACATGCACCCCAGAACTTAAAGTATAATTTAAAAAAAAGAAAAGAAGAAAACATCATGCTAAAGCAAAAGGAGCTAGTCAGAAAGAATCGTATAGTGAATGAATCCACTTACACAAAATGTCCAGAATAGATGAAACCATAGACACAAAGAAGCATATTAATGAATGGTAGGGTCTGGTGGGAGAGTGGGAAATGGGGAGTGACTGCTTCTCAACGGGTACAGGATTTCATTTTAGGGTGATGAGGATGTTCTGGGATTATGTAGTTGTGATGGTTATACTACCTCGTGAATATCCAAATGCTAGTGAATTGTACACTTTACAAGGGTGAATTTTTGGAACGTGAATTATATATCCATAAAAAAAGAAAGAAAACAAAAGATACAAGAGCTCAAAATAGAAAAGCTTGTCTTTCTCCTCCCTCTTACACCTCACTAGATCTCCCTCCTTATTTCTGATACTTCTATGTTCCTCTCTACTGTTAGACTTCATGTCTTTCTTAGAAAATGTTCCTGGCATGAATTATGTTCATAGTGCTAGGGTAGTAGTCACTTTCCAAACCTACTATCATGGAATAAAAATGTTTCAAATAGTTATCTTGCAAGAACACTTTGGAGGATACCTTTTAAAACCCAATTATACCAGCACAGACTGCTAACAGCAACCTTCCGCGACTTTGGCTCTTTAGAGTAGGTTGCAGGAAGATTATGACTTGCTGAAAGGAAGGATGATTAAGCATCTAGATGGAAATTTATATTCTACATTTGGCCCTTAAAGCCTGGATGAGCTCCTGTTTCAGCCGAATACTGCCAAAATCTTTAACTTAAAAAAAATTTTTTTTTTTTTTTTTAGAGACAGTCTCACTCTGTTGCCCAGGCTGGAGTGCAGTGGTGCCATCTCAGCTCACTGCAACCTCTGCCTCCCAGATTCAAGCAATCCTCCTGCCTCAGCCTTCTGAGTAGCTGGGATTACAGGCATGGCTAAATTTTGAATTTTTAGTGGAGATGGGGTTTCACCATGTTGACCAGGCTGGTCTCAAACTCCTGACCTCAAGTGATCCTCCCACCTTGGCCTCCAAAAGTGCTGGGATTACACGCTTGAGCCACTGTGCCCAGCCCAAAAGCTCTAAACCTCTGAGGACAGAATCTTAGTCAATTGTTTTGTTTTGAGACGGAGTCTCATATTGTCAGCTGGGCTGGAGTGCAGTGGTGTACTCTCAGCTCATTACAACCTCCAGCTCCTGGGTTCAAGTGATTCTCCTGTTTCACCCTCTTGAGTAGTTGGGGTTACAGGTGCCTGCCACCACGTTCAGCTAATTTTTTGTATTTTTAGTAAAGACACAGTTTCACTATGTTGGCCAGGCTGGTCTTGAACTCTTGATCTCGTGATCCACCTGCCTCAACTTCCCAAAGTGCTGGGATTACAGGCATGAGCCACCACGCCTGGCTAGTCAATTGTTAATGAATAAGCAACATCAGGAAAATGAATTTAATATTCACCTATTTTTGAGAATTTTAGAATTATAACAAACTCTTGATTACACAAATTCCCTAAGTACCTACACTGTGTAGGTCCTGGTCCTACTCCACAAACAAGTCACACAAAAATTCATACCCATTATTCCCCAAGCCCCACTCTCGCTTTTCAGCATGTAATATGGCAGATGATGCACTCAGTGCTGTTTCACACACCAGCTTCTTCAGAACCTGGAAGCACTTTAGAAGTTACCTCCCCTGACCCCCCAAAACACAGCAGTTTCCCCAATAACATTGAGAAAGTGGGCATTAAAGTTCTTCCTGTAGGCCGGGTGCGGTGGCTGGCTCCCGTAATCCCAACACTTTCAGAGGCTGAGGTGGGGGAATTGGTTGAGGTCGGGAGTTTGATACCAGCCTGGCCAACATGGCAAAACCCCGTCTCTACTAAAAAAAAAAAAAAAAAAAGGAAAAAAAAGTCCAGGTGCAGTGGCTCACGCCTGTAATTCCAGCCTTCAGGAGGATTCCTGAATCACCAGAGTTTGAGATTCGAGACCACCCTGAGCAACATGGAGAAACCCCATCTCTATTAAAAATACAAAATTAGCCAGGCATGGTGGTGCATGCCTGTAATCCCAGCTACTTGGGAGGCTGAGGCAGGAAAATCGCTTGAACCCAGGAGGCGGAAGTTCTGGTGAGCCGAGATCACACCATTGCACTCTAGCCTGGGCAACAAGAATGAAACTCCAT
>NW_016107550.1:3087944-3094776 GCF_001604975.1 Cebus imitator
CTTTGGGAGGCCGAGTGGGGTCAATCACCTGAGGTCAGGAGTTTGAGACCAGCCTGACCAAAATGGTGAAACCCCATCTGTACTAAAAAAAAAAAAATGAGCTGGGTATGGTGGTGGGTGCTTATAATCCCAGCTACTTGGGAGGCTGAGGCAGGAGAATTGCTTGAACCCAGAACACGGGAGGTGGAGGTTGTAGTGAGCTGAGATTGTGCCACTTCACTCCAGCCTGGGTGACAGAGCGAGACTCTGTCTCAAAAATAAATAAAATAAAAATAAATTCCTCCTGTACACTTTAAGGAAAGGTGATCCCCTGTATTATGAAGCAGATCTAATTGGGAAAAACATCTCCTTTCTAATTATCTTACCTGTTTTCATTGAGGGAGCTTCAAGTTCATCGTGTTTATCTGGAAAATAGAAGGGAAGACAGGGAATTAGGCTAATCATATGGGAACATTGTGGGCAGGAGTCCTCATGTCCTGTTTGGGAAGCAGAAAAGAGAATGACTTCTCCATTCCCTAGATGCTCCCTGGGTCCTCAGACCGGGGACAGAATCCCAGATTACTCTTCCTAATACTCCTGGAGTTTTTTTGTTTTGTTGTTGTTTTTTTTTTGAGATGGAGTTTTTAGTAGAGACAGGGTTTCACCATGTTGGCCAGGTTGGTATCAAACTCCTGACCTCAACCAATTCCCCCACCTCAGCCTCTAAAAGTGTTGGGATCATGGGCGCAAGCCACCGCACCAGGCCTACAAGAAGAACTTTAATGCCCACTTTCTCAATGTTATTGGGGAAACTGCTGTGTTTTGGGGGGTCAGGGAGGTACCTTCTAAAGTGCTTCCAGGTTCTGAAGAAGCTGGTGTGTAAAACAGCACAGAGCCTCAGCCTCCCAAAGTGCTGGGATTATAGGCATGAACCACCATGCCCAGTCGATAGTGTTTTTTTTTGTTGTTGTTGTTTGTTTGTTTGTTTGTTTTTTGTTTTTTTGTTTTTTTGAGACGGAGTTTCACTCTCGTTACCCAGGCTGGAGTGCAATGGCACGATCTCGGCTCACCGCAACCTCCACTTCCTGGGTTCAGGCAATTCTCCTGCCTCAGCCTCCCGAGCAGCTGGGACTACAGGCACGCGCCACCATGCCCAGCTAATTTTTTGTATTTTTAGTAGAGACAGAGTTTCACCATGTTGGCCAGGCTAGTCTCAAACTCCTGGCCTCAAGTGATCAACCAGCCTTGGCCTCCCAAAGTGCTGGGATTACAGGCATGAGCCACCGCACCTGGCCTGGATTTCTATAACACCAGTGGCACCATTTAGTCTCAGTTAAAATATCACCTACTCACCAGCCCCTGGCAACCACCAGTATACTCTCTGCTTCTATGAGATTGGCTTTTTGAGACTACACATGCATGAGATCATGCAGAATTTGCCTTTCTGAGTCTGGCTTATTTTGGTTAGCATGATATATGGGGAGATGTTGATGAAAGGGTATAAACTTCCAACATGAACAAGTTCACGTGCACAGCATGGTGGCAATGGATGTGCTAATTAATTTGACTGATAATCATTACACAATCTACAGGTGGATCAAATCACCACATTGTACACCTTGAATATATACAATCTTCATTTACCAATTCAATATTTTTAAATTTAAAAAGTCATGCTGCCTGAAATGTAGCAACTCTTACTCCATCTAATCCCTTAGTTTCCAAAAGCAACCAGAGGCTGGGCATGGTGGCATGCACCTGTAGTCTCAGCTACTTGGGAGGCTGAGGTGGGAGGATCAACTGGGCCTGGGAGGTCAAGGCTGCAGTGAGCCAGGATTGCACCACTGCACTCCAGCCTGGGCAACTGATTGAGGCCCTGTCTCAAGAAACAAACAAACAAAAAAAACCAGCAGCTAGTGACTCTTCAAGCATATAAAAATCATGCTATTCTCCAGTTCAACTTCATCAGTGGAATCCTGTTCTTTCAAAGCAGAGTCTAGGACCAGTTCAAACACCCTAGATGCTCTAGGCCTCATCTTCTATCCACACCATTCTTTTTTTGTTTTGTTTTGAAACAGAGTCTAACGCTGTCACCCAGGCTGGAGTGCAGTGGCACAATCTCAGCTCACTGCAACCTCCACCTCCCGGGTTCAAGCGATTCTCCTGCCTCAGCCTCCTGAGTAGCTGGGATTACAGGCATGCACTGCCACACCCAGCTAATTTTTGTATTTTTAGTAGAGACGGGGTTTAACTATGTTGGCCAGGATGATTTCGATCTCTTGACCTCGTGATCTGCCTACCTCGGCCTCCTAAGGTGCTCTATCCACACCTTTTATTCTGTTCTTTTCTCTGTCCTCCTTTCTGTGTCTCAGTCATTCCAGGAATACTCACACTTCTGGGACTTTGCTTTTCCTGCCCTCTCTCCCTGGAGGGCTCTTCTCCAGATATCGGTGTGGTTGGGTCATTCTCATCCTGCATGCCTGTGGCAGGTAGACCCTAAGAGGGGGCACTCAGGAGACTCAGAAGCCCTGCTTCCTGGTGTTCATGCCTTTGTCTAATCCCCTCTCCTTGAGTGTGGAGACCTGTGACTTTCTTCTCGCCAATAGCTATGGCAAAGGTAATGGAATGTTGTGCTTTTTTTTTTTTTNTTTTTCCAGTTACTTGCACCATGCCTGCCACACTTTCCCACACAATGGGATCTCTTAGCCCCACACTGCATTATCTGCCATTCATACATCACCCATAGAGCACTGGACACTGTTTCTGGCTTTTCTTCTCTGGCATAAAGAAATGTAAATTTTCAACTATGTCTGAACAGGAGCTGTGAAGCTACTTGTCTTTGTGACACCAGGGAGGTGACCTAATCTCTATAAGCAAAAAGAAGTTAGTAACGCAACCACCCTCATAGGAAGTGAAGACTGAATGAGTTAATGGAGGCAAGTTACCTGTCGTGGAGACGGGAACATAGAAAATGCTGGATACATGTCACATGTCAGTGTTATCACTCCATCCTCACCTGTCACCCTGATCTCCAGCTTGGTGCTGGGCAAGGAGGCCAAGTGTGATGAGTCACTCAGGTAATACACACAGCTGTAGTTTCCACTGTCATGACTTGTCACATTCCAGAGCATGAAATCAGTCTGTTTTTCTCTTACTTTCTCGACTTGTAGTGGCTCTGGGATCCCCATTTTCAGCAGAGCAATTACAGTACAGTCAGTCCCATTGTATGGAGTGAGACATGGAAGTATCCTGAGACCTAGAGTCATTCCAGGGTCTACAGTGACTGAGAGCAAAGGTCTGGGAGTGGTCCTGAAGAGGACACGGCAATGGAGTAAGAGGAGGGCCAGGGCCTTCCACTTTCTACTGCACTTGGGGACCATTTCATCCATCTCTCTCTATTAACCATGTCTTGTCTTTTCTATATCTGATGCTTTGATATCTTGGGGCCTTGCTGACCTTGGTGGGACCGCCTCTCCCAGGGTTAGTTAATTTCTAGAGCCAGTAAACCACTTGTCCTCAAGTATGCCCTTTAAATGCAAACCAATAAATCCGGAGCCCACACCCCCAACCTCCTTCATTATGGGGTTCTCACAATCAAGGTCAGTGTTGCCCTCTCCTAATCACTCCAGGTCCCAGAGCTAGACGACCAGGGACAGCCTCTATACCCCAGAGCCAATTCTTTTTCTTTTTTCTTTCTTTTTTTTTTTGAGACAGGCTCTCATTCTATCAGCCAGGCTGGAGTGCAGTGGTACAATCTTGGCTCACTGCAGCGTCTGCCTCCCAGATTTAAGAAATTCTCATGCCTCAGCCTCCCAAGTAGCTGAAAGCGCAGGTGCACACCCCCACACCCAGGTAATTATTTTATTTTTGTAGAGATGGGGTTTCACCATCTTGCCCAGGCTGATCTTGAACTCCTGACTTCAGGTGATCCGCCCTCCTTGGCCTCCCAGAGTGGATGGGTGGAGGCCAAAGTGGATGGATCCACCCACCCATCCAACTTTCCACCCACCCTTCCATCCGTCCATTCATTCACCCTCCCACCCATCCATCCATCCATCCATTCATAGGGTTAAGATTACAGGCATGAGCCATCTTGCCCGGCCAACTCTAATCCTGTTCCCCACCACAAAATACAATACAAGCTCTGGCCCACAGTCTTCCTCCTCCCTCTGCCTCCTGACTGACCCTGGTACTTCCCCCCGTACCCTCCCACAGTATAGCCTGCCCCTCCTCTTGGGAACTATAACAGACCACCTTTTCCATGGCCATCATCTCTTGGTCTGTCAATATGACTGTAACCCCATTTTCTTTTTTTTTTTTTTGAGACAGAGTCTCGCTCTTTCACCCAGGCAAGAGTAGAGAGGTGTGATCTCAGCTCACTGCAACCTCCGGGGTTCAAGCGATTCTCCTGCCTCAGCCTCCTGAATAGCTGCGACTACAGGCATGTGCCACTACACCCGGCTAATTTTTTGTATTTTTAGTAGAGATGGAGTTTCACCATGTTGGCCAGGATGCTCTCGATCTCCTGACCTTGTGATCCACCCACCTTAGCCTCCCAAAGAGCTGGAATTACAGGCATGAGCCACTGCACCCGGCCAATGTTCTTGATTATGTTACATGACATAAAACTGTTTGTTAGGGCATTTGCTCTCTCTCTCTCTCTCTCTCTCCTCTCTTTCTCAATTTCTCTTCTTACAAGTGCTACAGAAGCAGTCTACCATGAATCCTATAGCTACAAAGAACCTGATATTGCTAGCAACCCACAGGAGTGGAGAAATGGACCCTTCCTCAGTCAAGCCTCCACATGAGTACCTAGCGCTGGTTGACATCTTGATTGCAGTTTTTTTCAAGATGGCGTCTTGCTCTGTCACCCAGACTGGAGTGCAGTGGTGTGATCTCGGCTCACTGCAAACTCTGCCTCCCAGATTTAAGCAATTCTCCTGCCTCAGCCTCCTGAGTAGCTGGGATTACAGGTGCACACCACCACGCCAAGCTAATTTTTGTATTTTCAGTAGACAGGGTTTCACCATGTTAGCCAGACTGGTCTCAACCTCCTGCCTCAGTCTCCCAAAGGGCTGGGATTACAGACGTGAGCCACCGCACCTGGCTCGATGCATCCTTATGAGACCCAAAGCAGACGACGGGTAAGCTGTACCTGGACTCTCCTGACCCACAACAGCTGCAATAATAAATAGGTGTCTCAGGCTGCTAAATTAGTGGTAATTTGTTATGCAGCCATAGATCACTAATACAATGCCTCTTACACTTATTCTCCATCTATAATGTGTTTTTAAGTCACTCTCATATCTTGTTCTTCTTTCTTTCTTTCTTCTAAAGAAGAATGTGAACTTTTTGTCAGCCAGAGACCTGGACTGTCTCACTTCCTACAGTATGCTCAGGATATACCAAAGTATCTGAATTTGTAGGGTAAATGGGCAGCTATTTTTGTGCCAGGTATTTTACATTAATTTTTTTTTCTGTAATGGAAGCGTTTATATGCCCATTTTGTAATAAGTAAAAAGTAGTATAATAAAGTGACTTATTTGCAAAGCAGCAAACAGATTGCATGGAAGGCTGACCTGGAAAATACACCACTGAAAATTGATACTACAGCCTGCCTTGTGATGTAATGGTACAGCTGAGATAGAGATGAAGAAATCAGAAGACAGTAGATGATCTGCCAGAGAATGTGATTGGGAAATGGTAAATAATCACCAGGCTTTTAGGGGTAAAGTATGGGTACAAAAATTCTTAAGACTCCAAGAAGTTACTGGGAATACAATATGAAATCAATATCAAATTGATAAGCACCTTGTGTTGGAGCATCATTGATCAAGAGCCTCAGAAAGATAGTAAATCAGAGGTGAAACATTAAGTACCCAGTTCCTCATTATGCCCCAAGCCCAGGCTAAGGCATTGGTGTGGACCCACGGTCATTTCTGCACTGATGACTGTAAGGTCTCTCCAGTTATCCCCCATGATATGGCCAGATTGACCTACTGGAAGCAACTGTAGTCAATTGAGACGCATTGTTGAGTGACTATAGATGGATGGATGGATGGATGGATGGATGGATGGATGGATGGATAGGTGGATAGGGGGTGAGTGAATGGGTGAAAGGTTTGGATGCATGGATGAGTGGGTGGAAGGATGGACAAATGAGTGGGTGGGTAAATAGATGGGTGAGTGGGTAGATAGAGGAAAGGGTGGGTGGATGAATGAATGGAAGGGTGGGTGGTTGGATGGATTAATGGATGGATGGATGGATGGATGGATGGATGGATGGGTGGGAGGGGGAATGGGTGGATGAAGGGGTGAATTAGTGGATAGAAGGGTAGGTGGAAAGTTGGATGGATGGGTATATGAATGGATGAAGAGGTGGGTGGTAAATGGAAGGGTGGATGGGTGGATGGATGGATGGAAGGATGGATGGACAGATGGATGGATGAGTTGTTGGATAGATGGATAACTGTGTGGACAGATGGGTGAATGGGTGATTGGGTTGATAGATGGGTGGGTGGATTGATAGAGGGATGGGTGGGTAGATAAATGGGTAGATGAAAGTGATGCAAAATTATTCTTTATCCCTCTTCCTTGAGATCTCAAGTCTCTCTCTTTTTTTTGGTGGGGGGGGATGGAGTTTCGCTCTTGTTACCCAGGCTGGAGTGCAATGGCGCGATCTCGGCTCACCACAACCTCCGCCTCCTGGGTTCAGGCAATTCTCCTGCCTCAGCCTCCTGAGTACCTGGGACTACAGACACGCGCCACCATGCCCAGCTAATTTTTTGTAGTTTTAGTAGAGACGGTGTTTCACCGTGTTGACCAGGATGGTCTCGATCTCTTGACCTCGTGA
>NW_016107550.1:3094901-3098749 GCF_001604975.1 Cebus imitator
TTTTTCCAGTTACTTGCACCATGCCTGCCACACTTTCCCACACAATGGGATCTCTTAGCCCCACACTGCATTATCTGCCATTCATACATCACCCATAGAGCACTGGACACTGTTTCTGGCTTTTCTTCTCTGGCATAAAGAAATGTAAATTTTCAACTATGTCTGAACAGGAGCTGTGAAGCTACTTGTCTTTGTGACACCAGGGAGGTGACCTAATCTCTATAAGCAAAAAGAAGTTAGTAACGCAACCACCCTCATAGGAAGTGAAGACTGAATGAGTTAATGGAGGCAAGTTACCTGTCGTGGAGACGGGAACATAGAAAATGCTGGATACATGTCACATGTCAGTGTTATCACTCCATCCTCACCTGTCACCCTGATCTCCAGCTTGGTGCTGGGCAAGGAGGCCAAGTGTGATGAGTCACTCAGGTAATACACACAGCTGTAGTTTCCACTGTCATGACTTGTCACATTCCAGAGCATGAAATCAGTCTGTTTTTCTCTTACTTTCTCGACTTGTAGTGGCTCTGGGATCCCCATTTTCAGCAGAGCAATTACAGTACAGTCAGTCCCATTGTATGGAGTGAGACATGGAAGTATCCTGAGACCTAGAGTCATTCCAGGGTCTACAGTGACTGAGAGCAAAGGTCTGGGAGTGGTCCTGAAGAGGACACGGCAATGGAGTAAGAGGAGGGCCAGGGCCTTCCACTTTCTACTGCACTTGGGGACCATTTCATCCATCTCTCTCTATTAACCATGTCTTGTCTTTTCTATATCTGATGCTTTGATATCTTGGGGCCTTGCTGACCTTGGTGGGACCGCCTCTCCCAGGGTTAGTTAATTTCTAGAGCCAGTAAACCACTTGTCCTCAAGTATGCCCTTTAAATGCAAACCAATAAATCCGGAGCCCACACCCCCAACCTCCTTCATTATGGGGTTCTCACAATCAAGGTCAGTGTTGCCCTCTCCTAATCACTCCAGGTCCCAGAGCTAGACGACCAGGGACAGCCTCTATACCCCAGAGCCAATTCTTTTTCTTTTTTCTTTCTTTTTTTTTTTGAGACAGGCTCTCATTCTATCAGCCAGGCTGGAGTGCAGTGGTACAATCTTGGCTCACTGCAGCGTCTGCCTCCCAGATTTAAGAAATTCTCATGCCTCAGCCTCCCAAGTAGCTGAAAGCGCAGGTGCACACCCCCACACCCAGGTAATTATTTTATTTTTGTAGAGATGGGGTTTCACCATCTTGCCCAGGCTGATCTTGAACTCCTGACTTCAGGTGATCCGCCCTCCTTGGCCTCCCAGAGTGGATGGGTGGAGGCCAAAGTGGATGGATCCACCCACCCATCCAACTTTCCACCCACCCTTCCATCCGTCCATTCATTCACCCTCCCACCCATCCATCCATCCATCCATTCATAGGGTTAAGATTACAGGCATGAGCCATCTTGCCCGGCCAACTCTAATCCTGTTCCCCACCACAAAATACAATACAAGCTCTGGCCCACAGTCTTCCTCCTCCCTCTGCCTCCTGACTGACCCTGGTACTTCCCCCCGTACCCTCCCACAGTATAGCCTGCCCCTCCTCTTGGGAACTATAACAGACCACCTTTTCCATGGCCATCATCTCTTGGTCTGTCAATATGACTGTAACCCCATTTTCTTTTTTTTTTTTTTGAGACAGAGTCTCGCTCTTTCACCCAGGCAAGAGTAGAGAGGTGTGATCTCAGCTCACTGCAACCTCCGGGGTTCAAGCGATTCTCCTGCCTCAGCCTCCTGAATAGCTGCGACTACAGGCATGTGCCACTACACCCGGCTAATTTTTTGTATTTTTAGTAGAGATGGAGTTTCACCATGTTGGCCAGGATGCTCTCGATCTCCTGACCTTGTGATCCACCCACCTTAGCCTCCCAAAGAGCTGGAATTACAGGCATGAGCCACCGTACCCAGCCCTGTCCCCCATTTTCTATTAACTGACTATGTTCTACACCACTCTGCAGCATCCACATCATTGGGACCCTCTCAGAATCCCTGATGGGAATCTTGCCCCACATTCTGTTCCCATTTCCACATTTAAGATGTTGCATCTTTTTGTCTCCTGGGTTCCTTCTTCCCCAGTCACATCCCCCAACAGGAAAAAAAAAAAAATACTCGCATCAGGCAGGCCTCGGTGACTCAAGTCTGTAATCCCAGCACTTTGGGAGGCCAAGGCAGGAGGATCACCTGAGCTCAGGAGTTCAAGACCAGCCTGGACAACATAGAGAGATCCTGTCTCAACAAATAATTTAAAAATTAGCCAGGCATGGTGGTGCTTGCCTGGCAGCTACTTGGGAGGCTGACGCAGGAGGACTGCTTGAGCCTGGGAGGTTGAGGCTGCAGTGAGTTGTGTTCATGCCACTGCACCCCAGCCTGGGTGACAGAGCAAAAAACAAAAGCAGCCAGGCGCAGTGGCTCACTCCTGTAATTCCAGCAATTTGGGAGGCTGAGGCAGGCAAATCAGGTGAGGTTGGGAGTTCAAAATCAGCCTGGCTAACATGGTGAAACCCTACTAAAATACAAAAATTAGCCGGGTGTGGTGACACACCCCTGTAGTCCCAGCTACTCGGGAGGCTGAGGTAGGAGACGTACTTGAACCCAAGAGGTGGAGGTTTCAGTAAACTGAGATTGCACCACTGTACTCCAGGTTGGGCAACAGGGCGAGACAACCTCTCAAAAAAAAAAAAAAGGGTTGAGCGCGGTGGCTCACACTTGTAAATCTACCCCTTTAGAAGGCTGTGGCAAGTGGATCACCTGAGGTCAGGAGTTTGAGATCAGCCTCACCAGTATGGTAAAACCTCATCTCTATTGAAAATACAAAAATTAGCCAGCTGTGGTGGGCACCTGTAATCCCGGCTACTCAGGAGGCTGAGGTAAGGAGAATGGCTTGAATGCAGGAGGCAGAGGTTGCAGTGAGCCGACTGCACTCCAGCCTGGGTGACAGAGCGAGACTCCATCGCAAAAAAATTAAAAAAAAAAAAAAAAAAGCAAAGCAAAACCAAAGACGTGTGCATCAAGAGTGCATCTGAGGCTGCCCTTCTCACCTGTGACCACCAGCTGCAAGGGCTCACTGCCTTCTGACCACTCATGGGAGACTGCTGTCTTGTAGGCACAAAAGTACCTCCCAGCATCCTCAGGCTTCAAGTCCGTGAACGGGAATTCAGCTTCGTTTCCTGCCGAGCTCTGTTTGCGCTGGTACGCAGAGTCGTTCACCTTGCGCAGCGTGAATGTCACATTCTGGGAAGGAGCCCGACACTTCAGGGTCACGTTGCTCTCGGCTTCAGCCACCAAGCTGGGCCAGGCGTGGAGGGAGGGCTTGGACGGTTTCTCTGGAAAGAGTTCACAGTTAATTCGAGTCTGCATGTTAATGACCACAAAACCCTTCCTGGAATTCAGAGGATTAAAGGAAAATGTCATGGGAGTGGCTTAAGTGGGAGTTAAGTTTAAGTGGGAGAAAACTCACCGTTCTCTTTGTCACCTTCATAGCCCAGACACAGCCCTGGAAGAGAAATGTCAATGAGAGAAAAATTACGTGCTTGTCTTCGAGTACAAGTCCAGCAGAGAAAGCATGACCAGCTCATTAAAGGTCTGATATATATATAATAATGCATGTATTTTATAAATATAAATACATATATATGCAGATATATACATATACATAAATATATGTAAATTATATATTGTAATATATATAATGTAGACTTATATTTTACATATTATATATTTTTATATATATATATTTTTAAATATTTTTAAATATAATGTATTTCTTCATATTTAGATATGAACATATATATATAATATATATGGGGAAA
>NW_016107550.1:3099780-3102532 GCF_001604975.1 Cebus imitator
GATGGTCTCGATCTCTTGACCTCGTGATCCACCCGCCTCGGCCTCCCAAAGTGCTGGGAGTACAGGCGTGAGCCACCGCGCCCGGCCTCTTTTTCTTTTTTTAAAGATGTGGTCTTGCTCTGTCCCCCAGGCTGGAGTGCAATGGCAGGATCTCAGCTCACTGCAACCTCTGCCTCCCGGGTTCAAGCAATTCTCCTGCCTCAGTGTCCCAAGGAGATGGGATTACAGGTGCCCGCCACCACGGCCGGCTAATTTTTGCATTTTTAGTAGAGACCGGATTTCGCCATGTTGCCTAAGCTGATCTCAAAGTCTTGAGCTCAAGTGATCCGCCCGTCTCAGCCTCCCAAAGGGCTGGGATGATGGTGTGAGCCACTGTGCCGGGCCTGATTAGTTTTCACCCTTGACACTTAAATAATGCAAAGGTGGCCGGGCGCGGTGGCTCACGCCTGTAATCCTAGCACTTTGGGAGGCTGAGGTGGGTGGGTCACCTGAGGTCAGGAGTTCAAGACCAGCCTGGTCACCAGGGTGAAACCCCATCTTAAAAAAATTAAATAAATAAATAAAAATAATGCAAAGGTTATTTTACCAAGGAGTGAGAGGGGCAGGTTTTCTCCCTTGATTCCAATAGAGAGATCTGCTCCCGCTTCCCGGTGTCTTCTGGTACCAAAAGCTCCCCTTACTTTATCTTTGGTTTACACCTACATTATCCCCTCCCTGTTCTGTTCTCCGTTCTCTATACTCTCAACTGGGAAGGGAGCGTCATAAACTTGTGTGGAAAATGGGACGTTGGTCATGAGGTTTGTTTCAGGGTGAAGTTAGGTAGAATTTCTCCAGAGCCACGAGAGTGTCTCAGGACGTGGGTTCCTTGTTGACGCAGGTGTGGATACAGACCGTGCCCCCACCACCACCAAGCTTCACCCAACGGAATGAGGCTGAGGCTTCATGATGGATCCAGGCTGCACTGGCAGTGAGACTGGCTGGGATGGGCAGGTAGGAAGCAGCCTCTGGCTGGGCACAGCATCCCAGGACTCGGGCTTTCTTTTGAGACCCTCCCTAAATCCCACTTTAGAATCATGTCATCTCATCTCTGCTATCCGCCCATCATCTGTTCAAACAGTGATTCCTGTATTCTTTTTCTTCTTGAGACAGGGTCTCACTCTGTGACCCAGGCTGGAGTGTGGGGGTGCAAGCACAGCCCAGTGCAGCCTCGACCTCCCGGGCTCAAGTGATCCTGCCATCTCAGCCTCCCAAATAACTGGGACTACTGGCACGTGCCACCACACCCAGCTAATTTTTAAATTTTTTGGTAGAGATGAGGACTCACTATGTTTCTCAGCCTGGTCTTGGACACCTGAGCTCAAGCAATCGTCCCAACATGCTGGGATTGCAGGTGTGAGCTCCCTGCACCCAGTCCAATTCCCATATTATTATTATTATTATTCCTTCTTCCTTCTTCTTCCTCTTCCTCCTCCTTCTCGTCCTCCTTCTCCTCCTCCTCCTCCTCCTTCTTCTTCTTCTTCTTTTTTTGAAATGGAGTCTCCCTTGTCACCCAGGCTGGAGTGCAGTGACCCAATCTCAGCTCACTGCAACCTCCGCCTCCTGGTTTCAAGCGATTACCCTAGCCTCAACCTCCTGCGTAGCTGGGATTACAGGGGTGTGCCACCAAACCAAGTCGATTTTTGTATTTTTAGTATAGATGGGGTTTCACCTTGTTGGCCAGGCTGGTCTCAAACTCCTGACCTCAAAAGGTCTGCCCTCCTCAACCTCCCAAAGTCCTGAGATTACAGGCGTGAGCCACTGCACCCAACTGATTTGCATTTCTTAAAATGACAAGTTCAAGTTATAACTCTCAGGACCTGTGAATATGACCTTATTTGGAAATGGCATTATCTGGTCTTTGCAGATGTAATTGGTTAAGCTAAGATGAAGTCATACTGGAGTAGGCTGGGCATCTAATCCAATAAAAACTTACGAGAAGAAGGAGACAGAGACACAAAGAAGGAAGACAGCCATGCAAAGACAGAGGCAGAGGCCAGGCTGCGATCACTGGGTTTGGGGAGGCCGAGACAGGAGAATCGTTTGAGCCCAGGAGTTGGAGACTAGCCTGGGCAATACAGCAAGACCCCACCTCTAAAAAATAAATTATTTTAATTAGCCCAGCATGGCAGTGTGCACCTGTAGTTCTAGCTCCCCAGAAGGCTGGGGGGAGGAGTGCTTGAGCCCAGGAGGTTGCGGCTGCAGTGAGCTATGGTGGTACCACTGCACTCCAGCCCAGGTGACAGAGTGAGACCCTGTCTCAAAAAAAAAAAAAACAAAGCTAATCTAAGGTGCAAATGTGTGTAGGAGCGGAGCATTACCCCGCAGGGAAGGGCTGCACCCAGAAAAGGGGGAAGGAACTGAGGCAGTGAAGCATGTTGATGTCTACCACACCCCTCCATGCATCCGGGAGGAACTGGGGCCTTAGGGAGGTGGAGCTCTGCTGGGTCAAGCCTAGAGCTCCTATGTAGTGAAGCCAAGATTATAACCCAGATCTTCCTTCTGACACTCTGAGCTCTGTCTGAATACATCAGGTTCAATCTGAGGATGGTTAAAATCAGCCTAAGAATAGAGCTGGTCAGAAAATTGTCTTCTTGGGGCCGGGTGTGGTGGCTCGTGCCTGTAATCCCCCCACTTTGGGAGGCAGAGGCAGGCGGATCACCTGAGGCCAGGAGTTCGAGACCAGCCTGGCCAATGTGGAGAAACCCTGTCTCTA
>NW_016107550.1:3103192-3104185 GCF_001604975.1 Cebus imitator
AAAAAAAAAAAAAAAAAAAAGAAAGAGAAAGAAAATTGACTTTTCGCCCATAGCCTTGCACCCCGTAGATCCGTAAGCCCAGCCCTCCTCTATGTCAAGGGAGGATGGAGGGCAGTACTGCGGTGTTCAGCAGAGACAGACTGAGAGATCCCACCAAGCTCTGCATTGCCCAGCGGAGTAAGCAGAGGCTGCCCCCGTGTCTCTGCAGCGTGGCCTCCTCGTCGCTCCCACGTGGGCAGCAGAACTCACGCAGGCTGTTGCTTGAAGCCCAGCCCCACCCACCGCAGGTGTGCGGGCATGGAAGTCATTCCTTCCACACTCAGCCTTTCCACCTGGACGTCCCCCTGCACCCCTGTCCAAGCCCACGTGTCCCAGTCTTGGAGACTCACCGAGGCAAAGCAGGGAGAGGAATTCTGTGGTCATAGTGACCCTTCTGCCAGAACCAATACCCTGCGTTTGGCTTTACCCTTTGGAGGTGGAGCGGGACAGGGATGGCCAGGACGCTCTCGCTACCGCTTCGTCCCCAGGCTGTGCAGGTCGAGAGGCTTCGTCAGGCTCTGGTTCTCTGCCCCCGTTTCCTCTTCACAACTGACTTAGGAAACAAGAAACGGTCGATGACAACATCTTCCCCATGAGTCCTGTGTGTGTGGCCGCACCCGCTTAGTCCTGCCTTATCTGAGGTTCTGCCAAGACTTTTCTGTAAATGTAGTTTTTATTTTAAAACATTAATGCCTATAGCTTTCTATGTGCCCACTAGGCAGCTCCCCACAATGGTAATTTTTATTTTATTTATTTATTTATTTTGAGTCAGAGTCTCACTCTGTCACCCAGGCTGGAGTGCAGTGGTGCAATCTCAGCTCACTGAAACCTCTGCCTCCCAGGTTCAAGGATTCTCCTGCCTCAGACTCCTAAGTAGCTGGGATTACAGGCATGCACCACCACACCTAGCTAATTTTTTGTATTTTTAGTAGAAACAGGGTTTCACCATGTTGG
>NW_016107550.1:3105801-3107152 GCF_001604975.1 Cebus imitator
AAAAAAAAAAAAAAAAAAAAGAAATGAAACAACCCAATTATAAATGGACAAAGTATTGAATCAGTAATTTATCAGGAATATAAACATATATTAGATTTAATATTTTATATATATATAGCCATTAGCATGTGAGAAAAGACGCTCAACAACATATGCTCTCAGGAAAATGCAAAATAAAGCCACACTGATCAAAGGAACAGAATAGAACAAGAATCACAGAAACAGGTCCCCACATACATGGACTTTGGTTTATGATTGGGGGCGTGCCATATCAGTAGAGAAAAGATAGATTGTATTTTTTTTTTAAGAGACGATGTCTCGCTGTGTTGCCCAGGCTGGAGTGCAGTGGTTATTCACAGGCACGATCCCACTACTGATCAGCATGCACTGACCCTCTGAGTGTATCCCTCCTTCTCAGTCGGCCCCGCCAAATCTCACTCTCATCAGCCACTTCATGTTTTCTAGCCTGCAGTCTGCTGTGCTTTAAAGTTTTAATCAAACTTTAAAGTTTTAATCCCTGAAAACAAAAGATGGAATCTTTTGCTGCTGCTGTTGTTGAGATGGAGTCTCCCTCTGTTGCCCACGCTGGAGTGCAGTGGCACGATCCTGGCTCATTGCAACCTCCACCTCCTGGGTTCAAGCAATTCTCCTGCCTCAGCCTCCTAAGTAGCCAAAATATGGAATCTTAATGAGTTGTAGTGGGAGTTCCTTTTTTTTTTTTTCTGAGACAGAGTCTTACTCTGTCACCCAGGCTGGAGTGCAGTGGCATGCTCTCAGTTCACTGCAACCTCTGCCTCCCAGGTTCAAGTGATTCCCCTGCCTCAGCTTCCCGAGTAGCTGGAACTACAGGTACATGCCACCACGCTCAGCTAGTTTTTTTTGTGTGTGTATTTTTAGTAGAGACAGGGTTTCACCATATTGGCCAGGCTGGTCTTGAACTCCTGACCTCATGATCTGCCCGCCTTGGCCTCTCAAAGTGCTGGGATTATAGGCATGAGCCACTGTGCCTGGGTTGGGAGTTCCTTTATCTTCCTTCCTTGATATTCACTCCACCTTAGCTCTCTTCCTTCATTTATTTGCTATTTGTCCCATTTCCACCTTCCCATCCTTATATTAAGGAATAGTCTCAGGAGCAGCACACGGGAGGGAAAGAGCTCCACAGAGCCCCGAATTCCGTGGCTGGGTCAGCATCCTCACAGCACACACTGCTGTGCAGGTAGAGCACTTGAGAATGTTTGAGGTGAGGCTGGACACAGTGGCCCACGCCTGTAACCCCAGCACTGTGAGAGGCCAAGGTGGGAGGATTGCCTGAGGCTGGGAGTTCGAGACCAGCCTGGGCAACATGGTGAAA
>NW_016107550.1:3111357-3112800 GCF_001604975.1 Cebus imitator
AAAAAAAAAAAAAAAAAAAAAAAACTAACTGGGAGTGGTGGAGGGTGCCTGTAATCCCAGCTACTCGGGAGGCTGAGACAGGAGAATCGCTTGACCCAGGCCTGGGGGGATAGGGGCAGAGGCTGCAGTGAGCCCAGGTCGTGCCACTGCACTCCAGCTTGGGCCACATGGTGAGACTCCATCTCAAAGAAAAACAAAACCCTAGCCTCCAGATTTTCAGGGAGGCTGGTTCGAGTTATAATGAAACTCTGGTCTCCCAAATACCTAGCTCAGTGTGTATTAAATTATTTCTTGCAATTTCTTTGTCTTGATGAATGGGCTTCATCTGGGCAGCCACCAAGAGAAACCCGTTACGACAGTTACATCAGCATGAAAAATAATTTATAGAGCTGAGGAAGCAGAGAGCTAGCATCCAGTAAGGCAGAGCTCTGGCAGGAAACAAGATACTGTCGGAAGAATTATAGCAGTCAGTGCTAAAAGACGTGAGTAGACATCACATCCATGGCACAGAAGCAGGAGGCTGTGCAAATGCCATGTTCTGAGGATGAGAGAATTGTTTTTTGAATTTGAAACTCGGTCTCACTGTGTTGCCCAGGCTGGTCTCAAACTCCTGGGCTCAAGCGATCCTCCAGCCTCAGCCTCCCAAACTGCTGGGATTACAGGCCTGAGCCACCGTGCCTGACTGAGAAAGAATTATTGAGAGTGAAATCACTAACACCAAGAAAAACCAAAACACGCCAGGTGCGGCGGTTCACATGTACAATGCCAGCACTTTGGGAGGCTGAGGTGGGCAGATCACTTGAGGCCAGGGGTTAGAGATTAGCCTGGTCAACATGGTGAGAACCCTGTCTCTACTAAAAATACAAAAATTAGCCAGGCACGGTGCGCAACTATAGTCCCAGCTACTCAGGTGTCTGCAGCAGGAGAATCCCTTGAACTCAGGTGGCAGAGGTTGCAGTGAGCCGAGACTGCGCCACTGCACTCCAGCCTGGGTGACGGAGACAGACTCCATCTCACAAAAAAACAAACCAAAACCAAAAACCAAAACGCTAAGAGATGCAAAGACTGGTAGAAGGAATCTGGTGCTGGTGGATTCATAATTTTGAAGAACAGCCTAGAAATTATCCAATGATCTAGTACAACAAAAAGGCAAAGGAGGGCAGGATGCAGTGGCTCACGCCTGTAATCCCAGCACTTTAAGAGGCCGAGGCAGGTTGATCATGCGGTCAGGAGTTCGAGACCAGCCTGATCAACATGGTGAAACCCCATCTCTACTAAAAATACAAAAATTAGCTGGGTGTGGTGGCGCATGCCTGTAACCCCAGCTACTTGGGAGGCTGAGGCAGGAGAATTGCCTGAACCTGGGAGGCAGAATTTGCAATGAGTTAAGATTGTGCCACTTTACTCCAGCCTGGGTGACAGAGTGAGACTCTGTCTCAAAAA
>NW_016107550.1:3113620-3116688 GCF_001604975.1 Cebus imitator
GCGTGCCTGTAGTCCCAGCTACTCAGGAGGCTGAGGCAGGAGAATTGCTTGAACCCAGGAGGCGGAGGTTGCGGTGAGCCGAGATCGCGCCATTGCACTCCAGCCTGGGTAACAAGAGAGAAACTACGTCTCCAAAAAAAAAACAAAAACAAAAACAAAAAAAAACAACACACACAAACCTTTACAAACCTTTAAGTCACCAATATCGCAAGCTGATCACTGGGTTCCGAGGCCCAGAAAGGAGGCTTTGCCTGGTAGTACACTCAGCTGTAGTTCCCCACGTCGCCGGCTGCCACGCCGTCAAGGGTGAAGTCCATTTCCTTCCCCTCTGGACTCCACAGCTGGATGGGCAAAGATGTCCCTGCCTTCAGCAGAGCGAACATCGTAGGCGCCAACAGTTGGTCTGGCTACCAGCACTGCAGAGTCACCCTTCCACCTGTGGTCACCGTACCCCTTTGGTAGGTTTGCAGGAAAGGTTTAGATAAATGTCCTGTAGGAGAAGTCTGGAATCCCCCACTCACCTCTGTTCTCTTGGCAGGAGGTTCTCATGGAGTGTGGGAAATGAGAGATTCCTCATTTCAACGACCTTCCTTCACTTTCTACTCCAGCTCCCTCCTACAAGACCTGTGTAAGGCTGAGCACAGTGGCTTACACCTGTAATCCCAGCACTTAGGGAGGCCAAGGTAGGTGAATCACCTGAGGTCAGGAGTTCGAGTCCATCCTGGCCAACATGGTGAAAGCCCTGTCCCTATTAAAAATACAAAAATTAGGTTGGGCATAGTGGCTCACGCCTGTAATCCCAGCAATTTGGGAGGAAGAGGCGGGCGGATCAAGAGGTCAGGAGATCGAGGCCAACATAATGAAACCCCGTCTCTACTAAAAATAAAAAAATTAGCTGGGTGTGGTGGCGTGCGCCTGTAGTCCCAGCTACTTGGGAGGCTGAGGAAGGAGAATCGCTTGAACCTGGGAGGCAGAGGCTGCAGTGAGCCGAGATCGCAGCATTGCACTCCAGCCTAGCAACAGAGCAAGCCTCTGTCTCAAAAAACAATAATAATACAAAAATTAGCTGGGCGTTGTGGTGCACACCTGTAACCCCAGCTGCTCGGGAGGCTGAGGCAGGAGAATAACTTGAATCCAGGAGGCAGAAGTTGCAGTGAGCTGAGATTGTGCCACTGCGCTCCAGCCTGGCAACAGACTATAAAACCAAGGTATGCAATTTCATTCCTGTCTTTCCCTCTCCCGCCGCCCCCAGCTACTCTGGATGTGGGCCCCATTTCTCCTTCTCTTCCTCTGCTTCCTCCCTCATCCCGTCCCCCACAGGTCGTTGGAAGGCACCCTGTCCGCACCTGTCACCAACAGTAGAAGGACGTCACTGCACTGTGAGTGTACGTGGGGGGAAGGTTTTCTGTAGCATTCACAGGTGTATTCACCAGCATTTCCGACTTTTAAGTTATAGAGGTGAAATTCGGCCGGGCCCTCTGTAGAATCAAGGGACATCAGGGACTCCAGAACAGTTCCTCCCTTCCTGTGAGCAAAGCTCACACCCCCGGCGGGAGTCCAGCATTACATCGTCACATTGCTGTTGTCAGGGACCACCGAGCTGGGCCAGGCACCGAGGGAGGGCTTGGCAGTGACCCTGGAAGGAAGCAGAGCCCAGGGCTGGACCCGACGCCCTCCCCTGCTCTCGGGAAGCCCTTTTAAGTTTTTATTTATTTATTTATTTTTGAGACGAGGTCTCTCTCTGTCGCCCAGGCTGGACTGCAGTGGTGCGATCTCAGCTCGCTGCAACCTCCGTCTCACGGGTTCAAGTGATTCTCTTGCCTCAGCCTCCTGAGTAGCTGGGTTTACAGGTGGGCACCACCACGCCCAGCTAATTTTTGTATTTTTAGTAGAGACAGGGTTTTACCCTGTTGGCCATGCTGTCTGGAACTTCTGACCTCAGGTGATTCACCCGCCTCGGCCTCCCAAAGTGCTGGGATTACAGGTGTGAGCCACCGCCCCCCACCGGCCAGGAAGCCCATTTTAAGAAGGGGGCGGAACAGGAGGGGATTTGGGACGACTGGTCAAGGAGGGTGTTGTTGAAGAAACACCATCTCCTCCTGTGTCTCCCTGGCCCACACACAGTCCTGTAAGAGAATCCTCCGTAAGACAGAAGCCCCTGCCTGGGGCCGCATCGCCAGCCTGCCCTGACCTCCGGGGACCATCCCAGAGGCTCCTGCTGAGAACAGACCCTTGGAGGTCATGCACTCAGGAGTTCCCATTCTCCCCACACTGGACTGTGGCTTCTGGTCGACTTCCAGCTCCTTCCTCATTTCTCAGAGATTCTCTTTGGCAGTCCTTTGCAGCTATCACCTCCCCCTGCTCCAGGCCTTTCCTGGTTCCACATCATCCACAGACCCTTCTATTCACATCTTCCATTTCAAAATGGCACTCAAGGCTGGTGTGGTGGCTCACGCCTACAATCCCAGCACTTTGGGAGGCCAAGGCAGGCAAATCACTTGAGGTCAGGAGTTCGAGACCAGCCTGACCAACATGGCAAAACCCCTTCTATTCTAAAAATACAAAAATTAGCCAAGCGTAGTGGTGCATGCCTGTAATCCCAGCTACTCAGGAGACTCTACAAAAAAATATAAATTAGCCAGGCATGGTGGCTTATGCCTGTAGTCCCAGCTATTGGGGTGCTAAGGCAGGAGGATAGCTTGAGTGCAGGAGATTGAGGCTGCAGTGAACTGAGATCACACCACTGCACTCCAGCTTGGGCAACAGAATGAGACCCTGCCTCAAAGAAGTAAATTAATAAATAAAAGAAAAGAAACAGCAGTTTCCAGGCTCAGAACCTGACCTAGCAATAACACACAGTTGGAATCTCCTAATATTGTTTCCCTTTCATTCTATTTATTTATTTATTTTTGAGACAGAGTTTCGCTCTTGTCACCCAGGCTATAATGCAATGGCGTGATCTCGGCTTACTGCAACCTTTGCCTCCCAGGTTCAAGCGATTCTCCTGCCTCAGCCTCCCAAGTAGCTGGGATTGCAGGTGACCACCGCCATGCCTGGCTGATTTTTTT
>NW_016107550.1:3117178-3119045 GCF_001604975.1 Cebus imitator
AAAAAAAAAAAAAAAAAAAAAAAGATTTCTGTTCTGAATACTTTTACTTACACACAAAAAGTCAGAGTTGATCCTGAAAAAAAGGGTAAGCCAATGAAGTCCAGGTGGTGGGGGCATTCAGCAAAAATCACCAAGTTGGCACTAGAGGAGTTGAAGTTTTCAGAGTGCTAGTTCCCAGGGAATGTCTGCAGTGCACTCAACAGGACTTCTCACTCCTCCCGTGCACTATGTAAGCCAAAGTTGATGTTGTTATTTCCACCCCCAGCCCAACTATCCCACCAGTTCCATGATATTCTGCAGTCCCAGTGGATAGCCCTGTGAGGCTTACTGAAACAGACAAGGGAAAGCAGCTGAGAGATCATGATGGCTCCTTAGCCCTCCCAGGGTCCGTCTTGGGTTCTGCAGTCCACAGAAAGGAGAAGAGCTGGAGTCATCACCGCCTCTCTCCCACCCCAGCGTGTGGGCAGGAACAGCCTTGTCCTAGCCTTTCGGTTCCCCCTCCCATATCTACATTCAGGAAAGGTGTTGATGTTGCTGATTGCAACACGCTCCTTACACACCAGTGTCCAAGAACTTGACTCACAGAAAAGCCTCCTATCTCAGGCAGATTTCAGGCATCAAACAGGTAACCCCAAAATACTTCAGACTTGGCCCTGAAGGGTTTGTATTGAAGAGATGAAAGTACTTCACTCTGGTTTTTGGGGTTTTTTTTTTGGTTTTTGGTTTTCTTTGTTTTTGCTTTGTTTTTGAAATGGAGTCTTACTCTGTAACCCAGGCTGGAGTGCACTGGCACAATCTCAACCCACTGCAAGCTCTGCCTCCTGAGTCCCGGTTCAAGCAATTCTCCTACCTCAGCCTCCCAAGTAGCTGGGATTACAGGCACAAGCCACCATGCCCAGCTAATTTTTGTATTTTTTACTAGAGACGGGGTTTCACCATGTTAGCCAGTCTGGTCTTGAACTCCTGACCTCATGATCTGCCTGCCTTGGCTTCCCAAAGTGCTAGGATTACAGGCACAAGCCACCATGTGCAGCCTGTTTTTTGTTTTTTCAGGTGGAGTTTTCCTCTTGTTGCCCAGTCTGTAGTGCAATGGTACCATCTCGGCTCACCGTAATCCCGCCTCCCGAGTTCAAGCAATTCTCCTGCGTCAGACTCCTGAGTAGCTGGGATTACAGGCATATGCCACCATGCCCAGCTAATTTTGTATTTTTAGTAGAGGTGGGGTTTTTCTATGTTGGTCAGGCTGGTCTTGAACTCCTGACCTCAGGTGGCCTGCCCTCCTCAGCCTCCCAAAGTTCTGGGATTACCGGTGTGAGCCACTGCACCCGAACTTCATCACCATTTTTTTCTTTTTTTTTTTTTTTTTTTTTTTTTTTTTTAGGCAGGTTTTACTTTTTCACCCAGGCTGGAGTGAAGTGGCATGATCTCAGCTTCCTGCAACCTCCGTTCCCCAGGTTCAAGTGATTCTCCTGCCTTAGCCTCCTGAGTAGCTGGGATTACAGGCGCCCTCCACCACACCCAGTTCATTTTTGTATTTTTTAGTAGAGATGGGCTTTCACCTTGTAGGCCAGGTTGGTCTCGAACTCCTGACTTCAAGTGATCCACCCTCCTCAGCCTCCCAAAGTGCTGTGATTACAGGCATGAGCCACGGTGCCCAGCCAGTTATGAGCTCATTTATTAAGCTCAGAATATTTCAGTACATGTCTATCTTTATCAAATAAGAACCATTTTTAAAATAATATAAACACCATAGCACTGTCACATCAGAAAAGTAAACAGTACTTCTTTGATACCAGCTAATACCCAGTCAGTATTGAAATTTCCCTGATTGTCTCAAAAATGTCATTTCTATCAGGTTTTTTTTTTT
>NW_016107550.1:3120030-3129081 GCF_001604975.1 Cebus imitator
AAAAAAAAAAAAAAAAAAAAAAAAAAAAAAAAAAAAAAAAAAAAAAAAAAAAAAAAAAAAAAAAAAGGGAGATCAAGCAAGTCTTAGGTTTTAACTATGTTTTCTTCATCATGCATTTGGAAGAAGAGCAAAATGCCCCAAAGCTTGTTTTTGTTTTTGGATTTTTTTGTCTTGATAGCCTCTTCTTACTGTTTTAGAAAACAGAAAATTCAACAAGACAACCAATTATGACCGAGTAAAGCAATTACAATTTCAGGTGCTTCTTTGAAAGTTATTTTCACAAGATGTGGCAATGATTTTTAAAGGCTTGGTACTCTTACAAGACCCTTTTGGTCAAATAACAGTTCTATGTATGAATTTATTTCAACAGAGAAGAGAACAATTTAGTAACAGTTATGAATATTCATGTAATTCTCCATATTGTACCAGAAAACAAGATTGATATTCTTGGGAATCTTCTCAATTCAACACTTTATCAAATCAGATTCCTTAAATTAGGGTTGTGACTCAGAAAAAATCTTCCTCCTTATGCGGTATCAGGAAAAAGAGGACATCTCCTGTATCTCTATTTAACATCTCATTTGCTAACAGTGAAGATGTATATTTTAAAACTAGGCTCTGGAATTTTATCAGTCAACAGAAAAGTCCTGGTAAAGTTCCATTCCAGTTAGAAATGAAGGAAGGACTGAGCGAGACTCCGTCTCAAAAAAAAAAGAAAAAGAAAAAGGAAATGAAGAAAGGGACTAAATAGGACTTTTTTTAATTGAGACCCTGATTCAAAAAATAAAATAAAGAATAGCTTAGGGCTGGATGAGGTGGCTCACACCTGTAATCCTAACATTTTGGGAGGTGAGGTGGGTGGATGGCTTGAGTCCAGGAGTTCAAGATCAGTCTGGGCAACATGGCCTAACCCCATCTCTACAAAAAATACAAAAGTGAGCCAGGCGTGGTGGTACTCACCTGTAATCCCAGCTACTCACGAGGCTAAGGTGACAGACTCACTTGAACTTGGAAGGTAGAGGTTGTAGTGAGCAGAAATCACATCACTGCACTCCAGCCTGGGTGACAGAGCAAGACTGCCTCAAAAAAAAAAAAAAAAATAGCTTAGTAACATGTTTTTAGATAACTGGGGACTGAGTTTTAAATGATTTTAATAAATAATTAGGCCAAGGCAAAGTGGCTCACACCTGTAATCCCAACACCTTGGGAGGTCAGGAGTTTGAGACCAGCCTGGCCAACATGGAGAAACCCTGTCTCTAGTAAAAATACAAAAATTAGCCAGGTGTGGTGGCATCACACCTGTAATTCCAGCTACTTGGGAAACTGAGGCAGGAGAATCACTTGAACCCAGGAGGTGGAGGTTGCAGTGAGCTGAGATCACACCATTGCACTCTAGCCTGGGCAACAAGAGTGAAACTCCATCTCAAAAAATAATAGGCCGGGTGCGGTGGCTCACGCCTGTAATCCCAGCACTTTGGGAGGCCGAAGCAGGTGGATCACGAGGTCAAGAGATCGAGACCATCCTGGTCAACATGGTGAAACCCCGTCTCTACTAAAAATACAAAAATTCAGCTGGGCATGGTGGCGTGTGCCTGTAATCCCAGCTACTCAGGAGGCTGAGGCAGGAGAAATGCCTGAACCCAGGAGGCGGAGGTTGCAGTGAGCCGAGATCGCGCCATTGCACTCCAGCCTGGGTAACAAGAGCGAAACTCCGTCTCAAAAAAAAAAATAATAATAATAATAATAATAATAATTAATCATTCACTTTGTTAGGTGTTTATCACACCCAACCTTAAGAATATGTTACCAAAATAAAAAGTCTTGTAGATGAAATCATATCATATCTAAGATTTACTTTAATATACTCCAGCAGAAAATTTAAAATAGAGGAGGGGACTTATCTATAGTTATCTACAGATAATCTACATGATTATCTCAAAGCCATCCTTTTGCTATTGAGAATTCTGATTTTTAGCTGGGCCCATTGCCACCCAAGTAAAAAACTACATTCTTCAATGTCACTTACAGGTAGATGTAGCCTTAAGTCTTCATCTAGCACAATGATTTTTTTTTGGCAGGGGGGATGGAGTCTGGCTCTGTCACCCAGGCTGGAGTGCAATGGCACTATCTCGGCTCACCATAACCTCAGATTCCCTGGTTCAAGCAATTCTCGTGCCTCAGCCTCCCGAGTAGCTGAGACTACGGGCATGCGCCACCACACCCAGCTTTTTGTATTTTTAGTAGAGAAAGCGTTTCACCATGTTAACCAGGCTGGTCTCGATCTTCTGACCTCATGATCCGCCCGTCTCGGTCTCCCAAAGTGCTGGGATTACAGGTGTGAGCCACCGCACCAGGCCCGACAATGATATATGAGCATAAATATTGTAGACGGCTTCCAAAAGAGTCTCTAATGAAGTACTCTTTCCTTCCTTCACTTAACTGCTTAAAATGCGGATGTAATGACTAATGCTCTAGCGCCATTTTGTACCATGAAGATGAGGTCCGAGATGGTGGAGGGTGAGCCGGAAGTAACTTAGGTCCATAATGCCTTTTGGAGTCATCGTACCAGCCCTGGACTGCTCACTTCAGATTTATTCTACATAGGGAAGAAATCAATTGGTATTGTTTTTAAGTCATCATTATTTAGTTCTCTTTGGTTTAGGTTATCTGTTACTGTGTAACAAACCACCCCAAAACTGAGTGACTTAGAGTAACAATCTTGTTTTCATTTTTATCATTCCTGATTTGGTGAGATGACTGGGCTCAGTTGAGCAGTTCTTCGGCTCAACGTGACATTTTCTTGTACCTCAGTCATCAAGGGGGTTCAACTGAGCTGGAATCTCCATGTGTGTATGCACATGGCTGACTGTCGATGCTGGATGTTGGTTGAGAGCTTGGTGAGGACTTGATCAATGGACCTGCACATGGCCTCTCCATTTGATTCAGACTTCTCAGAGGATAGCATCTGGGTTTCAGGAGATGTCACTAGAGAGCTTTCTAAAATAGAGAAGGCGGCCAGGTGCAGTGGCTCACGCCTGTAATCCCAGCATGTAGGGAGGCCAAGGCATGTGGATCACTTGAGGTCAGGAGTTTAGGATCAGCCTGGCCAACATGGTGAAACCCCGTCTCTACTAAAAATAAAAAATAAATTAGCCAAGCCTGTTGATGTGTGCCTGTCATCCCAGCTACTCAGGAGACTGAGGCAGGATAATTGCTTGAGCCTGGGAGGCAGAGGTTGCAGTGGGCCGAGATCACACCACTGCACTCCAGCCTGGGTGACAGAACGAGACTCTGTCTCAAAAAATAGAAGACAAAGTTGTTTGTCCCTTTAATGACAAAGCCTGAAACTGACACAGTGTCTCATCTTTTACAGTCTTAAGGAAAGGCCAGATTCAAGGCTGGGTGGCAGGGGCTGGGGGGGAAATAAACTCTACTTCTCCATAGGGACAGTGACAAAGAATTGGGGATCATCTTTAGTCTGCCATGTGTTATGGTCAATGGAAATACACAGATGTATATTTACTAAATGCCTGAGTCCCACCCCCAGAGATTTTAATTTTTATAATGGGTATAGGATGAGACCTGGGTGTCTCATTCCATGTGTTAAATGTTCCTGGGAGTAAAGTTTGAGAACCACTGGCTTGAAACACACAAACTCCTTCCCATCTTAGGCCCTGAAACATGCTGTTCCTGTACCCGGAGTTTTTCCCCCATGTTTTCTTGGCTGACTTTGGCTCTTCCCTCAGAAACCAGCTTCAGAATCCTTTCTTTAGCAGACTTCCCTGAATGTTCTTTAACAGCACTTAATCTCAGCTGCAACGAAATAATCAATTGTACAACTGTGTCTTTTTAATGTCTTTCCCCCATGCTTCATAATAGTCAAAGTAAAGGACAGCTCTTCTCTGAGAACTATTAATAGATGCTGCAATGGAAATGAAACAAGACTGTCAGACTCTCGTTAAAGTAAGAAGTCTAGCAGAATCTTGGACTTTTAATTTTTTTCCCCCATGATAAATGTGGGAGAAAGACAATGTAACCTGCTGCTGTGGTTTGAAGATTTGTCCCCTTCAAAACTCATGTTGAAACAGCCTGGGCAACAGAGTGATACCCTGTCTCAAAAAATAGATAAATAGGCTGAGCCCAGTGGCTCACGCCTGTAATCCCAGCACCTTGGGAGGCTGAGGCGGGCGGATCACCTGAGGTCAAGAGTTCGAGACCAACCTGACCAATAAGGAGAAACCCTGTCTCTACTAAAAATACAAAAAATGGCCAGGCATGGTAGTACATGCCTATAATCCCAGCTACTTGGGAGGCAGAGGCAGTAGAATTGCTTGAACCCAGGAGGCGGAGGTTTTGGTGAGCCGAGATCTCAACATTGCGCTCCAGCCTGGGCAACAAGAGTGAGACTCTGTATTAAAAATAAATAAATAAAAATACATTTTAAAATAGATAAATAAACTCATGTTGAATCTGAATTCCCAATGTGGCAATATTGAGAGGTGAGGCCTTTAAGAGGTGATTGGGTCATGAGGACTCTTTCCTTACAAATGAACTAATCCATTCATGAATTAATGAGTTAATGAGTTAATGAATTACCCTGGGAGTGAGACCGGTGGCTTTATCAGAAGAGGAAGAGGGACCTGAGTAGTCTGCTCAGCCCCTTTGCCCTGTAATACCCCGTGCCACCTCGGGACCCTCCAGAGAGTCCTCAACAGCAAGAAAGCCCTCAGCAGACAGTGACCCCTCCATCTTGGACTTCCCAGCCTCCATAACGACAAGAAGCCAATTCCTTTTCTTTCTAAGTTATCCAGTTTCAAGTGTTCTGTTCTAAGCAACAGAATACAGACTAAGACACACACACCAATGCATAGCTTCTGATTTAACAAATTGTTTTTACAAGGATTTATTCTGCTTAGAAATTCAGACGTCAGTCATAAGACTGTTACTAGGGCAATAAAATAGTAAGTAAGACCACCAAATAGCACCAAGATTTCTCCTGCAAAATAATGATTGCAATACTGGCAATAATTTCTAATGTCTTTGGACTCCTACAGGTTATTTTGTGCAAATTATACTTCAAGGGACAGATTTATGGAACCAGAGAATGGAACACTGGCCGCTGTAATAAATATCCATAGATCTCCATACTACACAAGATGTAAAACACATTTAGTGTCTTTTGAATATTCTCAGTTTATGACCTTATCAAACCACATTCTGTTTTGTTTTTTGGTTTTTGGTTTTTTTTTAGACAGGGTCTCACCCAGGCTGGAGTGCAGTGGTGTGATCTCAGCTCACCGCAATCTCTGCCTCCCGGGTTCAAGTGATTCTCCTGCCCCAGCCCCGCCAAGTACCTGGAATTACAGGCTCGTAATTCCACCTGGCTAATTTTTGTACTTTTAGTAGAGATGGATTTTCGCCACGTTGGCCAGGCTGGTCTCAAACTCCTGACCTCAAGTTATCCACCTGCCTCAGCCTCCCAAAGTGCTGGGTATAACAAAAGACACCCTTCTCACCAAGGATTTTTGGAGTTTCCAGAGTGATGGGGTGAGAAGGGAGTCTTTGGAACCAGAGCTGAAGACCAAACACGTATTTCTTACTATATCACAATATCGCAGGAGGTAAAAGGGAGATGGGCTCGAAGCAGATCCTCCACACCCCCGAATCCTCTTATGTGCCGGGAGGATCAGAAGGGTCCTGCCAAGACTCAGCCCAGCTGCGGTTCAAGCCTCTGATTGCGTGGATGGGTAAGTACCAGATTTCCAGAGTGCCAGCGCAGGGCTGCCCCCTTGTGGTGGCACTAACGTTGCACAGCTATTTAAGCAGCGGACACCCTATCTTCAGAGGGGTCCAGTTCAGACTGAACATCTTACTTCCATATTTTCCCCAAGAGAGAAGAAAAATCATTAAACTTTTTTTTGATATGGAGTTTTGCTCTTGTTGCCCAGGCTGGAGCCCAGTGCTGCGATCGCGGCTCACTGCAACGTCCACCTCCAAGGTTGAAGCTGTTCTCCTGCCTCAGTCTACTGAGTAGCTGGGATTACAGGCATGCACCACCACACCAGGCTAATTTTTGCATTCTTAGTAAAGACGGGATTTCACTATATCGGCCAGGCTGGTCTCAAACTCCTGACCTTGTGATCCACCCACCTTGGCAACCCAAAGTGCTAAGATTACAGGCGTGAGCCACAGTGCCCGGTATTACACATTTTTTATTCCTTTTTCTTTATTCTTTTTCATTTGTTGTTCATAAAACCCACCTCCTGCACAAATTATTTAATACTGAATGCATGCTGAGGGAGGTTAGGCATAAAAAAGGATGTTTAAGACTTTTCCAGAAAACTTCTGGTAGACTCTACTCTCCATGAGGGCCAGCACCATATCTGTTTAATTCTCCTCTCTACTGGCCAGGTGCAGTGGCTCACGCCTGTAATCCCAGCACTTTGGGAGGCAGAGGCAGGCGGATCACTTGAGGTTAGGAGTTGGAGACCTGCCTGGCCAACATAACGTAACCCCATTTCTAATAAAAATACAAAAAATTAGCCAGGCATGGTGGCAGATGCCTGTAACCCCAGCTACTTGGGAGGCTGAGATGGAGAATCCTTGAACCTGGGAGGCAGAGATTGCAGTGAGCTAAGATCACGCTATTGCACACCTTCCTGGGCAACAAGAGAGAAACTCCATCTCAAAAAAAAAAAAGAGGAGGGGTTGGGGTCAGAGGAGTTAAAGCCTCTGATCTAAGATTTCCTAATGTTTCTTCATGTGTTGGGGACAAGTTGCCTCATTTATTTCTCTCGAGGACTGACAAGGTAGATATTTTTGGATTTCCCTTTCTCAGATGAAAACTCAGAAGGGTCTGCACACTGCTCCAGTTTGCCCAGCATGGCGCAGCTGGGCTGTCCAAGCACTAGAAGTCAGTCTCTTCTCCATAAAGTGGGAACAGGGGAAGGAGAAGCTGAAAAACAACAAAAGTAGAAGAATGTGTCTGCTCTGCCAAAATTAGGGCGCAAGTCAAGAAAGGAGGAAGCAGTCTGCGTGGGTGGCTCACACCTATGATCCCCACACTTCAGGAGGCAGAGGCAGGAGGATCACCTGACCTCCGGAGTTGGAAATCAGCCTGGGCAACATAGAGAGACCTTGTTTCTACAAAAAAATGTAAAAACAAATCAGCCAGGTATGGTGGCCTGCACCTGTGGTTCTTGCTACTTGGAAGGCTGAGGTGGGGAGATCACTTAAGCTGGGAGATCGAAGCGGCAGTGAGCCTTGATCATGCCACTGGAGTCTAGCCTGGGCAAGAGAGTAAGGCTTATCTCACAAAAAGAAAAGACAAGAAGAGAAAGGGAGGGAGGGGTGCGGTGGCTCATGCCTATAATCCCAGAACTTTGGGAGGCCAAGGCAGGTGGATCACTTGAGGTCAGGAGTTCAAGACCTCCCTGGTCAACATGGCAAAACTCCACCTCTACTAAAAATACGAAACTTAGCTGGGCATGGTGGCACACACCTGTAATCCCAGCTACTCAGGAGGCTGAAGCATAAGAATCACTTGAACCCAGGAGGCAGAGGTTGCAGTGAGCCAAGATTGAACCGCTGCACTCCAGCCTGGGTGACGGAGTGAGACTTTCTCTCAAAAAAAAAAAAAAAAAAACTGTGCTTGATTATGCTTGATTTAAAAAAGATGAGACCTTCCTTTCAGCGCTGAGTCTGGTAGAAATTGGTGTTATAGGATAGCTAACATTTACTGAGAATTTACTGCAAGCCAGTTACTGTTTTAAGTGTTTGATGTGTATTACCCACTGAATCCTACAACAATTCTATGAAGTAGGTTTTATCAGTGCGTCCGTGTTACCGTCAAGGCAAGAGAGAGTTGGGGAAGGGCACTTTCCGAATGCTCCACTGAGTTGATGGCAGCGCTGGGATTCGAACCCCAGTCTCCTGGCTCGGACGCCTTAACCACTGATCCTGTCTTTCACTCAGCTGCTCCTTGGGAAAGGCCCGGAAAGAAGCCACAGCGCAGGGCAATGCGGGGTGGGGGCGGGGGCGGGGAGGCGGTGGTGGAAGGATGGTTCCGACGGGCTCAGCCAGCAGGGCCGCGCGGCTGCGGGAAAGTGCGGGTCTGTCCCCCGACGGATGAAATGAGCACTCACACACAGGTATGCAGTGTAAGAGCAGCTAGGGGACTGCCCCGCCCCGAAAAGCAGGAGCCGCTTGCTTTTATTGAGTGCCGGCGCAATGCCGAAAGCCTGGAGCAAACACAGTCTGCGAATAATTAACATTTATTGTTTCCCTTTCAGGGACTTCACAGGCGGGGATGGGAGGGCGGATGGGAAAGGGCAGTTTCTGGACACGTTGAAACGGACGAGGCTGATGGAGATAACTTCCCCTTCGCTCACTGGCACAGACTCCGGGCCCTCTCCCTCAGGGTGAGAACAGCTGCCTTCAACTATTGTAAGCTGTGCAGAGCCTTCCCCCTTTCCCTAGTTTCTCCCCCGACGCTGACCCATCTCCCACAGGAATGGACAGTGCAGCCCAGGGTCCCAGCTTCTCTGCCACTCAGGTTGGAAGTCTTCTGGGGTTGCAGTGCTCCTGGGGTTCAGGGGCGGACGCCAGCAGGAGCGTGGTTCTGGCTGCGACAGTCAAAAGCGACCAGCACGCCCAGGGAGATGAGGACCAGACCGGCCAGCCCCAGGCGGACCAGGTTCTCCCTCGTGTAGTCGGAGGAGCTGGAGTCTGCGGGCCGAGCCGGGGGAGAGGGGCTGTCAGCGCTTGGACCCAGAAGTCTGGGCCCTGAACTCCAGGTTTCCTGTCTCTGGGGTGGACTTAGGGTCCTCACTCCCCAGTCTGAAAGTTGAGGGAGAGTTGATGGAGGCTTCAACTCGTGGGTCTGAGGGAGGAGACGGTGGGAGTCTGGACCCCTGGGTCCGAGGGAAGAGGGGCTGGGGGTCTGGACTCCCGGGTCCGAGGGAGGAGGGGCTGGGGGCCTGGACTCCCGGGTCCGAGGGAGGAGGGGCTGGGGGCCTGGACTCCCGGGTCCGAGGGAGGAGGGGCTGGGGG
>NW_016107550.1:3130441-3132529 GCF_001604975.1 Cebus imitator
CCCTCCCTCCCTCTCTCTCTTTCTCTCTCCCCCGACTCCCCCATCCCCCACCCCCCGCACTATGTCTCTTTCCTTGTGTCTGTGAAACTATCAGTTTGCTCACTTCATTCTGTATCTCTTTCCCTGTATCTCTCTGTCCTTCCCTGCCTCCCTTGTTCCACCCCCTTCTCCGCCGAGACCCCAGGACCTCACCTGTCACCAGCAGCTCCAGGGCATCGCTGGGCTGGGACCAGACACTCGGCGCCCAGTCTGGCTTCCCGTAGCAGCAGTGGTAACTTCCCCCTTGGGCCGGAGTCACCTCCTCCAGGAAGAACTCCGCCAGCTCCGAGGACACCTCCCGGAGGAGAAGGGGATCGGTCTCTCCAGACTTGAAAAGTGCAAATCTCCAGGCGGGTTGGGGTGCCCGGCACCTCAAGGTCACGTTGACCCTGGGGGTCACAACCGTAGCTGGCCGAGCTCCCAGCCATGGCTTGGGGTATGAAACTGGGGGGACTGAATAAACGGGGCTGCCTGAGTCCTTGGACCTCCTGGGAGCCCCAGAAGATGAAAGGGAAGTTGGGGAAAGAGGAAAATCACCCTGGACGGTTATTGCCCCTTTCTCAGCCTCAGTTCCCTGTTGGTGAAATCAGGGAGAGACTGGACTATAGTCAAGGCTTATTAAGAGCAGGTGGATCACGAGGTCAAGAGATCGAGACCATCCTGGCCAACATGGTGAAACCCCGTTTCTACTAAAAAAAAATACAAAAATTAGCTGGGCGTGGTGGCATGCATCTGTAGTCCCAGCTACTTGGGAGGCTGACGCAGGAGAATCGCTTCAACCTGGAAGGTGGAGGTTGCAGTGAGCTGAGATCGCGCCACTGCACTCCAGCCTGGAAACAGAACAAGACTCTGTCTCAAAAAAAAAAAAAAAAACAACCAGGTGCACATCACTGGGGCAGGACAGAAACTTCACAGCTTCACTCCACAGTTTGTAAACATAGTTTCAAAGCGTCAGGTCCCAGAAGTCTGTAATTTATTATTATTATTTAAAGTAATGGGATGGGGGGTCTACCTATATTGGCCAGGTTGGTCTTGAACTACTGGCCTCAAGCAATCCTCCCACCATGGCCTCTCAAAGTGCTAAGATTACAACCTGGTGCCACCCCACCCGGACATTTTTTTTTTTAATTTATTATTTTTTGAGACAGGGTCTTGCCCTGTTGCTCAGGCAGGAGTGCAGTGGCGTGTTCTCAGCTCACTGCAGCCTCAGCCTCCTGAGCTCAAACAATCCTCTGCCTCAGCCTCCTGAGTTCCTGGGACCACAGGCGCACACTGCTACACCAGGCTGTTTTTTTTTTTGGAGATGGAGTTTTGCTCTTGTTACCCAGGCTGGAGTGCAATGGCAGGATCTCGGCTCACTGCAGCCTCCGCCTCCTGGGTTCAAGCAATTCTCCTGTCTCAGCCTCCCGAGTAGCTGGGACTACAGGCGTGCACCACCATGCCCAGCTAATCTTTGTATTTTTAGTAGAGATGGGGTTTCACCTTGACCAGGATGGTCTCGATCTCTTGACCTCGTGATCCACCCGTCTCGGCCTCCCAAAGTGCTGGGATTATAGGCGTGAGCCATGGCGCCCGGCCCCAGGCTGTTTTTTTTTATTAGTAGTAGTAGCAGTGGAGACAAGTATTCGCTATGTTGTCCAGACTAGTCTCGAACTCCTGGGCTCAAGCGATCCTCCCACCTTGGCCTCCCAAAGTGCTGAGCTTATAGACGTGAGCCACCACACTCCAATTTTAAATCGCTTTCCAGAATATTTGTTTTATAATATTTCAAGAGCGGCCAAAATGCCGGGCACAGTGACTCATGCCTGTAATCCCAGCACTTTGGGAGGCCAAGGCAGGCGGATCACGAGGTCAAGAGATCAACACCAACCTGGCCAACATGGTGAAACCCCGTCTCTACTAAAAATGAAAAATTAGCTGGACGTGGTGGCATGCACCTGTAGTCCCAGCTACTTGGGAGGCTGAGGCAGGAGAATCACTTGAACTCGGGAGGTGGAGGTTGCAGTGAGCTGACATCATGCCACTGCACTCCAGCCTGAGCAACAGAGT
>NW_016107550.1:3135114-3137155 GCF_001604975.1 Cebus imitator
CCATATTGGTCAGGCTGGTCTTGAACTCCTGGCCTCAGGTGATCCACCCACTTCAGCCTCCCAGAGTGCTGGGATTACAGGCGTGAGCCACCTCAGCCAGGAACTAATTCCTTTCAAAGCCTTTTGTGGCCAGCCCCATCTCATTGGTATCCCAGGAATCTGAGTTCCCAGCTTCTCTCTCCTCTGGGAAACAAGAATCTTATCCCTCCCTCGTCCTGTCTCAGGCAGAAATGCAGACTTCCATTACCCAGCTACTGAAGACGTCTGAACCCAGACCCCTCTGGCCTGGGCACCCAAGAGTTCAGGCCCTTGAGCTCCCCCTTTTCAGGAGACAGTGATCGCAGTTTCTCCTCTTCTGGAATCTGAGTCTCCATTTCCCTCTTCACTCAGGAGCTATGAGCTCTGTTCCCAGCCCCCTTTCACCAGGGAACTAGGAGTCCTGGCTTCCATCCTCATCCCATGTGAGATTCTAGGAGTCCTCCCTGTCCCCTACCCTCCTCCTGCCTCAGGATCCAGAGAGACCTGTCCCCATCTCCTTCCTCTTTTGAGAATCTGTCTTCTCTTGCTTTAGGACCCAGGGGTGTGGGCCCCTGTCCTGTTCTTTATTTGAACCTAGAATCCCAAACCCCCAGCTAGTGCTGCTGGTCCCCCTGCAGGGTGTGTGGGTCTCCACCGCCTCTCTCTCTGCCCCCCACCCCAGACAGGAACCCAGGGAGGAGGAAAGGGCAGCTCACAGAGGGTCAGCAGCTGGAGGATCAGCACCAGGGCCATGGTGGGCAGATATCCCTGCAGCCGACAGGGCTTGGCTCTTCCCTCCCAGGAAATGAGGCAACATCAGAAAGCCAGACCCAGAGCCCAGTTTAGGGAAGAGAGAATCAAGATGGGGGCCTATGGGTGACTGTGTCATAGCCCCATGGCACCGTGGAAAAAGTTAGCAGGGGGGTCAGTCATAACCTGTGGTGTTCATTAATTTAACTCTAGAAACAAATACTCATTGGGAGGCAGAGATGGGAGGATTGCTTGAGCCCAGGAGTTCAAGAGCAGCCTGGGCAACATGGCAAGACCCTGTCTAAAAAAAAAATTGTGCCACATTGCTCCAGCCTGGGTGATAGAGTGAGACCATGTCTTTAAATATAGACAGACAGATAGATAGAAATCTGTCTGTTTTTAAAATAAGAACTTATAATATGCCAGACTATTGCTATGATTGATTGATAAAAATTAGCACCTATTATGTGCCAGGCCCTTGCTGTGATTGACAGATAAAAATGAGCACCAATTATGTGGCAGGCCTTTGTTGTGATTGATTGATCGATTGATAAAATGATTGACAGGCATAAAAATTAGCACCTATTATGTGCCAGGCCCTTGCTGTGATACTACGATAGATAGATAGATGATTGATAGATTGATAGACAGATAAAAAATTAGCACCTATTAAGTGCCTGGCCCTTGCTGTGCGATGTTGGCAGGCACAAAGGGGACTCAGACTCCGTTACTACTCTCAAGAAGCAGCTACCAGTCCAACTGAAAGACTCAGACCAGGTCAGTTTGTTCAGTGATCTGAGCTATAATGGCAGTTACAGGGCACTGTGAGAGCCCGCAGAAGGCTCTTAAGCCATCTGTGATGAGACGTAGCGCTTCCAGGACGAGCTGATCTTCAGCTGAGGCCTCAAAGGGCAGGTTAATCATTCACCTTCTCCCGGGCTCAGTTTCTTCATCTGTAAAATGGGCTTTCATACATAAACTATAAAATGGGAACTATTTTGTTCCGCCTTAAGTGGATCGCAGCAGGAGGACTAGTCATTCCGGAGCCACTTCAAGGCTGAGAAACACCCTCTTCCCTCCCAGGAAATTAGGCCACATCAGAAAGCCAGACCCAGAGCCCAGTTTAGGGAAGAGAGAAGCGAGGTGGGGGCCTGTGGTGACTGTGACATGTCCCCATTGCACCGTGGAAAAAGTTAGCAGGGGGGTCAGTCATAACCTGTGGTGTTCATTAATTTAACTCTAGAAACAAATACTCATTGGGAGGCAGAGATGG
>NW_016107550.1:3137542-3141469 GCF_001604975.1 Cebus imitator
GGGAGGAGGGCCGGGCGCGGTGGCTCACGCCTGTCATCCCAGCACTTTGGGAGGCCGAGGCGGGTGGATCACTTGAGGTTGGGAGTTCAAGACCAGCCTGGCCAACATGGCAAAATCCCATCTCTACTAAAAATACAAAAATGAGCCAGGTGCGGTGGCGCACACCTGTAATCCCAGCTACTTGGGAGGCTCAGGTGGGAGGATCACTTGAACCCAGGAAGCGGAGGTTGCAGTAAGCCACGATTGCGCCACTGCACTCCAGCCTAGGCGACAGAGCGAGCCTCACTGCAGTCTTCACCTCCCGGTCTCAACCGATCCTCCTGCCTCAGTGTCCTGAGTAGCTGGGACTACAGGCATGCATCATCACACCAGGCTAATTTTTGTATTTTTAGTAGAGACAGGGTTTCACCACATTGCCCAGGCTGGTCTTGAACGCCTGGGCTCAAGCTCAAGTGACCTGCCCACCTCGGCCTCCCAAAGTGCTGGGATTACAAGTGTGAGCCACTGCACCCGGCTTACACATAATTTTTAAAGCTGACCCCAACAACGGTAATTATGGAAAGCACCGGATAAATTAATCTGCTTGACTGTAGTAATCACTTTACTACGTATATGCATATCAAAACATCATGTTGTAAAGCTTGAATATAAAATAGGTGAAAAACGGGATGTACGCCATATAAACAATGATTGGCTATTTCATGAGTTAAGGAACTCTTAATTTAGGGGCGTAATACTACCGGTTACTTTTCAAATCCTTACGTTTTACAGACGCACATTTAAGTATTTATGGCTGAACTGTTGGGTCTGAGATCTGCTTAGGAACCGTGGGTGGGTGCCCAAGAGCCAGCAGGGGCTATTAATCCATCACTGCTGCAGCTGGGCTGGTAGGCAGATAAGGTCTGCTTTCTCATGTATTTGAAATTCTCTGCAATGAAAATATTTGGTTGTATTTTTCTTTTTTTTTTTTTTTTTTTTCAGTCTCCCTCTGTCTTACAGTCTGGAGTGCACTGGCATGATCTTGGCTCACTGCAACCTCTGCCTTTGGGGTTCAAGTGATTCTCCTATCTCAGCCTTTTGAGTAGGTGAGATTACAGGCGCTCACCACCATGTCTGGCTAATTTTTGTATTTTTAGTAGAGACAGGATTTCACCATGTTGGCCAGGCTGGTCTGGAACTCCTCCTGACCTCAAGCGATCCACTTTCCCAAAGTGCTGAGATTTAGGCATGAGCCACTGGGCCAAGCCAGACTGTGGGTTCTGTTTCTGTAGGTCTGGGGTGAGGCTTGGGATTCAAGCATTTTCGAAGAGCTTCCCAGGTCTTTTCAGTACTGCTGGTCCACCAGCCAGGCACCAAGTAAGGTTCTGAACATTTGTTCAATATGGCAGCTGGCAGCCACCAGCCACACCTGGCCCCACTGACCACTTGAAGTGGGGCTGGTATGAACTGAGGTGGTATAAAACACACTGAATTTCAAAAACTTAGTATAACAAAGTGTGGGCCAGGCACAGTGGCTCACGCCTGTAATCCCAGCATTTTGGGAGGCCGAGGCAGGCAGATCACAAGGTCAGGAGTTTGAGACCAGCCTGGCCAATATGGTGAAACCTTGTCTCTACTAAAAATATTAAAAAACTAGCCAGGTGTGGTGGCGCATGCCTGCAGTCCCAGCTACTTGGGAGGCTGAGGCAGGAGAATGGCTTGAACCCAGGAGGCTGAGGTTGCAGTGAGCCGAGATTGTGCCACTGCACTCCAGCTTGGACAATAGAGGGAGACTCTGTCTCAAAAAAAAAAAAAAGTGTGTAAACTACCAATAATCTTTTGTTGATTACATGTTGTAGTGATGTTTTGGATATACAAAATTAAGTATGTTTCTTAAAAGTTGTTTCATCTGTATCTTTTATTTTTACTATGGTTACCTAGAAGATACAAAATTACATACCTGGTTCTTACCATCTGTCAGACACTGCGGGCCTAGAACATTCCTTTTATGTACTGTGCCCCATCCCCCAGGACTCTTGGCTCCCACCGAGGTGGACTATGACTCCTCAGTGACTGTTGTTTGTGCAACCCTTTCTCCTCCAGTTTGTAAGTCTTTTTTTTTTTTTTTTTTTTGAGATGGAATCTCTCTGTCACCAGGCTGGAGTGCAGTGGCACGATCTGGGCTCACTGCAACCTCAACCTCCCAGGCTCAAGGGTCTCCTGCCTCAGCCTCCTGAGTAGCTGGGATTACAGGCGCCACCACCACATGCAGCTAATTTTTATGTTTTTAGTAGAGATGGGGTTTCATTCACCATGTTGGTCAGGCTGGTCTTGAACTCCTGACCTCAGGTGATCTGCCCACCTTGGGCTCTCAAAGCGCTGGGATTGCAGGCGTGAGCCACTGCGTCTGGCCGTCTGTAACAATCTTGATTTCTAAGGAACAGTCCCGTGACACCACCCCCAGGATGCTCTATGATGAACGCTAATGTACTCATTCCATGACCAAACCCACTGCTCTGTCTTCTAGACCCCGTGTATCTGTGTTGGGCTCCCACCCCTACCTCCACTTACCCCCCCCAAAAAGTTTTAAACCCTCCTATCTAGAATAGGCATCCCAAGGTACCAAGGATCTTCCTGGAGGTGCTGGCCCTCCCCCTTTGCACTTTATCTTCCCTTTGCCAAGGCTCAGCCTCTCTTCCCCTCTCCTCAGAGAGCTGCCTTCCCCCTGGGCCTCACACCCGTGTCTCTCCACAGCTGTAATTCTGCCCCCAATCAGCCCCTACTTCAAGTACTCTGTCATGATCAACAAGGCCACACCCTACAACTACCCAGGTAAGTGGGGGCCCTGCAGGGATCGCTGGGATGGGCTCAGCCGCCCTGCGCCGGGGGCCGGGACCGGGGCCGTTATGGGCAGGTCTTTCCTAAGCAGAGGTCAGACATTCAGCAGTGCTGCCTGTACTCCCCCTGCTCAACTTTTTAAGAACTGAGATATAATTCATACACTATTCTGTGTTTGTGCTTCCAGTTTCTATTACCTTCCAGATTTTCTGTCCCTCTCTGGGTTGCTATCTGTGGTGTTTCCTCGGTCTCCATCTTTACAGGTTTCTGTCCTGTTTCCCCATCTCTTTTGGGGTCTCTCTCTCTCTGTCTCTCCGGTTTTCCATGTCTCTCAGTCTCTGTATCTCCCTGCCTCTTCTGCATCACTGATTCTCTGATCCTTACCCTCCTCTCACCCCCTGGTGTCTCCCTTTCCCTCTCTGAATATAAATCGACAGACAGCTCTTCTCTCCAGGCCCTGGAGACGTGCTGGTCTCAGTGGCCCCCTCCTGTCCCACAGTGCCTGTCCGAGATGATGGGAACATGCCCGACATACCCAGCCACCCCCAGGACCCCCAGGGGCCCAGCCTGGAGTGGCTGAAGAACCTGTGAGCACCTCCACTGACCAAGGCCGGCCCTCTCTCGGCTCCCAATAAAAATGTGAAAACCAACCCCAGAATGTGAGCATGTGTGTGATCAGAGGTGGGAACAGGAGACGGCGGCCAGGGTGAGTGCGGGGTCAGTTTACTGGGCATGGGTCAGTCAGAGGGTGGGCTGGCTAGGGTCGGGTAGGGCAGCAGTTTGTCTGGACCCCGGGAAACCCAACTGGAATCCAGGGCCTCGTCTGCTTCAAAGCCAAAGTCTTCCTCGACCTTAATCTGCAGGAGATAACGAAGTGTTAGGGCTGGGAATCCAGAAAATCCAATTAGCTTCACTGTTTTTGTTTTCGTTTTGTTTTGATTTTTAAAGAGACAGGCCCTCACTCTGTTGTCCAGGCTGGAGTACAGTGGTGCCATCATAGTTTACTGCAGGCTCTGCCTCCCACCTGAGGATCAAGCGATCCTCCCACCTCAGCCTCCCAAGTAACTGGGACTAGAGGCACAGGCCAACCAAGCCTACCTTTTTTTTTTT
>NW_016107550.1:3141494-3145107 GCF_001604975.1 Cebus imitator
TCAAAAAAAAAAAAAAAAAAAAAAAAGAAATTGGGTGATTTTTGACTGGGTATGGTAGCTTACACCATTTAAAACCAGTGCTTGGGAAATGAAGGCAGGAGGATTGTTTCAGGCTAGGAGTTGGAGACCAGAGACCAACACAGCAAGTCCATGTCTCTAAAAAAATTTTTTTTTAAAAAATCTGGGCATGGTGGCAAGCACCTGTAGTCCCAGCTACCTGGGAGGCTGAGGTAGGAGCATCATTTGAGTGTAGGAATTGGAGGCTGCAATGCGCTATGATCATGCCATTGCATTCTAGCCTGGGATGCAACAGAGTGAGACCTCATGTCTTAAAAAATAAAGAAAAGGGCTGGGCGTAATCACACCTGTAATGCTAACACTTTGGGAGGCCCAGGCGGGCGAATCACAAGGTCGGGAGATGGAGACCATCTTGGCCAACATGGTGAAACCCCATCTCTACTAAAAATACAAAAATTAACTGGACATGGTGGTGTGCGCCTATAGTCCCAGCGACTCAGGAGGCTGAGGCAGGAGAATTGCTTGATCCTGGGAGGCGGAGGTTGCAGTGAGCCAAGGTCATGCCACTGCACTCCAGTCACGGAGACTCTGTGGCAAAAAAATAATAAATAAATAAATAAAAAAAAAGATTAAGAAAAAGAAAACAAAGTGGGTGATATTTATGAACCAGAAACTCTGAAGATTTAGTTTGAAGAATACAGATCTTTTTGAACCAGCAGTGCTAGGTGTGTTCAGAACTGGGATTGAGAGCTCAAGCCACCTATGTCTAGGCTTCTGTTACACCATAGCTTTTTCACAAGTGACGTAAGAACTAAAAACACTGAAATAAACATACCTCATGGTAAGTGAAAGATATATGTGTGGTGGCTCACGCCTGTAATCCCAACATTCTGGGAGGCATAGATGGATGGATTACTTGAGTCCAGGAGTTTGAGACCAACCTGAGCAATGTAGTGAGACTTTGTCTATACAAAAAGTAAAAAAAATAGCTGGGGCCAGGCATAGTGGCTCACGCCTATAATCCCAGCACTTTGGGAGGCCAAGGGCATGGATCACTTAAGGGCAGGAGTTTTAGATCAGCCTGGCCAACATGGTGAAAACCCCCATCTCTACTAAAAATAAAAAATTAGCCAGGTGTAGTGGTGTGTGCCTGTAATCCCAGCTACTAGGGAGCCTGAGACAGGAGAATCACTTGAACCTGGGAGACAGAGGTTGCAGTAAGCCAAGATTATACTACTGTACTCCCGCTTGGGTGACAGAGCAAGACTTTGTCTCAAAAAAAAAAAACAAAAAAACCAAAAACAAACAAACAAAAAAAAAAACGAGGCCAGGCGCGGTGGATCACAAGGTCAGAAGTTTGAGACCAGCTTGGCCAATATGGTGAAACCCTGTCTTTACTAAAAATACAAAAATTAGCTGGGCATGATGGTGTATGCCTGAAGTCCCAGCTACTTGGGAGGCTGAGGCAAGAGAATTGCTTGAACCTAAGAGGCAGAGGTTGCAGTGAACTGAGAGCGAGCCACTGCACACCAGCCTGGGTGACAGAGTAAGACTCCATCTCAAAAAAAAAACAACCAAAAAACAATTAGCTGGGCATGGTTGTGTGTGCCTGTAGTCCCAGCTATTCAGGAGGGCTGAGATGGGAGGATCAGTTGAGCATGAGAAGTTGAGGCTGCAGTGAATTGTGATTGAGCCACGGCACTCCAGCTTGGATGACAGAGTGAGACACTGTCTCAGAAAAAAAGAAAAAGAAAGAAAATGGTATATATTCTATCCTTGCTTTTTGGAAGAATAATTTGGTATTAGGTGCTTTTTTTAATAGTTCATGACTTTGAAATATAAGTAGAGACATGTTTTATGAAAAAAGAATATGCAGAATATCTGAAATTGTTGGTAGATTTTAGGTAAGCACTGTTAATTTTTTTTTGAGACGGAGTCTCATCTGTCACCCAGCTGGAGTGCAGTGGTGCATCTCAGCTCACTGGAACCTCCACCTCCCAGGTTGAAGCATTTCTTGTGCCTCAGCCTCCTGAATAGCAGGGACTACAGGCACCCGTCACTACACCTGGCTGATTTGTTATATTTTAGTAGCGACAAGGTTTCACCATGTTGCCGGGATGGGCTCAAACTCCTGAGCTCAGGCAATCCACCATATTGGCCTGTCAAAGTGCTGGGATTATAGGCACGAGCCATTGTGCCCGGCCAATATTGTTAAAATTTTTTTGAGATGAGGTGTAACTGTGTCGCCCTGGCTGGAGTGTAGTGGCGTGATCAGGCTCACTGCAGCCTCAACCTCCTGGGCTCAAGTGATTCTCCTGCTTCAGCTCCTTAGTAGCAAGACATTACAGGCACAGGCCACTATGCCCAGCTAATTTTTTTTTTTTTTTTTTGGGGGGTAGAGATGAGGTCTCAGTATGTTGCTCAGGGAGGTCTCAAATGAACCTCCCACCTGGGCCTCCCAGAGTGCTGGGATTACAGGCCTGAGCCACTGCACCTGGCCATCCTCACTGTTCTAGTCTTGCCAGGCCGGTCAGCTTCCTCCTTATACCTCAGAGGCAATCCCAGTGTTCCTGGGTCCAGATGCTCTTCTGACTTTCCTCCCCTCACTGGGCCTTCTCTTCCGCCCTCTCTTTGATCCTTCCCTCTCCTCTCCTCCCAGCCTTCTCCAGTTATTTTCCTTCTCCAGGTCTTCTTTCCTTTCCAACTTTGCCTCCTTTTCTACCCGAGCCTTTGCCCCATTTTCCAGCTACCTCCCTGCCTGATCCTAGGCTTCCAAAGCTTCCTGTTTCACCTCCTCTCTCCAACTTCTCCAGGCCCCGGGAGCCCTGAACTTGACTCCACCCAGCCCCAGGCCTTCCCCTTGAGTGTCCCCCTTCCTCACCTGCACCGGTGCCAGCTCTGGAGTCAGCGCAGTTCCTGCTCGACGTCCATCCCGTGGCACTCGCCTCCTCTTCCGCCCACTGGGCCCCTCGATGGGGACTGGGCTGCCAGGTTCTGGGGGTGCAGGAGTCCTTCTCGGTGGGGACAGTGCATCTTTCTCTGGAGGCTCATTCTCAGCATTGCCTGGGGTGGGGGCGTCTGTGCCCTGGCTGCCCTCATCCTGGCAGGGAGGAGTGGGAGGTAGGTGACGGTGTGTCCTGGGCTCCCAGTTCCTGCCCCTCCTGGAGGCCCGGCACTCACCTCCAGCACAATGGTGAACTGGCTGGCCCGGTAGTCATCCCCGTAGGAGTCCAGCACTCTCATGAGGAACCTGCTCGGGGAGAAGCCACCAATGGAATGAGTTAATCTCCTGGCAGTTGGGGAAGAAGGGCCACAGGATAGAGCTCAGCTCCCGCTCCACTCGAAGCCAAAGCTGTCCTGGACCCAGGAGGTCCTGAGCTCTGGCGCTGGAGGCCTGGAGCAAGACAAGGCAGCCATTCTGAGGCTGAGTTTCCTGCTCTGCAAACGGGATGACAGCCTCGACTGGCTGGGTGCCGTGGTGGTGATGACGCAGTGATACCAGAGGATTTCTGTAAAGTACCTAATGTGATATCAGCACTTAGGAAACGTTCATATGTGAGTTAGAGTTTTTTTGGTTTTTTTTTTTTTTTTGAGA
>NW_016107550.1:3146057-3154108 GCF_001604975.1 Cebus imitator
GTAGAGACAGGGTTTCACCATGTTGACCAGGATGGTCTTGATCTCTTGACCTCGTGATCCACCCGCCTTGGCCTCCCAAAGTGCTGGGATTACAGGCTTGAGCCACCGCGCCCGGCCACAGAGTTCCTTACTTTTAAAGTTCTAATTGATGGAATGCTTCCTCTGCACCAGCGCCTGGACAGAAAGTTTTCTGTTGTTTTTGAGACGAAGTCTCGCTCTGTCTCCCAGGCTGTAGTGTAGTGGTGTGAGCTTGACACACCACAACCTCTGCCTCTCGGGTTGAAGCGATTCTCCTGCCCCAGCCTCCCAAGTAGCTGGGATAACAGGTGTCTGCCGAGCTAATGTTTGTGTTTTTAGTAGAGACCGGGTTTCACCATGTTGGCCAGGCTGCTCTTGAACTCCTGACCTCAGGTGATCCACCTGCCTCAGCCTCCCTACATGCTGGGATTACAGGCATGAGTCACCATACCCGGCCAGGATGCTTTTCAGACAGATCTTGTTCTTTACACATGCCCTGAGTGCCCGCTCTGCTGTCGGTGCTGTTCTGGGGGCTGTGCTGAGGGCACATCAGAAGACAAAACAGAGGCCCCCGTTGCTGACGGAACTCAAGTCACAGCATAGACAGACAGTGAACAAGCCAACAAAAACACAACGGACCAGAAAGTGGGAAGGAGGTGGATGATACCGAGACAGTGAACAAGCCAACAAAAACACAAGGGACCAGAAAGCGGGAAGGAGGTGGATGATACCGGGATTGGAACTTCGAAAGCTGGTGGCAGAGGCCTCACCAAGCAGATGCAGGAGTGGCAGGGCCGAGTGAGTGCCCGGTTTCTAGCGCAGCAGGCAGGCAGGTGTGTGGGGTGCTCTGAGCCAGGGCCTGCTCCGCTGCCGCAGGACGTTCACCTTTACTCTGAGTCAGCCGAGAGCCACCTCCGAGGGGTGGAGGAGGGGCTTGGTCTGTCTGACATTTCAGAAGGACTGGCAGGGCTGGAGAACTTGCATTTGCACCAAGTGCCCAGGTGGCCCTAATGCTGCCAGTCCACGGGCCACGCTTGCAGAACCATGGGGCTGGGCTCCAGGTCAGCAGTGCGGAAAGCCTGATTCTCACTTAGCTGTGCAAAGTTATTCAGGGAGGTTTTGCATGCACACAGGCTTTCTTAATTCTGTACCCAAAAGGCCACCGATCCCTTTCATAAACTCTCCTGATCTGAAAAACCTTGGCTAAGGCAGGGCACGGTGGCTCACACCTGTAGTCCCAGCGCTTTGGTAGGACGAGGTGGGTGGATCACCTAGGTCAGGAGTTCGAGACCAGCCTGGCCAACATGGTGAAACCCTGTCTATTAAAAATACAAAAATTAGCCGGGCGTGGTGGTGCACACCTGTAGTCCCAGCTTTTTGGGAGGCTGAGGCAGAAGAATCACTTGAACCCAGGAGGTGCAAAGGTTGCAGTGAGCCGAGATCACGCCGCAGCACTCCAGCCTGGCCACAGAGTGAAACTCTATCAAAAAAAAAATCTTGCCTACAGGTACAAAGAGGAAAAGGTGGGGCTTGCCCTGGCTGTTTTGAGAGGAGACTTGGGCTAAGGGAGAGGCAGGGAGGCAAAGAGCAGTGATCTAAGCGAGAGGCTGTGTCCCCAGGCCCAGGTCGGTGGCAGCAGAGGAGTGAGAAGACGGTATATTCTAGGCGTAGAGGTAACAGGGAGCAGCCCACTCTACCCAGCCCTCCCTCAGTCCCAGCGCTCAGCACTCCTCCCTCCAAGACCGAATTCCACCCTTCCTCCCTGCCTGCCTCAGCCCCAGGCCCTCATCTCCAGGCTCTCTTCCTTGTGGCTTGTCAGGGTTGGGAGGTCATGGGAGTGGGGAGACACGAGGGGGTGGGAGTGTCTGAGAGCCGAAGCACAAGGGCCCGGGGTGGGGGGGGCACAGAAGGGGTTACCTCCGCTCCTGCTGTAGCCTCCGAGTAATCCTCTGCACTTGATGGAGCCTGTTCAGGACCCGCTCGTTCACCTGTGGGACGGGAAACCCACATGAGCTGGATCCCACTCCTCCCATTCATTCGTTCAATGGATGTGTAACGGAGCACGTGCTAAGCTTGGGGGAGGCTGGACAAAGACCCTCCAGTGGCCTGAGGCACTTCCACCTCCCCATCCCTCCCACTCCCCTCTCACCACGCTGGGTCCTGAGTGCCCTCCTGTGGGGCCTTCCACATGCTGTTCCTCTACATGGACCCTCGACTCAGCCATTCACGCAGCTCACTCCCCACTCCCTCAAGTCTTAGGTCAACTGTTACCTGCTCAGGGAGCCCAAACCTCCCATTAAGCCGAAACATACCAGGCCAGGTGCAGTGGCTCACACCTGTAATCCCAGCACTTTGGGAGGTCGAGGCAGGCAGATCACCTGAGGTCAGGAGTTCGAAAGCAGCCTGGCCAACATGGTGAAACCCTGTCTCCACTAAAAATACAAAAAATTAGCCAGGCGTGGTGGCACGTGCCTGCAGGAGAATCAGTTGAACATGGGAGTTAGAGGCTGCAGTGAGCTGAGATCATGTCACTGCAATCCAGTCTGGACAGTGACACCCTGTTTAAAAAAAAAAGCTGGGTACAGTGACTCACGCTTGTAATCCCAGCACTTTGGGAGCCCTAGGCAGGTGGATCACCTGAGGTCAGGAGTTCAAGACCAGCCTGACCAACATGAAACCTCGTATCTACCAAAAATACAAAATTAGCTGGGCATGGTGGTGCATGCCTGTAATCGCAGCTACTCGGGATGCTGAGGGGGGAGAATCGCTTGAACCCAGGAGGTGGAGGTTGTAGCGAGCTGAGATCGCGCCGTTGCACTCCAGCCTGGGCAACAAGAACGAAACTCCATCTCGAAAAAAAAAAAAAGAAAGAAAAAGACCTGAGTTCAAATCTTGGCTCTGGCCTTGGCATGGTGGCTCATGCCTATAATCCTAGCACTTTGAGAGGCCAAGGTAGGAGGATCACTTGAGGCCAGGAGTTTGAGCTCTGTGCTTGGGTGTGTTACTTAATCTCTCTAAGCCTTAATTTTCTATACTTGTAAATAGGAGTAGTAACAGGATCTATTCGTGGGGGCTGGATTATGAGCAGAGGCTCCAGTTGAGTCCCTTTGAGCCTAGGTGTCCATCTGTTAAACAGAGTTTGGAATATGCCCCAGCCTCCCTCCTTACAGAACTCTCCAGTGCCGTCATTAAGAGTTGAGGCCACGCGCAGTGGCTCATGCCTGTAATCCTAATATTTGGGGAGGCCAAGGCGAAGGGATCACTTGAGGTGAGGAATTCAAGACCAGCCTGGGCAACATGGCGAAACCCCACCTCTACAAAAAGTACAAACATTAGCCGGGTGCGGTGTGCCTGTAGTCCCAGCTATTTTGGGGTCTGAGGCAGGAGGATTGTTTGAACTTGGGAGGTTGAGGCTGCAATGAGCTGAGATTGCGCCACTGCACTCCAGCTTTGGTGACAAAATGAGACCCTGCCTCAACAAAGAGGAGAAAAAAACGCTGAAGGCAAGGAGCAGTGGCTCACACCTATAATCCCAGAACCTTGGAAGGCTGAGGCGGGTAGACCACCTGAGGTCAGGAGTTTGAGACCAGCCTGGCCAACATGGTGAAACCCCATCTCCACTAAAAATACAAAAATTAGCTGGGTGTGGTGGCACACACCTGTAGTCCCAGCTACTCGGGAGGCTGAGGCAGGAGAATCACCTGAACCCAGGAGGTCGAAGTTACAGTGAGCTGAGATGGCACCACTGCACTCCAGCCTGGGCCTCCCCAAACAAGACTCCATCTCAGAAAAAAAGTTATGTCCCCCTAAAAGGGGTGTTAAGGCCATAACCCCCAGTACCTCAGAATCTGACCTTATTTAGAGACAGGGTTGTCACAAAAGTAATCAAGTTAAAATGAAGCCAGTGGCTGGGCCCTAATCCAGTATGACCGGAGTCCTTATAAACAGGAAACTGGGACACGCAGACACACACGCAGAGGGAGCAGCAGTATGAAGATGAGGATGGAGATCAGGCTGATGCTTCTATGTGCCAACGACTGCCAGCAACCTCCAGAAGCCAGGGGAGAGGCCTGGAACAGATTCTCACAAGCCCACCGACACCTTGCCCTGGACTTCCAGCCTCCAGAACTGTTAGGAATTTCTGTCCCTTTTTCTTTTTTTGAGATGGAGTTTCACTCTTGTCGCCCAGGCTGGAGTGCAGTAGCTTGATCTTGGCTTACCGCAACCTCTGCCACCAGGTTCCAGCGATTCTCCTGCCTCAGCCTCCCGAGTAGCTGGGATTACAGGCGTGCGCCACCATGCCCACCTAATTTTTGTATTTTTAGTAGAGAAGGGGTTTCACCATGTTGACCAGGATGGTCTCGATCTCTTGATCTCGTGATCCACCCGTCTCGGCCTCCCAAAGTGCTGGGATTATAGGCGTGAGCCACCGCGCCCGGCCTATTTTGTGTTTTTAGTAGAGATGGGTTTCACCACATTGGTCAGGCTGGTCTCAAACTCCTGACCTCAGATGATCCATCCACCTCGGCCTTCCAAAGTGCTGGGATTACAGGCGTGAGCCATCGCACTTGGCCAGGAATTTCTGTTCTTGAGGGACCCTGTTTGTGAGGCATTATGGGAGTCCTAGCAAACTAATACAGCTGTCTTCAGAGAGTTTCAAGCATCCAGACCTGATACTGTCCCTCCTCCGTCTGAAACCCTTCAATGGCTCCTCCTCACTCTTGAGGGAAAAAAAAAATCTCCAAACTTTGTGTCCTGTTGTTCCTGGCCTGCCAGGATCTGAGCCCTGCCTGATGTTGTTCCATCCTTATTGATTTTTTTTTTTTTTTTTTTTTTTTTTTGATTTTTTTTTTTTTTTTTTTTTTAGACAGAGTCTTACTCTGTCACCCAGGCTGGAGTGCTGTGGCATGATCTTGGCTCACGGCAACCTCCACCTCCTGGATTCAACCAATTCTTATGCCTCAGCCTCACGAGTAACTGGGACTACAGGTGCACACCACCACACGTGGTTAACTTTTTGCATTTTTAGTAGAGATGATGGGGTTTCACCATGTTGGCCAGGCTGCTCTGGAACTCCTGACCTTAGGTGATTCTCATGCCTTGGCCTCCCAAAGTGCTGGGATTACAGGCATGAGCCACAATGCCTGGGCCATCCCTCATTCTCAGCAGGGAGGCTGATGCAGTCATTCACCCTAGACAAATTGGAGTTTGCAGTGGCAGCGTGGGGATTGAGGGTCAGAATAAACGGGTCGAGAGGAGTGATCCTGGCAGGGGCATGGGAGATGTGAAGAGCCTGGACTTTCACCTGGCTCTACTACCTATTGAGAGACCCCTGGGAGACATCACAACACCCATCTGGGTTGTCAGGGAAGCTCCACAGGAGATAGAGGGGCCTGGCACAAGGCCAGACACATATGGATGCTAAACGAGTGAAGAAATAAGCGAAAGATGCATTCAGCGAGCCAAGGAAGGCCAGGCATGTGGAGAGGCAGAGATGGCAGGGGCAGTAGTTTAGGCCGGAGGACCCCAAAACAGGGGGATCCGCACTCACCTACCTGCTCGATCTCCCGGCAGCGCCGACCTAGTGCCTGGTACTTTCTGCGATTTAATTCCCGCTGGCGCCGCCGGCGACCCCGGGCTGCCTCTTCCTCTTCATCTCGCTCCCGGAGCCCTGAGCCACCCAGACCACCTGACACAAACTCCACTTCCGTCTCCAGCTCACTCTCCAGGATGTGGCCACCAAACAGGGGAGGCAGCGCCAACTCTGAGCCTGGCGGCGCTGAGAACTCCTCAAAGCCCACGGCTGCCATGGTCCTAAGGGGCAGGGAAAGGCTCAGGGGCCCTGGATCCTGGACCCTCAGCCCCTCTTCCCATTGAACCAGCAGCCCAAACCCCACACCCTCCTTCCTCAGATCCCAGAATCCAGGCCCCCAGCCCCTCCTCCCTCAGACCCAGGAGTCCAGGCACCCAGCCCCTCCTCCCCCAGCCCCAGGAGTCCAGTTCCCCAGCCCCTCCGCCCCAAGACCCAGAAGTCCAGGTCCCGGCGCCTCCTCCCTCAGACCCAGGAGTCCAGGTCCCCAGCCCCTCCTCCATCAGACCCAGGAGTCCACGTACTCAGTCCCTCCTGCCACAGACCCAGGAGTCCAGGTCCCCAGCCCCTCCCTCCCAGGATCCAAGAGTCCAGACTTCCAGACTTTTTCTCTCCAAGGACCCAGGGAGTCCAAGTCCCAACCCTCACCCAGACGCAGGAGTCCAGGCTTCCAACCTCCTCGTCTCAGATCCAGCAGTACAAATCCCTAGCCTTCTCGTCTCTCAGGATGCACCAGTGCAGACCTCAGTCCATAAAAGGGTTCTAAGGTAAAGCAGCTGCAAGAACTACAACCCCCATCAGCCCTCAGGGTAAAAGGTCATATGGTTGCACGCAAATGCAGGTGCGGTGTCTTCTGGGATTCGCAGTTTTTCACAAGTGCTCAGTCACTTACCCCTCTCTCTGCTCCAATTCCATCTCCGCGAGCTCCGGGAGCCCCTGGCCTCACAACTTCCAACCTCTTAAATCTCAAGGTTAAGCCGTTTGCAAAACTACTTGTCCCATCAGGCCCCGCGGCCGAGGACGGAGGGACGTGGCTCTAGGCCTTGTGGGAGTTGTAGTTTCTTGTTTCCGGCTTCGCTTCCGCCCACCCCCACGTCCACCCCGAATCCCTACTTAAAGGCCTTGCTTTCCCGTCTAACGCCGCAACCAGTCCTCTGAGTTGCCACAGTCTTTCTTCTTGTCTTGATGCCTCGTCGTCCAGCCACAGCGATTCACCGCTTAGCAGGATCGGTCCACAGCGGGCCGTGAGTCTGATCAGCCCCTCTCCTTGCTGCTTACCGCCTCTCTCCGCCTAGCGCCAGGTGCTAATAAAGTTGTTGTTCCAAACGCTGCCAGGAACGTCGCGAACGGGGACCAATCAGAGATGAGCTTTCCCTCGATAACGGCGCGAGTATGAGACGTCATCGGTGAGCGACGAGCGCTCTGGGGAAGCTTACTTCTTAGTAACCGTGGTGCGCAGCGGGGAGAGGTGAGTGTGATGGAGACGAGTGGAGGGCGGGAGGCCAGACTCCTGGGTCTGGGAGAAGACGTGAGGAGAAAGGCGGGCCTTTACAGCTTTTTTTTTTTTTTTTTTTCTTGAGACAGAGTCTCGCTCTGTTGCCCGGGCTGGAGCGCAGTGGCGCGATCTCGACTCACTGCAACCTCCGCCTCCCAGGTTTAAGCACTTCCCTGCCTCAGCCTCCCGAGTAGCTGGGATTACAGGCGCACGGCACTACGCCCAGCTAATTTTTGTATTTTTAGTAGAGACGGGGTTTCCCCATGTTGGTCAGGCTGGTGTCGAACTCCTGAACCCAGGTGATCCTCCCACTTCGGCCTCTCAAAGTGCTGGAATTACAGGCGTGAGCTACCGAGCCCGGCCTCTTACAGCTAGTTTACCCAAAAGTCTTAATATGCGCCTACCATGGTGTGGCCCTGGGGTTGTGGCAGGAGCAAACATTGTTCCCTGCCCTGTTAGAGCTTTGGTTGCTGCCTGGCAGGCAGGCTTTATCAAGTAATTATTTCATTAATCACACGTGTGAAGTGCGTTACTGTAGACACACAGAGCGTGTGGGACGCGTATAACAAAGCAACCTCCTCTAGTCTAGACTGGGGCGCCTAGGCCAGGGAGGTAAAATGTGAGAGCTGAAGGCTGAGGAGATGCTGGGCTGCTAAGGAGTGAGGAGAGCCGGGTGCGGTGGCTCACTCCTGTAATTTCAGCCCTTTAGGAGCCCAGGCGAAAAGATCATTTGAGCCCAGGAGTTTGAGACCAGCCTGGGCAACACAGTGAGACCCCATCTCTACAGAAAAATTTAAAACTTAGCTGGGCGTGGTGGTGCGTGCCTGTCATCTCAGCTATCAGGAGGCTATGGGGGAGAATCGCTTGGGCCCAGGAAGTTGTGGCTGCAGTGGGCTATGATGGTGCCACTGCATATTAGCCTGGGTGAAGAGCAAGACAATGTCTCAA
>NW_016107550.1:3154139-3159903 GCF_001604975.1 Cebus imitator
AGATTCACAATTTGACTCATGCAGTTTATAAATGAAAGAAAGGCCGGGTGTGGTGGCTCACATCTGTAATCGCAGCACTTTGGGAGGCTGAGGTGGGTAGATTGCCTGAGTTCAGGAGTTTGAGACCAGCTGGGCAACAAGGTGAAACCCCGTCTCTACTAAAATGCAAAAAATTAGTTGGGCATGGCACCGTGCGCCTGTAATCCCAGCTACTCAGGAGGCTGAGGAAGGAGAATCACTTGAACCTGGGAGGCGGAGGTTGCGGTGAGCCAAGATCGTGTCACTGCACTCCAGCCTGGGCAACAAGAGGGAAACTCTGTCACAAAACAAAGAAAAAACCAAAAAATTAGCCAGGCATGGTGGCAGGTGCCTGTAGTCCCAGCTACTTGGAAGGCTGAGGCAGAAGAATCTCTTGAACCCAGAGGTGGAGGCTGCAGTGAGCCGAGATTGTGCCCCTGCACTCCAGCCTGGGTGACACAGCAAGACTCCATCTTTAAAAAATAAATGAAGATTAGCCCCTAGAACTTGCAAGTAAGCACATAGATAAGCTGGTGCAAGAGAGTATCTAGAGGGAAAGGAGGGAAACAATTTCAAAGTACGTTTTCAAGGCTAAAAGCAAGAAAGGAAAAAAAAAAGTTTCAAAATGCATTTGGAATCTAAGCCACTTGATTACAGGAAGTCTTAGCAGGGTGATGGTCACAGGGATATGCTGTGTCTTGCACACGCAGGAGCTGGAGACTGGACAGTGAACAAAACAAACTAAAGCAGCTGTCGATGTGGAGCCTGCATGCTGGTGGGATTGGTAAAGAAGGACCAAGGCCTTCTGGGGGAGAATCTTCTCAGTGATAAGGAGGGACTTTGTCAGGGCAAGTGTTTAGGGAACCCTACTCTCCCTCTCCACAGGCCTCGGGATGTCTCTGGCAGATGAGCTCTTAGCCGATCTCGAAGAGGCAGCAGAAGAGGAGGAAGGAGGAAGCTATGGGGAGGAGGAAGAGGAGCCAGCGATCGAAGATGTGCAGGAGGAGACACAGCTGGATCTTTCCGGGGATTCGGTCAAGACCATCGCCAAGCTATGGGACAGTAAGATGGTAAGTGGACAAGAGGCATGGATAGCAGGGGGCTCTAAACGGTCTCCCAGAAAGGGGTGATACAGGCTTCTTTTTGAAGAGTCCTGGATTCTGACTGTCCTCCTTTCCTGCAGTTTGCTGAGATTATGATGAAGATTGAGGAGTATATCAGCAAGCAAGCTAAAGCTTCAGAAGGTACTTCCTCCCCCTTCGTGCCCCTCCCCATCTCCTGACTCTTCTGCCAGGCCCCTTGGCTCCTTTGCTCCTTGTGGCTGGGTATATCTCCCTCTCAGCCTTTTCCAGAGCCTTCTCTTTTTCTTTTTTGTTCCTCCCCAACCCATTCCCTTTTCCACTAAACATATATTGCATCGTAAAGCTCATGCTTCTTAAGTCCTTACTGTGTACTGAGTTTACTAATCATGATAGGACTTAGCTTGAGGTTTCCCAGACTTCCCTGATTCACATGACCAGTTATAGGGTTTTGGCCACATCTAGAAGCCACTTGTCCTTTAATTGCTTAACATATTCTTTGAGTCTAGGACTTTTTTCTTAAATTTTATTTAAGAAGAAAGCAAATTGCTACCATGAATGGGAAACTGGTATCACTTGGTAAAGATAAAGTCAGCATATAAAAATAAATGTGTTACTCTTAAAGTATCATCTAAAACCTTTTCTCACTTCCAGATTTCCGGAACACTGGCTTATCTCTTGAGTAGTCAGACTAAGTCTTAGAGGGCAGTTCTGTTACCACTCCCATTCTCTTTTTTTTTATTTTTTCCTTTAGACAGAGTCTCGCTCTGTCGCCCAAACTAGAGTGCAGTGGTATGATTTTGGCTCCCTGCAACCTCCGCCTCAGATTCAAGCGATTCTCCTGCCTCAGCCTCCCGAGTAGCTGGGATTACAGGCATGCAACACCATGTCTGGCTATTTTGTATTTTTTTAGTAGAGACGGGGTTTCACCATGTTGGTCAGTCTGGTCTTGAACCTCTGACCTCAAGTGATCAGCCCACCTCGGCCTCCCAAAGTGCCAGGATTACAGGCATGAGCCACTGCTCCCGGCCTTCCCATTTTCTTGAATGGAATTTCTTGACAACAGGAAGCCATGGGAGGTTGCTGGGCAAAGAAGTGTGTGAGAGAGCAGAGGTTCAGGAGACCCACTGCCTACTATCTTTAACGTTTACCTGGGCACCCAGTTGAACCCCCCAGGTCTGTGCTTTAATGTGCTTAAGGTCTGGTGGAAGAGGCAGGCCAAGTTCCAGACAGCTGTCAGTGGGTGATACCAAGCTGGGGCCACTGGAGCCACAGGAGGGACTAGCTGACCCTGCCCCAGGGGTCAGGGAAGAATTGATGGCTGAACTGGACTCTACAGCATGAATGCACATGCCAAGCAAAGAAAGGGAGGAAGGGGGCCAGGAAAGAATGCCCAGGGCCTCAGACACTAGGAGTGAGAGGGCGGGCTCAGGAACATGCCAGATCCCACAGAGTTCCAGATGCCAGGCCGGGGAACTTCTCCATCCAGAGAGTTACGGGACACAGAAAGTGACATTTCCTGACGTCAGGCCAGGATCAGGGACGAGTCAGATCCCGCCATACCCTGTGTCTGGTTGGAGGGGTAGACATGAAACATTTCACAAGCACAGGTGGCAGGTCCTGTTTATTGGAGTGCACAAGTGCTGCAGGTACACAGAGGAGGCATCTGATCCTTCCGGAAAGGGAGGGAACGATTCTGAGTCACTGCCTGAGTCTTAAGGACTTCAAGAGACATTTGGGCATCAGGGTTAGGAGCACAGATTCTGAAGCCACCCTGCCTGGGGTCAGATTTAAGCTCTGCTGTCTACTGGCTCTGTGACATCAGGCAGTTAGTATTTGTATGACATTTAAACAGAGCATCACTTTTTGTTTGTTTTTTGAGACAGGGTCTCACTCTGTCACTAGGCAAGAATGCAGTGGCACAAACACAGCTCACTGCAGCCTTGACCATCTGGGTTCCGGCGTTCCTGCCTCAGCCTCCCAGGTAGCTAGGACCACAGGCATACACCACCATGCCTGGCTAATTTTTTTTCTTTAATTATCTGTAGAGATGGGATCTCCCTGTATCGCCCAGATTGCTCTCAAACACCTGGGCTCAAGCAGTTCTCCTGCCTGCGCCTCCCAAAGTGCTGGGATTACAGGTGTGAGCTACTGTGCCTGGCCCCCTATTACTAAAGCACAAAGAAGGGTTTTCTGGAAACAGACATGGGGAGAAGGAACAGCATATGCAGAGGCCAGGAGGGGCCAGATGCAGTGGCTCACCCCTGTAACCCACCACTGCGTGGGGCTAAGGCAGACGGATCACCTGAGGTTGGAAGTCCGAGACCAACCTGGCCAATGTGGTGAAACCCCATCTCTACTAAAAATACCAAAAAAAATTTAGCTGGGCATGGTGGCACATGCCTGTAATCCCACCTACTCAGGAGGCCGAGGCAGGAGAATTGCTTGAACCTGGGAGGCGGAAGTTGCAGTGAGCCGAGATGGTGCTCTGTAGCCTGGGCAACAAGAGCGAAACTCCGAGAAAAAAAAAAAAAAGGCCAGGCGGTGTGGGTGTCCAGGGCACTGCGATCAGTCCTTTATGGCTGGAGTGGAATACAATGGGGTATGATGAGAGGGAAGGGTGGGAAGGGCAGAAGCCAGGCCGCAGAGTTGCTGAGCCAGCAGATCGGACTGGACAGCTCCCTGTATGCCAGGTGCTGTTCTGGGTACTCGGGGTGCAGGTGTAGACAATGCAGGCACAGCACTGGTCCCTGCAGAACTTCGGGTGTTGGGGACACCATGACTATCAGTCTGGGGAGCTTGGTCATGAGCCTTAGGGCTGTGGGAAGCCAGAGGAGGTTCAGCTCCGGGGTAGAGGGGGTCAAGTCTAAACTGGTCTGGAGGGAGAGAGATTGGAGGCAGGAACACAAGATCAGGGACTCTGCAGACATCAGCCTGCCCCTGGTTTACTCTTCAGCCCCTCTTTCCTGACCCCCTCGCAGCCTCATCCTCCATCTCCCGCAGCTTCAGGACCCGGGAGGGCGTAGGGATTTAGATACTCACACTCCGTTCTGTGTCCTCACAGTGATGGGACCAGTGGAGGCAGCCCCAGAATACCGCGTCATTGTGGATGCCAACAACCTGACCGTGGAGATTGAAAACGAGCTAAGTGAGTGCTGGAGGGGAGGCAGACGCAGCCCCGTGTGACGCCCCTCATGCCCCCTCTCCCTTCTCCACTGGCCTTTCCCAGGGTCCTGCCCCTGAGCCCATGCTCAAATCCAGGTTCACCTGCTGTAACAGTGGTTTAAAGAAGGAAATTTGTTCTCCTCTTATGTATGAGTCTGAGCAAGCACTCGGGGATGGTGTGGCCTCAGCTCTTTCCATCTTGTTGTTCGTCCACCTGTTCACGGTGCAAGGTGGCTGCCCCACCTCCGGCCATCACCTCCGAATTCCCACGAGCAAGGGACTTCTTCTTCTTAAGAACATGTCACCACAGCTCACATCTTACAGAGCAGAACAAATTCCCGTGGTCATACCTAAAGGAAGAAGGGGAAATGGGTGTTAGGGCAACCAGCAGAGTCTACCTCCTGTCTTATCCGAGACTGCCTGTCCTGTCCACCCTAGACATCATCCATAAGTTCATCCGGGATAAGTACTCGAAGAGATTCCCGGAACTGGAGTCCTTGGTCCCCAATGCACTGGATTACATCCGCACAGTCAAGGTGAGCGCCGAGAAGGTGGGGTGCTTGGGAAGAACTGTGGCTTCTTGCCCGACTTCTGCCGGTGTGAAGGGGCTGGTGGGGCTCACTCTTGGACCCGCTCCCAGAGGCCTTGGGGTCTGGAGATGATGGAAGGAGTGGACGGTGGCTCAGTGGCCTGCTCTGCCCAACGTGGGAGTGACAGAAGCTGGACGGGACTTCCTCAGGGCTCCCCTCCTGCCCCAGTCTCCCAAGAGGGCTTCCCGCTGGCCTGACCTGTGCTGCTCCCACTGTGGTCAGAGCCGGCGGCATTGAAGTTGAGATCCGAAGGTTGACACGGGACAGGCACGCGGAGATTTGGGGGAGAGAGATGTTTAAGTGCAAAGAGCCCGAGAGGGAATAAGCCGGGGGGAGTGACGCGGGGAAGGAGGGAAGTGGAAGAGGTGCGATAGCGTTGGGCCTCTGGGTCTTATGAGAGAGCCAAGGAAGGGTTCAGGGAAAGAGGGGCAGGTGCACGTGAGGCAGGGAGAGGAGGAGGTCCCCACGCGTGTCCAGGGAAAGATTAGGATGGTGTAAAGCCACAGCCCTGAGGAGTTGTGGGGTGTCCCCTATAGCTATGCAGAAGATCCGAGAAGTAAAGAGACAGGACACAGAAAGACTGGAAAAGACAGCTGGGCTCAGGGGGCCACACCACTTATGAGCGGGGACAGGTGAGGGCCTGAACGTCCAGAAGCATCTGTATTATGTACAAGGCAGGGGGAAGGGTCGTGAGTGAGGTCACTACGGGCTGAATGATAAGGCATACATAATCACATGAGGAGCAAGCGAAGGGGCCACCCCATAAGGTCACCTAGTCAGAGAGGTGAGCCGTGCGCAGTAGTAGTGGGTCATGTACAGAGAAGGGGTCCATCCCCATTAGGTCACCGAGGCAAGGAGATGAGCTGTGTGCAGCAGGTTTTAGGTGCAATGCTGCTTTTTTTTTTTTTTTTT
>NW_016107550.1:3160118-3169192 GCF_001604975.1 Cebus imitator
TGGTCTTGATCTCTTGACCTCGTGATCCACCCGCCTCGGCCTCCCAAAGTGCTGGGATTACAGGCTTGAGCCACTGCGCCCGGCCCCTAGGTGCAACGCTTCTTATCTGGGGGCTGGAGACTTCAAAGGATTCTTATAGAAAGGTACTATGAACCAATGCAGTGGGAGCTGACAGACTTGTGCTCTTCTCTAAGTTATTTTATGGGAGGATGATTTGCACTAGCACAGAAGCCAGAAAAGGCTGACAGGGTGTACAGCTGCTGTGACCCGGTCACACCAGAGGGGTTCTTCTCCCTCGGTTATTTGTGGGATCTCAGGCCTGAGGCCTGCTTTCCACAGGAGCTGGATGCAAGGTACTACAACTCCTTTATCAGGAGGAGACTCTTGCTCGAAGCCTGCCATACATCGTATGCCCTTTCAGGCAGGGACGCCACTGCTGGGTCTTTGGTTCTTGTCCTGGTCTCGCTGTTTTTCCCATGTACTGCTTCTGTTCTGTGACTGCTTTAGGCAGTCCTCCTACTACAAACTACTATATGGTTATATAGAAGGATTATATAAATCAGCACTAAATGTATCGGCACAGCTCCGACTTCAATATTTATAAGATTATATAGAATATATATGTATGGTTATATAGACTGCAGTATTTATATGACTACATAGAGAGATTACATGGAACTAAGTATGCTAGATATAAGTACTAAGTATGATTATATAAGCTAGATATATGTAAGCAGTAAGTTATACTTCAGGCACTAATTGTTCTGACTATAAACTAATACATGATTACATACACAGGATTATATAAAAGAAATAGCTGAATAATAACACTATAAACTAAGATATTCTTCAGGCACTAATTGTGCCTGGGGTTTGCACAGCTCTCCTTCCTTGGTGCCCATGTTGGGGGTTACCCACCGGACGGTGGTGGGGGAAGCCCCTGCAGGGAAGTGAGGCCACCGGATCAGTGCTCCCACTTGTCATGGGCCAGAGGCTTGTGAGGCCTCCGTCTCCCAGATCCACTCTGCCCAGGCTCCGTTTCCAGGTCAGCCAAAGCAGGACAGACAGTGTGGATGCTTCAGGTGGCAGAAGCAGGAGAGGCCCCTGGTGTAGAGACCCTCAATGTAGAGACCGTGACTTTCCTGGTGTCCTCAAGACAAGACCTGAATAGGTGCTGAGCAAGAGGTTCTCCAGCCCTCCTGAGCCCAAGCCTCCCTGTCTCTCTGCTCGCCCCCAGGAGCTGGGCAACAGCCTGGACAAGTGCAAGAACAATGAGAACCTGCAGCAGATCCTCACCAATGCCACCATCATGGTCGTCAGTGTCACTGCCTCCACCACCCAGGGGTATGTCCACTGCGAGAGAGGCGCTGGGCCCGGGCTAAGAGGACTGGGGATTAGGCCGAAGCTGCACACGCAGATGTGCACACACATGCACGCGCGCGCACACACACACACACACACACAGAACTGAGAGGGAGGGTGGGACTGGGGATTAGGCCGAAAATACACAGATGTGCACACACATGCACACACACACACACACACACACACACACACACAAACTGAGAGGGTGGGGGCTGGGCACCAGGCAGGCAGGAGACCCAGGAGGCTGGGCCCACCTGCCCCTGCAGGCAGCAGCTGTCGGAGGAGGAGCTGGAGCGGCTAGAGGAGGCCTGCGACATGGCGCTGGAGCTGAACGCCTCCAAGCACCGCATCTACGAGTATGTGGAGTCCCGAATGTCCTTCATAGCGCCCAACCTGTCCATCATCATCGGGGCGTCCACGGCTGCCAAGATCATGGGTGAGGCCCCGGGGCTGGGTCCCATGGCGGGGATGGGGAGGCGTCTGCTGACACCATGGCCTTGGGAAGCTGCATCCCTTTTCTGCAGAGTGGGGCTTTGGCACCTGGGCCTCAGCACCTGGTCTCCCTGGACATCACAGAGGTCAGCCAGCCTGGCCCCTAGCAAGGCCCTGTCCATGGGAAAAACACTCACCTACAGCTCCTCCTCCTGCCCCTCTGCCGGAAACCCAGAGCTGACCACACCCAAGCCTTGTCAGGGAGCTTCTGGTTTGGTGAAAATGGTTCGCAGACATCCCTGGAACCGGGCGGTGTGGTGTAGCACAAACGAGGTGGTCGGCTTCCTGTCTGGTGCCTCCTCCCTGCACCCCCAGACCAGCTGCCCTCCCTCTCCCAGCCTCCTTTGCATCTGCCCCTCGTGCAATGAGCCAGGTTGCCCTCCTAACAGGGCCACCAAGGGGTCCAACCAGAGCCTCATGTAAAGGCACCCGGCACACGACGAGCGTCTGGCAAATTCATGCACCCCCACCTCTCCGCTTTCTTCTAACTGCCCCCTCCTCCCTCCCCCGCAGGCGTGGCTGGCGGCCTGACCAACCTCTCCAAGATGCCCGCCTGCAACATCATGCTGCTCGGGGCCCAGCGCAAGACGCTGTCGGGCTTCTCGTCCACCTCGGTGCTGCCCCACACCGGCTACATCTACCACAGCGACATCGTGCAGTCCCTGCCCCCGGTGAGCCCACAGTGTCATTGCCTGCCCCCGGCTCCCCTGGAACTTTCCCCTGTGCCCAGACAGCCTAGCAGCCACCCCCACCATCTGACAGTAGCACTCAGGTGCCGGGAACAGGGTGGCACGGGGCATGAGAGCCAGGGCTGTGCAGTCCACCAGCTCCGGTGCCCAGGCTCTGGCAGCGCCACCCACCCATCAGTGACCGTGGGCAAGAGGCATGAGCGCCCTGTGCCTCAGTCTCCCCCATCAGACGGGAGCACAGCACCTGCTTCATGAGTTAGGATGAGGGCTCAATGCAGATGAAGCCCTTACAAGTCAGGCCTAGCTCAGACAAGCAGCGTCAGGTTAGCGTGCAAGTGCTCCAATGACCACCCTCAGGTTTTACCGTTCACTAGAAAGACAAACAACCCACTGAGGGCTGCTGTGCTGGGGACTTAGTTTCTAACAGTTAACATCAGCCACGGGGAGACACACGGGAGGGGCAGGAGAGGTCAGCACCCCTGGAGCTTCCCAGGTCCTCTCTGCCATCAGGACACATCAGCCTCCCAGTTTTGATGCCTGGCAGCACATACACAGACCTAGAACACAAGCAGGAGGCCAGGCGCGGAGGCTCATTCCTGTCATTCCAGCACTTTGGGAGGCCGAGGCTGGTGGATCACCTGAGGTCAGCAGTTCAAGACCAGCCTGGCCAACATGGTGAAACCCCGTCTCTCCTAAAAATAAAAAAAAAATAGCCAGTCCTGGTGGTGGGGTACCTGTAATCCCAGCTACTTGGGAGGCAGGAGAATCGCTTGAACCTGAGAGGCAGAGTTTGCAGTGAGCTGAGATCGTACCACTAGACTCCAGTCTAGGTGACAGAGTGAGTCTCTGTCTCAAAAAAAAAAAAAAAAATTAGCCGGGTATGGTGGCGGGAGCCTGTATTCCCAGCTATTTGGAAGATTGAGGCAGGAGAATTACTTGAACCTGGGAGGTGGAGGCTGCAGTGAGCCGACATTGTGCCACTGCACTCCAGCCTGGGTGACGGAACTAGACTGCATCTTAAAAAAAAAAAAAAAAAAAATGTTGGCACTGTGGCCCACACCTGTAATCCCAGCACTTTGGGAGGCAGAGGCGGATGGATTACTGGAGATCAGGAGTTTGAGACCAGCCTAACCAACATGGTGAAACCTCGTCGTCTCTACTAAAAATATTACAAAATTAGTCAGGTGTGGTGGCACATACTTGTAATCCCAGCTGCCTGGGATGCTGAGGCAGGAGAATGGCTTGAACCCAGGAGGTGGAGATTGCAGTGAGCCAGGATCACACACTGCATTCCATCCTGAGCGATAGAGTAAGACTCCATCTCAAAAAAAAAAAAAAAAGAAGAAGAACAGGCAAGACAGGCTCTGGGACAGACAGGCCTGGGTCCAGATCCTGCTCTGTCCAGCTGTAGCAAGTGGCCTCAGGCGAGTGGCCCTGTGCCCTGCCTGGCCTCCCTCGGGGATGCAGAGAACAACAGCACCGATGGCCAAGGCTCCCCTCCTGCCCTGTGTGGGGTTGTTTTTTTGGTCTTTTCTGTGACCCTTTAGATCAGGCACTGCTACTGGAACACACCCAGGGGTGCTGGTGGGTCACCCCATCCTGGGAGGAGGGAGAGTGGGCTTTAGAACCCAGAACTGGTGGGCCGAAGGCTCAGGGCTCCAGCCACCTCACAAGGCCATCACCACTGCCTCACAGCCCTAGGCTGTGGATTAAACCTGCCCCAGGGAGCCTGGTGCAGGGCCTCTGCCGCCTCATCTGCCCATCCCAGATCAGTCCAAGCACAGGCCATAGACATCACAGGCCTGTGAGGGAGGCCAGGGCCGGCCATTGCGTCACTGTGGCTGAGAGCTGGGGCTCTGTTTGCAGTCTGGATTGGAACCCTGGCTCCATCACCTCCTGGCTGTGTCCCTAGCCATGTGACTTGGAGCCTTGGTGTCCACATCTGAAAAGGGGGTGCGATGATCACAGCAGCCCGATGTTTGAATATTTGATGAGATGGCCCAAGGGGCACACTTAGCACAGAGCTGGTATCCAGGCTGAGCGCGCTCCCAGCCAGTGTCCTTACCTGACTCTGCCACTTACCAGCCCAGACGTGGCTCTGCACCCTGCCCTCATCCCCTCTTCCTGTGAAGAGGGAGCTAAGAACATACACCTCTAGAGCCCGCAGTGGAGCCAGATGAGAAGCACCCGCGGTTGCTGTGCAGTTATGTCTGTCTGTCTGTCTCTCACACAGATTCCATCCCCGTTTTCCATTGCTCCAGGATCTCCGGCGCAAAGCAGCCCGGCTGGTGGCCGCCAAGTGCACGCTGGCAGCCCGTGTAGACAGTTTCCATGAGAGCACGGAGGGGAAGGTGAGGAGGGGAATGTGGGGGCGGCCGGGCGGCCTTTCCTCTGGGCCTGGGGTGTCTCTGCGGGGAGAGCCCTCAGCAGAGAGCCCACCCCAGCAAGCACTGTCCTACCAGGGCAGAGGCGGTGCTTCTGCTGACTCTCCCCGGGGTCAGGCGCCCCCTTCCCCAGTGCGTTCATTCCCTAGGGCTTCTAGAGGAAGGTAGCACAAACCTACTGGCTTAAAACAGCACAGGTTTGGCTGGGCAAGTTGGCTCATGCCTGTAATCCCAGCACTTTGGGAGGCCAAGGCAGGAAGATCACAGGTCAGGAGCTCGAGACCAGCCTGGCCAACATGGTGAAACCCTGTCTCTATCATAGATACAAGAATTAGTTGGGCATGGGGTGCACACCTGTAATCCCAGTTGCTCGAGAAGCTGAGGCAGGAGAATCACTTGAACCCAGGAGGCAGAGGTTGCAATGAGCTGAGATTGCACTATTGCACTCCAGCCTAGGTGACAGAGCGTGACTCCATCTGAAAAAAAACCAGCACAGGTTTACCATCTGTAGGTCAGAAGTCCAAAATGGGTTTCATTGGGCTGAAGTCAGGGTATCAGCCCAGAGGGTTCCTTCTGGGGGATTCAAGGGAGAATCGTTTCCTTGCCTTTTCCAGCTGCTAGGGGTCGCCAGCATTCCTTAACTTGTGGCCCCTCCTTTGTCTGCGAGCCAGCTGCACGGCATCCTCAGACCTCTCTCACCCTGCTTCTGTCTTCAGGTCTCTGCCTCTGTCTTTCCCCCATCTATTTTAAGGGCCCTTGTGGCTGTATTGAGCCTGCTCACATGGTCCGGGATAGTCTTCCCAGCTCACACTCCTTAAATTCCTTAACGTCTGCACGTCCCTTTTGCCCTGAGGTGACATTCACGGTTCTGGGAGTTAGAACACGGACCTCCTGGGGCATGTGTGTGTTGATGGGGGCATAGTTTGCCTTCCGCACCAGGATCTGTCCGCCCTCCAACAGGGGATACTATTCAAGTAATTACTCAGTTCCCTTCTGCCTTCCTTGGTAGATGTACTTGGGAGAGGAGACATGTTTTCTGTCTTGTGAACTGTCGCTTGCCAAGCACCCCGCCTGGCTCGGCCAGGTGTTCCATCTCCCCTCCTCCTTTCCCTCTCCCCGTCTCACCCTGGTCTGGGTGTGGGGAATGCAGCTGTGAGTAACGCAGACAGAGCCCTGTCCCATGGCGTGGATACTCTCATTGGGGCCGGGTTGGGAGACAGTCCACAGGGGCATCTGTCCTGCACCTGGCAGGGCTACGTACACATCAAGAAGAAAAAGGCAGGTGATTGGGGTGGGGAGACATTAGGTGCTGGTTTAACTGGAATGTCAGCGAGGACCCTAGAGCTCTGAGGAGGTGAGGGTTTAACACGGACCTGAATGAAGTCAGGGAGCAAGGCTCTCTGGGGAGAGTCTTCCCAGTACAGGGAGTGGTCGGTGCAGAGGCCCTGAGGCTGGAGTGCCAGGAGCCCCGGAGGAGAGAGGGGGGCCCTGGTGGAGCCTCGTGCGCCCCGAGGAGAACTCTGGCTGCAGTGGAGGGTCTGGGGGGCCAGTTTGGGATCGTTCTGAAAGAACTCCTGGGATCTGCGGTGTGCAGAGGAACAGTGGAGTCGGCTGCCCGGCTCTCGGAGTTGCCGTTTGCTTACACGAGGAGAAGGAAGGTGGAGGGTGGAAGGCTGGGGAGGAGGAGCAGGAATTCTGCTTGACCCTGGTACATGTGAAGGGCTGTTAACAATCCCAGTGTCAAGGAGACAGTTGTCTACTGGGTACAGAACCCAGAGGAGGGGTCTGAGCCGAGATGAGGGCATCAGGTTGTGGACGGACCTGAAAACCCAGAGAGCTGATGAGATCCTCCAGGGCCCCGGAGCAAGGATGGAGGGCTGGGGTGGGCAGTCCGCTTGGGTGGACAGGCGGACAGCGGACACGAGGCCTGGGTGGGCAGCCCACGTGAGCAGCAGCAGGACCCGCCCCTTGCTCTCACCCTCCCTAGGTGGGCTACGAACTCAAGGACGAGATCGAGCGCAAATTCGACAAGTGGCAGGAGCCGCCGCCTGTGAAGCAGGTGAAACCGCTGCCCGCGCCCCTGGATGGACAGCGGAAGAAGCGAGGCGGCCGCAGGTGAGGGCCCCTGGGGGTCTGGTAGGCATGGGGGTCGTGGAGGGGAGGGGCCGGCGTCCTCCCAGCTGACTCCCTGGCACCGCCTGCTCACCTGTCCCCAGGTACCGCAAGATGAAGGAGCGGCTGGGACTGACGGAGATCCGGAAACAGGCTAACCGCATGAGCTTCGGAGAGGTCAGACGCCCCTAGCGCTGAAGCCATGAGGAGAACTCATGGCCACAGGCAGCCAGCCGCCACCGCCCTCTGCCTCCTGCCGCCTTCCCTCCTCTCTGTCCTTTGGCCCTGGCTCATGTCTAGGGCACGATCCCAGCCTCCTCGCTCGTCCCCGGCCTCTACTCTGGTTTCTATCCGTTCAGCCCCAGAGTGACCCTTGTCACCCCCAGAGCCTGCATCTCCCGAGCTTAGGGCCTCTGCTGCTTCCCATCACCCCAGGCTCCTCGGCTGGTTCCTCCTGCCCTCTGCACGGCCCCTCCCTCTGTGAGCCCCATCTCCTCCGTTATCCCAGTGTCATCCCCTTGGTCCTGGAAGACCCACCTCAGGGGCCACCTCATCCTGTGGAACCTGTTCTGGTTCCTGACACCCCCAACCCACATGCATAAGGAAGGCCTCTCAACTCTGAGCTTACAGAGCAGCGCCAGGACCCAGCCCCTTTCAGGCTCCCCAGCATCCCCGGCTTGTAGGGGCCCCCAGGCCTCAGCCAGGCCGAGTGGGTACCCGAGCAGGTGCCCGTGGGGCCAGCCAGCTGCTGACCGTGGGGCTTCTAGCTGGTGGAGGGGGTACCTGAGTGGCTGGAGGGCGGGGCCTCGTCGCTGACTGCAGGGGCCTCCCTTTCCCCCTAGATCGAGGAGGACGCCTACCAGGAGGACCTGGGATTCAGCCTGGGCCACCTGGGCAAGTCGGGCAGTGGGCGCGTGCGGCAGACACAGGTCAATGAGGCCACCAAGGCCAGGATCTCCAAGACGCTGCAAGTATGTGCCAGACCTGGGTGGGGCCAGGGACCGAGGGACGCAGGGTAGGGTGAGCCCAAATAACAGCCTCCCTGTCCTTCCCACAGCGAACCCTGCAGAAGCAGAGCGTGGTGTATGGCGGGAAGTCCACCATCCGCGACCGCTCCTCAGGCACGGCCTCCAGCGTGGCCTTCACCCCACTCCAGGTACTTGCCCTGGGCCAGCTCTGTCCCCAGCCCTGAGACGCTGGCAAGGCCCCTTGCCCTCTGCCACTGTGAAGCAGGTCACAATGAGTCCCCTTACAGGGCTGTCATGGGGCGTGTGGTGACGAGACATGCCAAAGGCATCGGCAGCACCTGGCACATAGCAAGTGCTTGAGGTTAGCAGAGACGAAAGGCACAGAATAGTCCTCATGAGCAGGGACCAGGGGCTGTGTCCAGGGGACCCTGTGGGGCTGTGAGTGGATTACATTGCTCAGCCTCTAGGACCTGTTTGAAATGGCCAGAGTTATTAAGGTAACCTCAGGACCCCACTCAAAACAGTTCCCAGCTAGCTGGGCTTGGGTGTCACATGTGGGTCTGGCCCCCAGCCCAGTCAGCAGTGAGTGGCATGGAGCACGCCAGTCACCGCATCATCGGCACCTCAGTTTACCATCCACAGAGCAGGGCGAGCCTGCACCATGGGTGTGGGACAGCAGTGAGCTCATCTGCTCAGTCAGCGGGTGTCTGTGCTGAGTTCTGTCAGTGCTGTCAGCTCTGGGGGTGAAGCGGTGAATGAAAGAGATAAGTCTTGCCTTCATGGAGCCTGTGGGTGGCCGGGCACAGACAGATCAGTAAGATGTCCAGTGCAGTAGAAGGCAGAAATGCCAGAGGGGGAAGGACATGAGAGGTGGGAGGTGGGACGGGGAGGCTTTCGTCCTAGAGCAGCCAGGGAGCGCCTCACCTTTCCCAGCCTCCACTCCCACGTTGTGAGGTGCCCAGGGCTGAAAAAGGACTGCAGAGAAAGCACTTGGCACCGCACTTGCTGTTGGAGCCTGATGACGGGTCCTGTGCTTATTTTCTTTCTTTTTTTTTTTTTTTTTT
>NW_016107550.1:3169422-3172210 GCF_001604975.1 Cebus imitator
ATTAGAGACAGGGTCTCACCATGTTGGCCAGGATGATCTTGATCTCTTGACCTTGTGATCCACCCACCTTGGCCTCCCAAAGTGCTGGGATTACAGGCTTCAGCCACTACACCCAGCCTGTTATTATTTTCTTTAGAGACAGGGTCTCACTCTGTTGCCCAGGCCTTGAAAATATTTAGGAAGTTCCAGCCAGGTGCCAGCTCCCATCGCTGGACACTGTGATCATCACTGGTGTTGTGATTTGTGCTGGGACCTCGGGCCAGCCACATCCCCCAGAGGCTCAGTTTCCTCATCCAGAAACAGCAGGATTGGCTGTCCTCGGGCATTGGTGTTTTTAGCACCCACTGGGGAACTTGTTAAAAACCTAGGTGCCCTGGTTCCTCCCCACCCTCTTCCCCCAGACCCGCTGAGGCAGAATCTTCCAAGGCAGGGTGACTCCAGGGACTGGCAAACTGTCTCATGCCCACCTAAGGCCTGAGTACCATGGGGAAGGGCCTGGGGGGGCTCTGACGTGTCATTTGGGGCCTTCTCCTCGCCCAACCCATCATCCTCTCTCCCTCACCTGCCCAGGGCCTGGAGATCGTGAACCCACAGGCCGCGGAGAAGAAGGTGGCTGAGGCCAATCAGAAGTATTTCTCCAGCATGGCCGAGTTCCTCAAGGTCAAGGGCGAGAAGAGTGGCCTGATGTCCACCTGAACGATGGCGTGTGCCCAAGGTGGCTTCCCACTGAAGGGACGTAGAAGTCCAGGCCTTCTGAAGGGCTGGGATGGGGGTTAGGGATTGTGGCAGGGAGAGCCTTCCCCGCTGCCCACCCCAGTGCTGGACTGCCCAGGGAGGGGCCTTGGAAGAAGCCCGGCCCAGCCTCCTCCAGGACCGAGCTCACCGCCCTGGATGGGTTAGAGCAGGTCTTCATCATGCCTTGTCTTTGTTATTTTAACTGAGAAAGGAGATACTTTTTTGGAGAGAGTACAATTAAAAAGCACATTATCAAGATCTGTCCTTGGGGAGTGATCATTTTTCAAACAGCTGGGGCAACTAGAATAGTCAGAGCCGTGGAGTTTTAGGAAAAGAGCTCGGCCTTCGGGGCCCACTCCCTTCCCCGTTCCTTTCTCACCATGGGATCCCAGGAGGAAGAAAACCCTCTCCAGCCCCCTGGAGAACCTCAGTCGCTTTGATACCAAATGATGTGGCTGCTGACAACTGAAGGTATCAGTGCAGGCCGACCAAGGTTGCTGTGGCCCCTCAGGCCCATTGCCTCACGTCTCCAAGCCTCCACACCTACGCCCAGGTGCCCAAGACTGGAAAGAATGCGCAGAAAGCACTTCACACAGGGCTCGCCATCAGCGCCCAGTAACTGGGTCCTGTTATTGGTTTTGTTTTTAGATGCACAGGCTTCAGCCACTGCGTCTAGCCTCTTACTATATTTTATTTATTCATTTTTTTGAGATGGAGTCTCACTCTCGCCCAGGCTGGAGTGCATGACTTCAGTTTACTGCGACCTCCACTCCCAGGTCCAAGTGATTCTCTTGCCTCAGCCTCTTGGGCAGCTGGGATCAGGCACCCACCACCAAATTTTATGGATTTTTTTGGTGTTTTTTTTGTTTGTTTTTTTGAGATGGAGTTTCGCTCTTTGTGACCCAGGCTGGAGTGCAATGGCGCGATCTCAGCTCACCGCAACCTCCACCTCCTGGGTTCAAGCAGTTCTGTCTCAGCCTCCTGAGTAGCTCGGACTACAGGCATGCGTCACCATGCCCAGCTAGTTTTTGTATTTTTAGTAGAGACGGGGTTTCACCATGTTGACCAGGATGGTCTCGATCTCTTGACCTCATGATCCACTCGTCTCGGCCTCCCAAAGTGCTGGGATTACAGGCGTGAGCCACCCCGCCCGGCCTGTTTGTTTGTTTTTTGAGACAGAGTCTCTTTCTTGCCCAGGTTAGAGAGCTGTGGCGAGATCTCAGCTCACTGCAACCTCCACCTCCCAGGTTCAAGCCATTCTGCTGCCTCAGCCTCCCCAGTAGCTGGACTAGAGGTGCGTGCCAGCATGCCTGGCTAATTTTGGTATTTTTAGTAGAGGTGGAGTTTTACCATATTGGCCAGGCTGGCCTTGAACTTCTGACCTCAAATGATCTGTGTGCCTCGGTCTCCCAAAGTGCTGGGGTTACTAGTGTGAGCCACCGCACCTGCCCAGCCTCATTTATAACCAGTGTGAAGCGGCTGTGTGCAGCCCTGGCAAAGGGAAAGCAGGCAGGCTCCCTGCCCTGGTAGGACCTAGTTGCTGTGAAAGTTGCTGCCAGGTGAGCAGAAGGAGCACACTGGCCCTCCGGTCATGGAGTCTTGGTAACCGGGGCTCAGCCAGGGACACCTTTACTTGGGCTGAGGGGACTGTGGCCTGCAGGCAGTCGGGGGAAAGGCTTTCCAGGTGAGGAGACAGCAGGGGCTGTCCTAGTGGGTGGCATGAAACCGTGGTCTCCCTGGAAAGGTTAAGGAAGAGCAGCTCAAGGGGTTCCATTTACTCTGTGCTCTGGAGCTGGGCTTGACAATGGTACTAAGGAGGCCCTAGTCACCTGACCTATGAGGTAGCGGTTGGGCCTTCTGTTAGTTACCTAAGGGATGTTACCAGGACAGGCAGCAGCCCTGGTGGCAAGATGATGCCTCCAGGTCTCCACCTTCCCTCTCTCACCACCTTTCCACAATTTCTCCCTCCCTCTCTCTACCTTCCTTCTCCCTCCCTCTCCCTCCATCTCTCCACCTTCCCTCTCCCTCCCTCTCTCCACCTTCCCTCTCCCTC
>NW_016107550.1:3172255-3173440 GCF_001604975.1 Cebus imitator
TCTCCCTCCCTCTGTCCACCTTCCCTCTCCCTCCCTCTGTCCACCTTCCCTCTCCCTCCCTCTGTCCACCTTCCCTCTCCCTCCCTCTGTCCACCCTCCCTCTCTCCACCTTCCCTCTCCCTCCCTCCACCTCATGCTATCTGGGTCTCCCTCCAATTTCTAGGTCCTGTTTGAGATTTTGCTCTTTCTCTTCCCCTCTCTGGGCCTCCCTGTCACCACTCTGTGCATCTCTAGATCCCTGTCCTTCAACCCAGAGCTCTGTCTCTGGACCTCAGTGGCAATCTCTGAATTTCTCTCCTCCCTCAGGTCAAAAAGTTATCATACCTGGGAGGTCCCTCTGAGTGGCCGAACTACCCCAGGATGTATAACTGAAGTCTATTTCCTCAATTTTATCCCTGACCCTCTGAGTCAACCCCATTTGAAAATGACAGCCTTTGCTGATCTCTGCATATTGGTCTGCCAGGGAAGGACTGCTGGTCCACAACACTGTTCAGAATCCCCCATCTCCCTTGGCCAAAATATCTGGCATCTACCAGTGGGGCTGTGGCATGAGGGTGTGAATCTCAGGAAAGGAATCTGAGTCATGTGGCCCTGCAGCCGTAGTATGCTCAGAACAGAGGTTCTCAAAATTTAATATGCTTCAGAATTCTACAGAGGGCTTGTTAAAACATAGTTGCTGGGCCGAGTTTCTGATTCAGTCTAGGGTGGGGCTCAAAAATGTGCATTTCAAACAAGTTCCCAGGTGATGGGTATGTGGCTGATCCAAGGCCACATTTGAGAAGCTTTGCTCTAGAAAAGTATAAGTGGCCCTTAGGCCAGGCGCAGTGGCGCACATCTGTAATCCTAGCTACTCAGGAGGCTGAGACAGGAGAGTCGCTTGAACCGGAAGGCAGAGGTGGCAGTGAACCGAGATTGCACCATTGCACTCCAGCCTGGACCACAGAGTGAGACTCTGTCTAAAAAAATAAAGTAAGTGGCTCTTGGTTAGCTGCATGTTGGAATCATCAGGAATTTGAAAAATTACTTAGTGAGGTGTGGTGATACACATATGTAGTCCCAGCTACTCGGGAGGCTGAGGCAGGAGAATCACTTGAATGCAGGAGGCAGAGATTGCAGCAAGCTGAGATTGTACCACTCCACTCCAGCCTCCAGTCTGGGCAACATAGAGAGACTCTGTCTCAAAAA
>NW_016107550.1:3174758-3196454 GCF_001604975.1 Cebus imitator
AAAAAAAAAAAAAAAAAAAAAATAGTTCACGTTCACTTCTGCCCTGGATTTCTCTTACTTCCCACCACCTAGAGAGGAAGGGGCGTATCTGGCTTCCCATCTCAGTTGTGTGACCCTGGGCAAATGCCTCCCAGTTCGTGCAAGCCTCAGTTTCTAGAAGGTTTTCAATCACAAGTAATTCCTCACATTCATTCATCTATTCCTTTGGCAAGTGGTTACTGACTACTTCCTGCGTGCGAAGTGCTGGAGATGCAAAATCCAGACAGTGAAACCGAATAATTACGAAAATGACAGTAGACGTGCAAAAATAAATCCTAACCAGCAAGCCGCACATGAGCGCTCAGCCCGGGAGGTCAGAGAAGTTTTCTCCCCAAGAACACAAGGGAGCTGAGACCTGAAACGAGCAGGCATTAGGGAGCCACCCGTCTCCGCTGTACCTTCTGCAGTGTCCTCAACACACTAAGGAAACTGAGGTGCAGAGGAGAATGACTGTCCCCATCTGGTCACGTAACCAGGCAGAGGCAGGACAAAAACTCCATACCTCGCGCTTCCCAACCAACTCTCCTATGCACAGTGCCAGTGGCTTAGAAGCACTGTGTCTGGTCCCTTCCTTCTTTCACTCAGCAAATCATGAATTTCAGAGATATGCCAACACAGAGGCACTTGGAGAAAGACGAAGCAGCTGAGAGACAGGGAGCAGCCCTCCTGGCCGGGACGCAAGGGATGCGCCCAAGTCCCACGTCTGCCGACTACACCCTCGTTCACACGCTCTGTGAGCAGCGACCGCCCACTCGCCACGCTATTGGCCAAACTGGCATGAATGATAACCCTCAGGGCCAACGAGGATAATGGGGTGGACTTTCTTGCCCAGCTCCTCCCCCTTGGCCCAGTGGCTGTTTTGATTGGCAGATAACTTCGGCTCGGCCCCCGCTTTGAAGGCACCTGTCTGTCTCCCAGTAGGTACACGGCCCCAACGCCCACACTCCATGCCTTCCTCCGCTTTCCCCACCCACTTCCAGGACCAACCAATGACTTCAAGGCAGAATATGCCCCCGCAACCAATTAAAAAGAGCTCTAAACTTGACGGACGACTTCCCGCCCCTGGACTGTCCTAGCTCCTCCCCCAGACCAATTGTTTTAGGAGAGGGGGGCGGATACATCCAATCAGCACGACACTGGTCTCTTGATTGACGCTCGGGTCCTCGCGCTGGCGTGTTGTGCCCCGAGGCGGGAGGAGGAGGAGGAGCCGGGAGGAAAACCTGAGCCAATCCTAGCAGGCTGCGCGGGAGGCCAATCGAACGCCGCGCCTTGGAGCGATTACCCAATCCGCGAAAGGGGGCAGGGCGCATCCCTATCAGGAGCCAATAGAACGCCCCCAAAGGTCAGGAGCGACGTTCAGCGGGAGCAATGACAGGCCTATATTCGGGGCTCGGGGGCGGGTCGGCGCCAGAGACGAGAAGAGAGGAGGGGAGGCCTCCTCCGCCGCCGCCATCTTGGACCGGGCCCGGTCAGCTTCCGCGGAGCCATCGGCAGACGCCGCGGCGTCCCTTGAGCCCCGACCCCCGTCGTCAGAACAACCCCGGGCCCACTCCCCCAACCCCACTTCCGCTTCGCGCCGCTATCGCGATAGCGCCCGGGCCCGGGGCGCGAGAAAAAGGCGGCGGGCGCTCGCCTCCCCCGCCTGTCGCGATACGCTCCTCAGCGGCGGCGCCAGCTCCTGTGGTGAGAGCGTCAGGCTCGACTGGGCCGGACCCCTTCCCCTCCTCCCTCCCGGCACCACTGGCCACCCTCCTTGCGGCCTCCCGCCCTGGCGACACCGCCGTCTGTCGCGACATGGTCTCTCCTCGCCCGCCCCCTGCCGCCGCCTCTGCAGCGCGGGGTTCCCCGCGGGGGGCGGCTCCCTCCCTCTCGCCCTCCTGCTCCTCCGCCTCCTTCACGCCCCTCACCGCCGCCCGGGGGTCTTTCCGCGACCCGGACCCCGGGCCCCGCCCGCCGCCGCCTCCCCGCGTGGCATCGCGTCGGGCCCCCCGGTGGGGGTGTGAGGGTGCGAAGCCTCCGGGGCGCGAGGTGCCCGCCCCTCTCCGTGTCGGTATTGGCTCCTGGCTGGAAGGATGGAGGCGCCCCTGGTCCCAGGTGCCCGCCCTCTCGGGCTCAGGTGCCTGCCCCCCTCGGCCTCGGTCCTCCGCGTCGGGGCTTCTCTTCCCTCGACGGTAGCGTGGGGGGTGCTAGTCCCCCGGACGAGGACCCCCCTGGGTGGGGTGTCCCCCTTCCCGGGGCGACGGCGGCCCTCTGCATCCTTCTTCCCTGCTCCCCGGAGCGCAGCTTCCCCTGGGTCTCAGGTTCCAGCCGCCCCTCCGTATCGGATGGGGGCGTCTTCGGAGAGGAGTGGAGGAGAAACTCCGCGTTAGTTGGAGCCTCAGCCGAAGTTTCCTCAGCAGTTCCCTCTCTTAGCGAGAAGTGCCCTGGGTGGCTCGAGCCTCCCCATCCCGCAGCACCAGGCGCTTGCCTTTTGGGGGAGTCTGGCTTTCCTCGCCCCGGGTTCCAGGACCGTCCTCAGTGTGGCCCACAGCTGGCCTCGGCTCGCACGCTTGATTGTGGTGTCTGCCTCTGGCTTTGCAGTGGTGCACTCCCCTGCATCCTGACTCTCTGACCTTCTGGGTGTGGGCCTCTTCCCGTGAGGTCAGGGCCACTGTGGTCCTGGCACTGGGGGCTGCTGGGCTCCCCCAGCGCTCAGGTGCCTGGTGAAGGACACGAAGCCCCCACACTTTCCACGTTAAGTGGGCTCCCACTGCGGGCAGCGCTAGCGCTTCTTTGTAGGCAGCCCCTGCTTCTCAGTGCAGCGTGGTCACCCTCCCACCCCGGGGTGAGCTCTCTTGGACTTTTGGTGAGGGGTTTTGGTGTCTTCCTTCACTCCCTTTGCCCCTGCCTGGGTATGAGGCTTTTTCCCTCTTCACACTAGTCTCCTCCTTTTGGGTGTCATCACTCCAGGGGCCAAGAGGCCCACTGCCCTTGCTATTCGCATCAGATTCCCCACTGTGGGTTTGCTGTCTTCCCGTCTACCCTCACACTGAATGTCAGCAGTTGGAGAACAAGGGTTGTGCTTGCCCACCCCCGTGCTGGTACCCCATGGGAGTAGGAAGCTTCCTAGACCCGGGTTCTGGTTCTTGTGCTATGAAGTAGGGGGTGCTTCCCTTTGGGGCTGTGCCTTCTCTCCAGAGTAACCCTTTCTTGCTGTTGCCTGCCCCAGGCAGAAGGTTCTTGCTGTCCTTGGTATTGGTACAGCTGCTCTCTTGGATTTGAGATGCCCACGCCTCTGTGTGTGTCCCTACCATAAGGCTGAGGACTCCTCTTGGATGCAGGTGCTCCCGGCTAATGCTTCTAACCCCTCCTCTTGATTTCTTACTGTATGGGGTAAGGTAGAGGTTCCTGGCTGTGTGATGTCAGATGCCTGAGCCTCAAGTGGGAGACTCCATTGTAGTCCCCGTCCCTGGGACCAGAGACTCCTCTGGTGTAGCCTTTCAAGGTGGGGGTTTCCAGCTCCCCACTCTATGCATGGGCATCTCAGTGGAGATGACAGCCTCCACCCCAGGACCTAACATATCCTCCTTCCAGAGTCTCAGAGCCTCTCTGGCCACATCAGCAGCCACCAGGGTTAAGGATCACCCTTCATCACTTCCCGGAGCTCCTTGCTGCAGAGGCGAAAGCTCTTCCAGATCAAAGGCGCCTCATGACAGAGACCACTCTGTGGGCACATGATGTCCCCAAGATTAAGGACCGTCCGGTGTTAGCTCCCCAGGACAGAGCCTCCTGCCCCTCCCTCCCTCCTCAGGTGTTTGTGTGGTGGTATCATCTTCCCTAAGGTGAAGTTTGGGAGTCTTCTTTACTGGTTTTGGCCCCTGTTTTAGCGTGTTGGTTCCTGTGGGGCTGGTGTCCTCCTCACCTGACCCCTTAGCCTGGGTCCCTTCCCTGTGGGGATGAGTGTTCCTCTTGGGTAAGTCTCCTTCTGGGCCAAGGTTCGCAGACTGCTCAGTGCTACTGGAGAGCCCTTGCCGCCAGAGCACAAGCTCTTCTGCGCCCAAGAGTGGACCTGCAATTGTTACCTTCCTTGGAGGATCTTGGTGGATGCCCCCTGACTACAGCAAATGGGTCTCTTTCTTCTATGGTGGCATCTCTGCTTCGAGACTGAAGCTCCAGCTCCCCTTCTCTCTGGTCCTTTTTAGGGGGAACCAGAGGTACAGACACCCTCACACTACAGGGATTTTCTTCGTGGGGAAGGTGTTGTCTCCACTGTGGCTAAGGCTCCAGCCTCTCTAGGGGACAAGTACCCTGGGCCTTGGACACTTGCCCCTTCTCTATGGAGGAGCTGCCTCCCCGCTGGGTCTCAGCTGTTGCTGACTTTGATGTCACATTGTTCTGTCTGAAGCACCACCTCTGGGCTAGGGCTCTTGTTCCCCTCCACCTGGCTGCTGGCACCGTCACGACTTCCTTCTCTTGCTGCCACAGGGTGGTCTCCTCTCGGGGGGGTATTCTTTCTCTCCACTAGGGTACCAGTCTTTTCCATGTGGAGGTGCAGGGAGGGTGTCACCTCCCTAAGATGTTGATAGCCTTGTTTGGGGGTGTAGCCCATGAGACCTCTTCTTTCTTGAGGGCAGGAGCACCTGCCCATGCCCCTCTGTTGACTTCTTGGGATGGAAAGGGGGGGTGTAAGCTCTGGTTCCACATTCTTGTTCCCTTTTGCAGTAAGAGGCTTTTCTGTGTTGGGGTGTTGGACTTTGGTGAGGATCCCTGCACACCTCAGGGTTTGTGTCCAGGCCCTGGCCTGGATCAAAGGGACTTGCCCCTCCTCAGTCTGAGTCCCCTCTGGGGCACTTTCTCCTGGGTCTTTTTGTTGGTTGCGTTGCCTTAGATTCCCCTTGTATGGCATGTTGGCTGACTCTAGGCGGGTGGTGCTGCTGTTTTCTTTAGGTTGGGCCTTTTACTGAGGAGATTTAAGTTCTCTCAAGTGTAAGTTAGCACTCCTACCTACTACCACCAGATAGGTCCCTGCAGTGTTGGGAGAAACCTCAACAGGGCTGGTTAAGGTCCCAGTCCTGTCCTTTATGGGCTTCTTGTTCTAAAGCACACCTGTCCATAGGGTTGCTGCTAGGCACATGTGGTGATTAGTAACTAACGATGAAAGATTCAGTTTCTCCATTACACTTGCCACGTTTCAGATGCCCAGTGGCCAACAGATAGTGCACATGGACAGTGTTTCCAGCATTGCAGAGTTGTGTTCCACAGCACTGTTGGCCAGATGCTCCCTTCCAGTGGGTGAGGACCCTCCTGGTGTGACTTTTCTCTGTACTGAGGCTCTTATTCCTCAGTATGTGGCTGTTCCTGCCTTTACATTAAGTGACTACTCCAGGGTACCCTTGCCCTGCACAAGTAGAATGGGTGCAGCCCCTGGATCTCAGGGAACTATTCCTTTCATGATAGGCCCCCTCCCTGGGGGGGAAGAGGGGAACCTCCGCTGGTGGCTCAGATGTCTTAGCATAAGCTTCTCTCCCCAGGGCTCTCCTGTTCTCACTGTCAGGCCCTAAGGTGTGTCTTCCCCTAGACTAAAAGCTCCATGTAACTCCCTTTTGACCTCAGTCTCCTCTGGGTTCTATGTAACTTTCTTTAGTATAAAGATGCTCCTCTCTTTTAAGTTTTGGGCTCCTGCCGTGATAGTGTATGTTTTCCTGAGTCTAAATTACCAATCCACTTGATATGGGATTACTTCGTGTGTGCAGATCGGCTCCCTCACAGCTGCGGTACTTTTTCACCCTCTTGTCTTAGTCAGATTTCTATCTTCTTTCAGGTCTCTCTTGGGTACTGCCTTCTACCCCCAAATCTCTAACCCTTCTTGGTATCAGCCTCTTTGGGTTAGGAGTGCTATTTCCTTTTGGCTTAAGGATTCTGTTCTGGAATAAGTTTCTTGGTGGTTTAAGTCACTTCTCCTTGGCATTCAGCGCTATCTGTATGAGTGGGCTCAGGTCTTCATAGTTTTAGGCAGCTCTGGTCTTCGCCGTTTTCCCCCACCCCCAGTCTTCCTTCCCTCACCTACAGCTTACAGACACACATGCGCCCTTCTTTGTGAGCTGCCAGTTTCATTTGTCTCCTGTCTTGTCTGAGGGGTGACCTCTCCTAGCCACCTCTGTACCCAGCCCCTCTGAGTAGGACGTGTGATCTCCAGGGCTAATGCCTTCATCCCAGTCATCAGCTGTGTGCAGCATGACTTTGTCCTGCTCTGAAAAATCCTTTTGAGTGTAATCTGGGGAGAAGGTGCTCCATGCTGTAGGAATTTTCCACTTCCTGGATTAGAGGCACACAAAAAAGTGTGTATCTTTTCTTGTTTCAACAAACTTCTAGGGTCTCTTGTTGGCCAGACACTATGCTGGGCAGTCATGTGAGCACAGGAGAACTGGGGCTGGTCTCTGTCGGACAGCAGATGTTTCTTCTCTTTACCATTCCCACCCACCTCACTGTGCTGACTGAGGTCCATGGCTCTGGGTTTGAACCAGCCAGGAATACATGTTAATTCGTCTCCAATCTCTCCTAGCAGCGTCCGTCTCCAAGAGAGTATGAAGAGAGTGCGTCTGTAGGACAGGGAAGATGGCGGACAAGCGCAAACTCCAAGGTACTAGACTGACTTCCCACTGCACCTGTAGCCACGTGCTCCCGCTTCTGAGGACTGCTCTCTAAATCCTGCTGCCTGGGCAGGATTCTCACAGCCTTCTTCCTCCTTGGCCAGGTGAGATTGATCGCTGCCTCAAGAAGGTGTCCGAGGGCGTGGAGCAGTTTGAAGATATTTGGCAGAAGGTACAGGGGCCAAGGCCCTAATAATCTGGGTCTTCAGAGAGGAGGGCGCAGGAAAAAGGCTCAGTATCTCTGGGTGTTGACCAGGGAGAGAGGGGTTACATATTCAGGTGCTGAGGACCTAAGAGAATCAGTTCTAAGATGGATTGGGGATAGATATGCGGGGGTCCTCGCGTCCCTAGCATAAGGAAGAATCACTGGAGTGGGTACTGGGGCATCCCCTCCCACACTGACTTCTGAATTTTCTCCATCCCTCAGCTCCATAATGCAGCCAACGCGAACCAGAAAGAAAAGTATGAGGCTGACCTAAAGAAGGAGATTAAGAAGCTACAAGTGAGGGGGCTGGGGGCCTGGACACCTGTGTCCTGAGGGTAGAGGGAACTGGGAGAGTGGACTGCTGGGTCCCAGGGAGAAGGAGCTGTGGGCCCCAATTCCCAGGTACTGAGGTCTGACTGTTTCTTTTCCCATCTGCAGCGGCTGAGGGACCAGATCAAGACATGGGTAGCATCCAACGAGATCAAGGACAAGAGGCAGCTTATAGACAACCGCAAGCTCATTGAGACGGTAGGAGCCCAGATCCTGAGTCCCAGAGCGGGGGGAGGTCACCTGATTCTTGAGATCCCAAGGGGTGGAGGCAGAGTGGCCAGAGCCCAGAGGTCCCCAAGAGAAGCAAGGTTTCTGCACCTAAGGGAAGGGAAGAGGCAGCAGACTCAGAGCTCAGAAAGTAGGGTCATGAGGCTCAGGGCTGAGTGTCTGCTGGCCCTTAGTCAGCTCCTTTCCCACCTTCGAGAGCCCCCCTGCCAACTGCACTCTCTACAGCAAATGGAACGGTTCAAAGTTGTGGAACGAGAGACCAAAACCAAAGCTTACAGCAAGGAGGGCCTGGGCCTGGCCCAGAAGGTAGACCCTGCCCAGAAGGAGAAGGAAGAGGTTGGCCAGTGGCTCACGGTGAGTTGGGGTAGAGAACAGGAGGTGAACTCTGAGGATCCTGAGCCCTGGGCATACCTGGGAACCCTGGCTGATGGCCTTCCTCTTCTTCCTCCCCTAGAATACCATCGACACGCTCAACATGCAGGTGGACCAGTTTGAGAGTGAAGTGGAGTCACTGTCAGTGCAGACACGCAAGAAGAAGGGCGACAAGGATGTGAGTGAGGGAGACCCAGCACCTTCGGGAAGGGGATGGGGACGGGGATGGGCTGGCCAGCAGGAGGTACCAGTCATTTAGGCTCCTGGGAGTTGAATCCTGGATTCCTAAGGTGGAGAGGGGCCAGCAGCTGGGATTAGGGATTTGAGAGAGACTATCGGGAGGGCTTAGCAGCTGCCTGGGTGGGGCAGGGAGGAGGCCAGACCCAATTTCAGGGTCTCCTGGGTGTCTAGGTAGACAGCAGGGCCTTGGTGAAGAGGAGCGGTTTGGGGAAAGGTGAATGCACATTGAGCTTGGGCCCCAGAATAAGTGTGAGACCTGAAGGACACCCATGGGAGGAGGCTTCATGGCACCCAGAGGGCCCTGATTCTGGGGAGAGCACAGTTAGAGACAAGGCAGAATATGGAGAAAGCAGAGAACCAGGCCTGAAGGAAGAGAGGAGTCTGGGACAAAGCTGGATGCTGGGGTCCCAGGTTCTAGAATCCAGGATTGTGGGGTATGATTTCAGAGGGATACAGACTGTAGAGACTTGTTGAAACCAGAAAGACAAGGAGGGGAGAGCCAGATCCTCAGGGAAGCTGTGGGTGGGAGAGGGTCAGGAAGTAGATGATGACAGGGTTGGGCGTCAGACTCTGAGGGGTTTGGGAACCACGGGCTTGGAGGGGAGTTGTTGGGTCCTTCAACGGAGCAGGGATTTAGAACTGAGGCTAAGTTGTTAAATCGTAAAGAGTCCTCGAGGGGAGGGCAGGAGCGAGGCTTATGAATCTGGGCTCCCTTGGGGATAAATGGATAGGGTTGGGAGGCCTAGTGATGACAGAATCATCATCATTATTCTAAACAGCAAGCTCGTCACAAATGGCGGTTATCATTATTACTGCTGGAGCAAGCCAGGGGTGGGGGGCGTGCCAGAGGTAGTCACGGCCGGTGGGTGCGCTCAGTTGAGAAATCTGGGCTGTCAGGTGAGGTGCAGGTGGAGGCCAAGTCGTGGGATGGCACAGGGACCTCTGGGTCATTTAGAGGTTTCCAAAGACTCCTGGAGCCAGAAAGTTCTGGGGAGAGGAAGGAGCAGTGGGATCCCAAGATGTCAGAAGGCTGAGATTGCTCCCACAGGGGTCAGAGGGTGGGTGGACCCCATACTGGCCCACCCCAGAAGGGGCTGGAATGGAGGCTTTGGGTCTCCACAGGGGTCAGGGACTGAGGACAGGTTCTGTGGGGGCAGGAGGGGCCGAGCAGGTGCTCTGCAGCCCCTGAGCCTGGCCCTGGGCTCGCCAGCAGAAGCAGGACCGGATCGAGGGCTTGAAGCGGCACATCGAGAAGCACCGCTACCACGTGCGCATGCTGGAGACCATCCTGCGCATGCTGGATAACGATTCCATCCTCGTCGATGCCATCCGCAAGATCAAGGACGATGTTGAATACTACGTCGACTCATCCCAGGACCCCGACTTCGAGGAGAACGAGTTTCTCTACGATGACCTGGACCTCGAGGACATTCGTGAGGCCCTGGGGCTGATGGTGGCACAGGAAGTGAGGGCCCAGAGCAGGCTGTGTGAGCCAACTAAGCAGGCCCTCCTTCTGCCCCCACAGCACAGGCGCTGGTCGCCACCTCCCCCCCCAGCCACAGCCACATGGAGGATGAGATCTTCAACCAGTCCAGCAGCACACCCACCTCGACCACCTCCAGCTCTCCCATCCCACCCAGCCCAGCTAACTGTACCACGGTGAGGCCCCACAGGGCACTAGTACCTCGTGTTTCCAGCAGGGCAGGACTTGAGGAGACAAATCTGGGTTTCTCCAAAGTGACCAGGGGAGAGTAGTTGAGGAAACACAGATCGAGGTAGCCAGGGTCTAGGCTCTTGGAGCACACGCTAAGGTCCTACATCTGGGTCCCTCAAGGACAGAAAGAGTAATAGGGTCCATCCTGGGCCAGTTTAAGTCCTAGATGTGGGAGGCGGCAGAGGCCAGTGCCGGGGCTGCCTGAGGAGGCTGGGGAGCTGGCCACTTTGGGCAGGGATCCAAGGGTGGGATTCCCTGCGGAGAGCAGGTTTCCAGATCCTAGGAGGCTGGTGGCTCAGTGCTGGCTCCCAGAGCACAACATTGGAGAGCCTGAATTTAGGTGGTTTCTCCAGGCAGATTAAGGACAGCCATTTGATCAGCTCTGGGGCTGCAATGGCAGTCAACTGGGCCCAGGTCCCCGGGGCATTGAGAGATTAGTGTTTCTCTGTCAGACCCCCAGAGGTCATACAGGTTTTCTATTCCACCTTCCCTACCTCAGGAAAACTCTGAAGATGACAAGAAGCGGGGACGTTCCACAGATAGTGAAGTCAGCCAGGTGGGTGTGAGCCTGGAATTGATGGGCATGCCATTCACTTATTTGTTGGTTCCCAAAGGCATATTGAGGCCCGAGTGCTGGCCCTGGGCTGGACTCGTGGACACAGGTGGGTCAGAAAGCAGTGCTGCCCTGAGGGCAGATGGGCAGGCAAGTGGACAGGTGACTGGTGCTGTGGAGTGGCACAGGGCACCTCCAGCCTGGCCAAGCAGTCAGGAGATGCTGCTGCAGAGGGCCCTGGGTTTCAGAGTCAGGTGAGTTTGCCTGGCAGGGAGAGGCAGTAGCAGTAACTCAGGCAGATTGTGACAGAAAGCTTCGAAGTGTGGAGAGATAAGGCCCGTCAGGTCTGTGGGGCCAGGGGCTCAACTATGAGCACAGGGACTGGAATTGTCAGGCTGAGGGGCTCAGGCTTTTGTGGACCTGATGGGGCCTTGGTGGTGCGAGTAACACACACTGCGTGTTTCTGAGAGAGGACAGTGGTGTGCAGCGCTTCTCCACCTCCCAGGACAGCAGCACGCTTCAGAAAACACTGCTACAGAAGAATGTTAGGCAGGAGCAGCCGGGGCCCAGGGCCCCTCTGTGGGCTGATGGGATGGTGGTTCCAAGGGGACACCCTGAGTGGGCATTGAGGACGCTGGTGTGGAGACTAAGGGGACCTGCAGGTAGTGGGGAAGGTGGGCAGCAGGGCCAGGTGGTGATGAAGAGAGACCTGTGGTAGGGACTCCAGGGGCCAGGCTGGGCTCTGCCACCTTCCCAGGCCCCCACTGCCAAGCAGCGATCGTAGGAGAGAAGTGGGTAGTGAGTCCTGCTGGGCGCCTGGTAAGCGCAAGGTACCCGTGGGGTGAGTGGAAAGAAGCCAGGAGGCGGTTAGGTTCAGCAGCCTGAGTTGCTGTTGGCAGCATGCCTGCGGTGGAGATGCCAGGAGCACATTTACCCTCCCACCACTTTCGGGAGCGCTGGTAATTTACGGCCCTGTGAGTAGTTTCTGTGACCCTTCCGGTGACATTCAGAATTACTATCCAATTTCCAGCTGTTTTTCCTTCTACTCTTAGACATTAGGCTGCTCCAGCTAATCACATACTGAGGACACTTAGGTGTTTCTCACTAGTCCCCTGGCTTCCGACAGATGGATTTTCTCTGGCTGACAACCTAAGTTGTGTGTCAGATCCCTGTGGGGGTGTCCGTGGGGTGGTGTCCAGGCAGGACTTGGGAAGCTGGGCAGGCTGGAAATTAGTGTGAGTGTTTTAAGCATGAAGGTGATGCAAGCCATGAGGGTGAGTAAAGTCACCCAGGTTCCCAGGAGGGCGGGAGCAGTTGGGGGCAGCGAGGCCAGAAAGGAGGCTGCTAGGACAAAAGTGGAGCCTGAGGTGTGGGTGGTGAGGGAGAACAGCTGGCCCCCTGGGTCCTGACCCTCTGCTCTCTCCCACCCACAGTCTCCAGCCAAAAACGGCTCCAAGCCTGTCCACAGCAACCAGCACCCTCAGTCCCCAGCTGTGCCACCAACCTACTCCTCTGGCCCCCCGCCCGCTGCCTCTGCCTTGAGCGCCACCCCTGGCAACAATGGGGCCCCCGCCCCAGCAGCACCCCCAAGTGCCCTGGGCCCCAAGGCCAGTCCAGCTCCCAGCCACAACTCGGGCACCCCTGCCCCCTATGCCCAGGCTGTGGCCCCACCAGCTCCCAGTGGGCCCAGCAGCACCCAGCCCCGGCCCCCCAGCGTCCAGCCTAGTGGAGGCGGTGGAGGTGGCGGCGGAGGCGGAGGGAGCAGCAGCAATAGTAACAGCAGTGCCGGTGGAGGGGCTGGCAAGCAGAATGGCGCCACCAGTGAGTGGGGAATCATCGGGGCGGGGGGTGCGGGCGGGGCTGGGCAGCAGCCGGCAGCCCTTTCCATTCGCTCTTTGTTCCCAGGTTACAGCTCAGTTGTAGCAGACAGCCCAGCAGAGGTGGCTTTGAGCAGCAGTGGGGGCAACAATGCCAACAGCCAGGCCCTGGGCCCCCCTTCCGGCCCCCACAACCCACCTCCCAGCACCTCGTGAGTGTCTTGGCCGTCGGCAGGGTTGGGGTGGCAGCCTTTTGGCACAGAGAGGCACTGGTGCGTCACCCCCACCTCGATGGGTCCTGGGCCCCCCACCCTTGCTCCTGGGAACGTCCAGCGAGTGCTGTCCTCCACCTCCATCAGGTGTTGTGCCCCCACTTCTTTCCAGAAAGGAAATTATATCAGCCTCTCTGCTTTGCCCTTCATAACGTTCCAAAATACATTCTCATCTAAGTGGAAGTTGTCTAAAGAGCCCCACACCCTTTCTTCCCCATTTCTGTTACCCGCCCGAGGCTACTTGACAGGAGGTCACTCTTCCACTTTTCACATTGAATTGTCTCAAAGTCCTCATTCCTCTGTAGCTACTCCTCCAAATCTTAGCTCAGACAGTTCCACTGGATCTCCATTTCCCAAAGAATGCCCCAAGAAAGAGCTTAATTAACAATATGCACAAAGGAAAGGCCTTCCTGGCCCCCTCGCCCCAGCACCAGCTGGCCTGCCCAAGGCAGCCTGTGTGGCCTGGTGGAGCACCCAAGAATCCTCACCCCCATCCCCGAAACTCTGCTCTACTGATGAGAAACTTCCAAAAATTGGGCTCTGCCTTTGTTTACCCAGAGAGCCACTTCTTTCTCCCATCTGTCGGCCCTCAGCTGCCCCTCTCAGATGCCTTCTGATTTGTGCAGGCTCCCCTCTCTCCAGCCAGGCCTGTCTGCCCATCCCACCCTCAGGGACCCTCTTCTGAGCCCCTCTCCTCCATGCTCTCTCTCCAGGAAGGAACCCAGTGCGGCAGCCCCGACAGGGGCTGGGGGCGTGGCCCCAGGCTCAGGGAACAACTCGGGGGGACCCAGCCTCCTGGTGCCACTGCCTGTGAATCCTCCCAGCTCCCCAACGCCTAGCTTCAGTGATGCCAAGGCAGCTGGTGCCCTGCTCAATGGGCCTCCGCAGTTCAGCACCACCCCGGAAATCAAGGTGGGCTCCTCAGATATCCCCTGAGCCTCTGTATCCTGACTGCTGTCTGCACTCCAGACATTTCTGTCCCTTTCCTCCAGGTCTCTAGCTGTGCACCCTCCCCACCTTTCTGGATCTTGCTCTCCGGCTTTCTCTCCCCTTCTCACACTTGCTCTTTCTCCAGATCTTTCTGTACCACGTTCCCCCTGACCATGATCTCTGGGAGCTCTCATACTCCCCTCTTGCTCCCTCTGAAGCTGTTTCTCTGGGTCTCTTCCTTTTTCTTGGTTGTACTTGTTGCTTGCTCCCTCTGGGTTTCATCTTCATCTTCCCTAGGCCCTCAGCTTCTGTCCCCATTTGTCTTTACAAAGCATACCAGTCTTTCTACTTCACATGACCCCTTACCTAGCTCAGTACCCTCCTTTTCCTAGCTAAGAAACTGTTTTCAGTCAAGACAGCACTTGTTCAAGTCCAGCGGGGGCCAAGCTTGGTGTTGGGTGAATGCAGCCTGCTTCCTACTATTAGGAAGCTTCCCTGCTGGGGTGGCTGCAGGGGAGGTTGCCGTGGGTCCCCTGAAGGACATGGGACCTGACCTGGGAGACAGGCCAGGAAGGCTCTGTGAGGGGGTGATGTTTCAGCTGAAACCTGGAGCCACCAGGGGTCTAACAGCTGCAGGAAGGGCTTCAGGAGGAGTCCGCATCTGCCTGCATGCTGAGGAGGCTGGGCAGGATGCAGCAGAGAGGAGCAGGTATCCACTCTGCAGGAGGCAGTGCCGCCGGCTGTAGGGCTGAGTGCAGCAGGACAGGAGTGGGGGTTCCTGATCATGGAGGGTCAGGAGCTGGGGCTTGGCTTGTGAGCCAGGATACTGTAGCGTGGCTTCCACGGGGTGGCAGTGCGCCCCAGGCTGGCCAGGTGCAAGTCTTGGCATTGTCTTTTCTGTGCTTGCCTTCATCTGGGAAATGGCAGTAATCACGATGATATCTACCATACAGGATTATTTAGAAGAGTAACTTATTGCGGTAAAGCTCTTGGAACAGTTTCTGGTCCAACAGAAGCATTAGATTTCTTTTTTTAAGACAGTCTTGCTCTGTTACCCAGGCTGGAGTGCAGTGGTTCGATCTCAGTTCACTGCAGTCTCCACCTCCCGGGTTCTTTTTTTTTTTTTGAGACAGTTTCGCTCTTGTTACCCAGGCTGGAGTGCAATGGCACGATCTCGGCTCACCGCAACCTCCGCCTCCTGGGTTCAGGCAATTCTCCTGCCTCAGCCTCCTGAGTAGCTGGGATTACAGGCACACGCCACCATGCCCAGCTAATTTTTTGTAGTTTTAGTAGAGACGGGGTTTCACCATGTTGACCAGGATGGTCTCGATCTCTTGACTTCGTGACCCACCCGCCTCGGCCTCCCAAAGTGCTGGGATTACAGGCGTGAGCCACCGCGCCCGGCTGACCTCCCGGGTTCAAGTGATTCTCCTGCCTCAGCCTCCCAAGTACCTGGGATTTCAGGTGCCCACCACCCTACCTGGCTGATTTTTGTATTTTTAGAAGAGATGGGGTTTCACCATGTTGGTCAGGCAGGGGGCTTGAACTCCTGACCTCAGGTGATCCACCCGCCTCGGCATCCCAAAGTACTGGGATTACAGGCATGAACCACTGCGCCCAGCCCAAATTTTGTAAGTACTATGGACAGGAAACTGTGCATTTTTGTGGCAAAAGGGAAACAACAAGCTTTGAGATTTTCAAAAGGGGTTCATACCTTTTGACACCACCACCAGCAAAAATGAATCACTGGGGTGGGTGGTCAGGAACTATGGCAAGGTTTGAAGTAAAGAAGGAACAACATGACTTCATTGGAAAGGTCCCCTGGGGCTGAGGACAGGATAGAGGGAGAGTGAGCTGGGCAGGAGAGGACAGGCCCAGGCTGTGTGGGGTATGGTGGCATGACAGATAAACAGGACAGATAAGCCTTGGTGACTAAAGCGTTGTGGAGAGGACAGCACAGGGCTGGGGTTAGGGACAGCTGCCCATGGCCAGAGTATATGGGGGAACCAGGTCTGACTTTGGAGAACAGAAGCCTGCTGTAGCCTTTGTAATAAGAAAGGAGGCTGTGGTGGTAGGGCTGGAGGCCCAGCCTACCTGTTACCAGCAAGGAGACTGAATCCTAGCAGGGCTGGGCCTGCCCCCACCCCAGTTACCCCATGCCAGTCAGAGGCAGACAGCTGAGCATGCAGTCCTCCTGCCTCCGAGACAGGTGGGGGCTCTCCCAACGTATAGGTGGCCCTAGTGAAGGAGCGTGTACTATTGGCTCATTGTTTGACAGAAATGGTAGCGCACTGTACATGTTCTGCAGGTTGGCATTTTCCTCTGTAGTATGTCACGAACTTGTGTTTTGAAAATTTCTGTGCTGTATTCCATGGTGTAGAGTCCCACTTACTAGATGTTCATCTGCTGATGACTGTGTCAGTGGTTTCCAGTGGTTTCCCCCCAGTTTGATGCTTTTACCTTTTATGGGTAGATCACGAGAAGTGGATCACTGGCCCTCCACAGCCTCCCAGCAGAGCAGGCGAGAGCATGTGGGGCCTGCATCAGGCGAAGCTTGCTCCTGCAGCCCAAGTGCTCAGGCCAGGCCTCTGGTTTCCTCCCCAGGCCCCAGAGCAAACTTTGAGCTCCTTGAAGTCCATGGCGGAAAGGGCAGCCATCAGCTCTGGCATTGAGGATCCTGTGCCAACACTGCACCTGACCGAGCGAGGTGAGGGTCCCAGGATGGTGGGGAAGCAGTGAGCCAAAGAGGAACTGGCCCTGACCTATCCTCACCACTGAGGGGGCCACCCCCACTTTCCCCACAGACATCATCCTCAGTAGCACATCAGCACCTCCGGCCTCAGCCCAGCCACCCTTGCAGCTGTCAGAGGTCAACATACCGCTGTCACTGGGTGTCTGTCCACTGGGCCCTGTGCCCCTCACCAAGGAGCAGCTCTACCAGCAGGCCATGGAAGAGGCCGCCTGGCACCACATGCCTCATCCCTCTGATTCTGAGCGTATCCGGTGAGGGGCTGCAGGAAAGGGGGTTGGGCTGGGACTCAGGTCTTAGTGAGGAGGCAGGGGATGGACCTGTGAGGCTGTGGGTCAAGGGGGCCAGGCCCCTGACCTGGGCTCCCCACTGAAGGTCAGCACTGCCCCAGGTCTATCTGTACCAGCCCCCACCCGGGGATGCATTTCTGAGCACTCTTTTGATGAGGGCAGGACTGGTAGGCAGCTCACACTGACCTTCCCGATACTCCCACAGGCAGTACCTCCCCCGGAACCCCTGTCCGACGCCCCCCTACCACCACCAGATGCCACCCCCACACTCGGACACTGTGGAGTTCTACCAGCGCCTGTCGACCGAGACACTCTTCTTCATCTTCTACTATCTGGAGGTACAGCAGGGCCCCCGGGGCAGCCTCGGGCCCCCCGGCTTCGCCGCCACCGCCGCCGTCCCCCCTCGGGCTGGAGGGGTGAGGTGGGTGCCCCACTGCGGCCACTGGGACCGCACCCCCTCCCTATTCCCAGTCCTGGGCCCCCCAGCCCCCTACCTAAATCAGCCTGTCCCTGTTCCCGCTTCCAGCCCAGAGGTGTTAGAACTGCCTGGGTTGAGTGAGGCCAGTCGGCCGCAGCATGCCCCAGCCCCGCTTCCAGTGGCTCACTGGCTTATCTGCAGCCCCTCCCCAGCCCTGATCCAGTAGCCCCAGTCTAGGCTAACCCCACTCTGCTCATCAGCACATTCTCAGGCCTCCCTGGAGACCACTGGGGAACTGTCCAACCTACTCCCACCCCCAGCGAGTGACCTCCACCCTCATCCCCACTTTGGAAATTTTCTAAATTGCCTCCTGTCTCAGCTCTCATCACACAATAGTTTTTCTTCCTTCTCAAAGCTTCTCTGAAATTAATTTTCACCTCCTGTCTCATTTTCCTTCTCCTGACCAGCATTGGTATGTTCTGTGCCCCAGATTGTCCAGCTCAACTGTGGTCTGTGGCGGGGGCCGGGGTTCAGCCCTGATGTCCCGCCCTGTCCCCCTGGCTCCCCACCAAGTTTGGGGGGGCCCCTGATCCCCTTCTCCACCTTTACTCCCCCAGGGCACTAAGGCACAGTACCTGGCAGCCAAGGCCCTAAAGAAGCAGTCGTGGCGATTCCACACCAAGTACATGATGTGGTTCCAGAGGCACGAGGAGCCCAAGACCATCACTGACGAGTTCGAGCAGGTGAGGGCCCCGCCCCCACTCTTCCTACTGCTAGGGTTGGGGTTGAGTCCCCAGGCAGTCCCTGCCAGCCTCTGTTCCCTTGCCTCCACCTTTCAGGCGATGCAGTCCCTCAGCCTGACCAAGCTCTGCTTCACTCGGGCTGTTTGCTCAGCCTGGAGAACTGCCTTTCCTCCTCCAGTTGGCTGGCTCCTAGGGCTCCTGTAGGTCTTAGCCCAAATGGCCCTTCCCGAGAGACCTTCCCGGAGCCACCTGGCTCAGCGCCTCCGTGGTGCGGTGCTGGGCACTGACATGGGTGTGGGATTTCCCGGTGAGACTCCCGGCACAGGCTGTGGGTTCTGGTGCCCAGGGACCTTGATGGCCCCCTCCACCGCCAGGTCCCAGCACCCAGCACACACTCAGTGGGGAAGCTATTTTTTTTTTAATGGTCTTTTCAAGTTCTAATAATTGGCAATTCATGCTTCTTGCAAATACTCTGGAGCCAGCCTGCCTGGGTTTGAGCCCAGCTCTAGCTGGGTGACTTTGGGCAAGTCACTTGAACCTCTGTCTTAATTTCCTTATCTGTAAAAACTGGGGGGAAGAGGCCCTCCTACTGCAGTTGTTATGAAGATTAAATGAGTTAATAACATGTAAGTATTTGATGGTGACTGCTACGTAGTAAGTGTCATGATTTTTTTTTTCAAATTACTTACAGTTGGTGTGTTCCACAGTGATTTTTTTTTTCCCCCACCAAAGACTTCCCTGATGCCGAGCCCCTTCATGGGGATGAATATTGCAAGGTCCTTGTCCTCAGAGAACTCAGTCCCTTCTCCTAGTTCTCCCAGGCTGCCATTCTTGAAAGCATTTCAGACATTCGTTCATTCAGAAGCTAGCTCCTCTCCCATCGTGCCCTCAGACATTAACTACTGACCTATCCTTTCCTGGTTTGGCCCAGAACCATCCTCCAAGTTAGTACATTTCAGGGCATCCAGTCATTCAGAAATTCCCACACCTCTGCCACCGCCAATAAAATATCCCTGCAGAGTGCTTAGATTTAGATTCTGAGCATGTTCCATTCTTTAGAACAAGGGTGACAGTACCCACTGCCTTGAGGTCTTTGTGAAGATTAAATGCTAGGCCGTGCATCCTGTACTTGCACGAGAGAGATGTTCAAAAGCCACAGCCCTCAAGAATACAAAGGCCTTGTACTCACTCACGCCTGGAGCTGGGGCCCCACTCTGGCAGCTGGCCTCGGTGGAAGCTCTCTGCTGTTCCCTCCGCTTCCTCCTTGATGAAGTGGGCATGATAATGTTTATAACCCAAGAACCACCTTGTGAGGGTAGAATGAGTGCACGTGTGTGCAGGGCAGCTGGCCCAGTGCCTGGCACATCCACAGGCCTAAGAACTGTCCCCTTTGTCTGTTGGTCCGGCCCAGATCCCAGACCACCTCTTCGTCCACTCACTGACCGCCTTCTCCCCCGGCCAGGGCACCTACATCTACTTTGACTACGAGAAGTGGGGCCAGCGGAAGAAGGAAGGCTTCACCTTTGAGTACCGCTACCTGGAGGACCGGGACCTCCAGTGACACCGGCCCCTCCCTCTACCAACCCCCTCCCCCGCATGCTGATCCCCTGCCCAGGTGAGGGCCCTGCCCTGGAAGACTGGAGGGAGGCCCCAGGCCACGGGGCATCCCCCTCTCCCAGGAAGCAGGGAAGGGGCCGGGAGGTTTCTTCTCAGCCCCACCCTGGGGGCCCGGGGGCGAGGGATGCCCCCTCCTCCCCTCCCCAGTGAGGGACATTTTTTGGTAAACCTATTTTCATTTTGGAAAATATTTATGAATAAATAGTTTTATATGACGGCTGGCAGTAGCGGCCTCTCCTGTACCCCCTCAGGAGTCAGTGAGCAAGGTGAGGGTCCTGCTGGCGGGGGCGCCGGGCCAGCTGGGGGTTGAACTGGGAGTTGTACCGCCGCCGCCGGTCATCTGTCTCTTCCTCTTCCTGCTTACCCTCCTGTGGTGCCCGGCCTTGGACCCGGGCCAGCAGGGCCTCCGCTCGAGCCCTCTCGGCTGCTTCCCTCCGAAGACGTTCAGCTCGAAGCTGGTCCAGGGATGGAGGCCTGCAGGGAGAGGACTGAGGTCAGAAAGCTGGTAGTCCCCCTAGGAGGCCGTTCCCCCAGACTCTCCCAGAGGGAGCTGCCACCAGGAACCCTGGCCTGCATCCAGCACACCCCAGCCTTGGCTCTTAGGGCCTGCTGGAAGAAGCCACTTGGTGCTGGGACGCCATGGGCATGTTTCTGGCCTGCCTTCCTGTGGGCTTTATTCCTCCCCAGTCTTTAAAATGTGATGCTCCTCCACATCAAGAAAGCACACTGGGCAGCCCCTGGCTCTCTCTGGGCCTCAGCTTCCCTTTCTGGAGAAAAAAAGATTACAGGCAGTGTACCCTCTCTAGAGCAGCGGTACAGTATCCTGGGGATATAAGCCTGCTTTTACAGTCTAACCCAGCGGTTCTCAAACTCTTTGGTCTCAGGACCCCTTTATACTCTTAAAAACTGAGGATCCCAAGAACTTTTGTTTAAATGGGTTCTGTTAATATAATGCAAATCAGAAGTGAAAACTAAGAAAACTTGGACATAAGTATCTGTGCCATTACCCATCACAGTAAGGGTGTCTTCTTATCATGTACTCTGGAAACCTGCACTACCTGCCTGAGAATGAGTGTAAAAGGCAAACTGTGTTAGGAAAATAGGCTTGACGCCATGGCACGCCCGGGAAAGGGAGTCAGGACCCCTGGGGCTCCCTGGACCACATGTTGAGAACCACTGTTCCAACCAGAGCTCCTGCTGTGCCTATGCTAGGCTGCTGCCAAGCCCTGAAGATCTGGGTCCTGGTCTGCCAGGGCAGGGTCCTCCTTCTTACCCCTTGGGTCGCTGTTTCTCAGACCCCTCCTTTTCCTTTCTGCTGTGATTGCCTTCATCACTGCTGTGCCGTCTCTTCTTCCCCAGATGCTTCTGCATCTCCTGCAGAGGGTCCAGGCGGCTCTTGATCTTCTCATCTGGGGCTGGGCCAGGTGGGTGGCCCCCTCGCTCTGGTGGGAGCTGGTACCAAGGGGGTTGAGTCTGGGCCTCCGCTGCACTCTGGCCCAGGTATGTCAGGATGCCCAGAGCTTTCTCTTGTCTCTCCTGAGAGGATCAGGAAATAAAAGAGATGGGATATAATCTTTCAGGGTGTCAGGTTTATCTCCCTGACACAGGTATCTAAGGCCTATCATGAACCAGCTGTGCCAGGTGCTGGGGAGGGAAGAGACCAGCAGAGGCCAAGCTCCTGCCCTGGGGGGAAAATGGCAGGGACAGTCACAGAAAGCAGAGGAAGGAGGGGATGGGGTGGAGCCGCCTGAATGTCCAGAGGCAGGTATCTTTTCAGAGAGCAAGCAAAACAGAGGACCCGTGGGTGGGGTCAGCAAGTTCAGAGACAACAGGTGAGTAACAGGTGCTAATGTAACTTTTACACTTGATCTTAGCCAAAAGGTAAGAAATGATTGACTCACCTTTTTTTTCTGAGATGGAGTCTCGCTCTTGTCACCCAGGCTAGAGTGCTGTGGCACGATCTCGGCTCACTGCAACTTCCACCTCCTGGGTTCAAGCGATTCCCCTGCCTCAGCCTCTGGGACTAAAGGTGCACGCCACCATGCTCAGCTAATTTTTTTTTGAGACGGAGTTTTGCTGTTGTTGCCCAGACTGGAGTACAATGGCACAATCTCGGCTCACCGCAACCTCCGCCTCCCGCCTCAGTCTCCCGAGTCCCTCAGCTGGGACTACAGGCACGTACCATCATGCCCACCTAATTTTTGTATTTTTAGTAGAGACAGGGTTTCACCTTGTTGACCAGGATGGTCTCGATCTCTTGACCTCCCGATCCACCCGCCTTTGCCTCCCAAAGTGCTGGGATTATAGGCGTGAGCCACCACGCCTGGCCATTTTTTTGTATTTTTAGTAGAGATACCATGTTGACCAGGCTGGTCTTGAACTCCTGACCTCGGGTGATCTGCCCACCTCAACTTCCCAAAATGCTGGGATTACAGGCATGAGCCACCGCCCAGCTGATTTAGATTTTTGTTTTTTTTTTTTTGAGACGGAATTTCACTCTTGTTACCCAGGCTGGAGTGCAATGGCGCAATCTCGGCTCACCGCAACCTC
>NW_016107550.1:3196634-3199065 GCF_001604975.1 Cebus imitator
ACCAGGATGGTTTCGATCTCTTGAACTTGTGATCCACCCGCCTCGGCCTCCCAAAGTGCTGGGATTACAGGCGTGAGCCACCGCGCCCGGCCTGATTTAGATTTTTAAAAGCCCATCAGGTTTGAGACCCCTCCAGTTTGGAGACCTGAGCAGTTTGCCTAGTAGCTGGGGATCTCGAGCATCTACCTCCAAGCCCTGGGGGCACCCAATGGCAACAGCCACCACTTCTGAGTGTCATGCTTTGGTATGGTTCTAAATTTTTAGTGTTCACTATTGTTTAGCCTTAGTCACAACCAAAGGCTAAAGTGCCCCTCCCCCCAGCTCCATTCATGTCTCCTCTGATGAAGTGGATAAAGTCAGCTTACTTTCTCCTGTCGCTTTTCTTCCTCGTGCTCTTTATTGCCTCTGATCAGGCCTTTCCCTTCCTCCAGCAGCTCTCGAAACAGGTCCACAGGGCCAGAACTTGGGGCTCCCACCTCTGCTGCCTCAAGCTCAGGCAGTGAGTTCTGATGTCTGGCTTTCTTCCGTAGGAATTCTGTACGGGCCTGGGGAGAAAGTTACAGGCAAGACATTAAAAACCTAGAGGTAATTCAAGAACTTTTAAGTCTGGTGCCCACCACAGGAAACAGCAGTCCAGGATGCTGGGGTTATAAGAAAGCGAGCACTCGGCGCTTACAAGAGGCACCTGTCCTAGCTAGGGGTGAGGATAGGCAGATAAAGCAACACCTGGGTTTTATAAACTGACTTTCGAATAGTCAACCACAGATCTAGGATGGCTGGGAGGAGGTACCTGGCCTAAACCAAAGGGGTTCCTAACCTCAGGTGAAACAATTGAAACAGCCATAAAGGTAGAACAAACTGCATTAGGTCAGATGATCTGGATTCCAGGCATGGCTCCAAAGTCATTACCCCAAGTCCACTGATGAAGCCCTGTCTCTCGCCTTCAGGACAAAGCGCTCAGCAGCCTACTGAGATTCTAAAAACCCAGACTACCTCCCTCCCACTGTGGAGGATCAGAGTGGCTAAGGAACTAAAAGTTAGGTGTACACCAAACAGATTTAAGGAGCTATACATAAAGCCCATGTTTGTGTGTGTGTCTAGGGGGTGGTGCAGGGAAAGGGCTAGCCCGAAGGGGTGGAGCCTTCCCCTCCCTTGAAGCCATCTCCCTTCGTGCCACGGAGATGACAATACCCCTTTAAGAAAGAACGGTGCTTATGGGGGATTCTGGAAGTCAGGCGTTCTGCATGTAGTTAGCATACAGTAACTGCTCAATAAATAGGCTGTGCAAGCAAACTAAAAAGTGATCCGAATTTCCTTAAACTGTCCAAAGAATCATGAATTCAGTAAACATTTATGCTTCTCTTTTGTGCTAGACATTGCTCTAGCCATGTGAAATACATCAGTGGAGAGAAAACTAAGACGAGGGAGCGATCAAAGGAGATTTGGTGGGCACAAAGTCTGCCGAGCAACGTCTTCGAAAAAGAGATCGGCGCCTGGTCACGAATTACACACGGAGCACAGGGCGCCTGCGCAACGCCGCCACTTCCGGACCCCTATCATGGCGCCTGCGCGCTGGGCTCCGGAGTTCCGCCCGGCCAGCCCCCGGGCTTACCTCTTGCTGAGCCAGCAGCACCCTCCGCTCACGCTCCTTCTCTTCCTCCCGGGCCTGGGCCTCGTCACGCCGCACGCGGGCAACATTGTCCTTGTTCCGGACGTGCCAGCTCTTCTTGGGCAAGATATTCATGGCGTCGTAGCAGTCCACGGACTGGCACGCCCGCCTCTTTACACTTCCGATTGGCGAGAGAATGTCCCCTCCCTCTTGTCCCTACTTCGACCACAGATTGGTTCTGAACTCATTGGTACGGCCCCCCCGGCCTGTAACGACAAGTGATTGGTTGAGACGCCCTTTATATCAGCGAATGCCAGGCTTTTGGCGCGTGGTATCCCCTAGCAACCGCTTATCACAAATCTGAGCCAATCGTGAGTTGGCCCGCCCCTAAGCCAGATTCGGCCGCCGATTGGCCGACACAACGATCAAGCCTTCTTACGGAAGAGCACTTCGCATAGCGACACATTCCCATGCATTTGATTGGCTCCTGCCCTGCTGTAGCCCTGCCCCCAACTTCAGGACGCAGATTTCAACGCGCGCTCAGGCACCTTGGCTGTATTTATTGGTAGAAGAAAGATCACCCGAGAGTCTGGGACGTGGCGGCCGGGGTCCCTGGAAATCTCCAGATCCTAGAGCTGGAAGAGCGTGGCGTCTTCTCCAGTTCTCCTAGTTTTACAGATGTGTCCTAGGCTTACAATTGGCCTGGGGTCTGAAGGTGGGACATGGACTGCACAGGTCAAAAAGCCGGGTTGGTGGAGCTCAGCGCCACAGCGCGCCGTGCCAGGAAGACTTTATTCTGCGCCTCCTGAGGCAAAGAGGTGG
>NW_016107550.1:3200320-3207302 GCF_001604975.1 Cebus imitator
TATTTATTTTGAGAGACAGTTTTGTTCTTGTTGCCCAGGCTGGAGTGTAATGGCGCAATCTCGCCTCACCGCAACCTCCACCTCCCGGGTTCAAGCGATTCTCCTTCCTCAGCCTCCCAAGTCGCTGGGATTACAGGCATGCGCCACCACGCCCAGCTAATTTTGTATTTTTAGTAGGGACGGGGTTTCACCATGTTGGTCAGGCTGGTCTCAAACTCCTGACCTTAGGTGATCCATCCACCTCCCAAAGTGCTGGGATTACAGGAGTGAGCCACCAGGGCGGCTTTTTTTTTTTTTAAGCTGGATTCTCGGACTCTCTCGCCCAGGCTGCAGCCTTCCCCTCCCGGATTCAAGCTATTCTCCTGCCTCAGCCTCCTGAGTAGCTGGGATTACAAACATGCACCACCTCACCTGGCTAATTTCTTTTTGTTTTTTTGTTTTTGAGACAGTCTCACTCTGTTGCCCAGGCTGGAGTGCTGTGGTACGATCTCGGTTCACCGCAACCTCCACCTTCCTGTTTCAAGCAGTTCCCTGCCTCAGCCTCCAGAGTAGCTGGGATTACAGGCACAGGCCACTACACCGGGGGGGTGGGGGTGTGTGTGTGTGTGTGTGTGTGTGTGGTTTTAGCAGGGACAGGGTTTCACCATTTTGGCCAGACTGGTCTCGAACTCCTGACCTCAGGTGATGCACCCGCCTCCGCCTCCCAAAGTGCAGGAGTTGCAGGCATGAGTTACCTCACCTGGCCTACCTGCCTATCCTTTTTCCCAAACCAGGAGTCTGAGCCCTTTCCTTATCTGGGGCTCCAAAGTCTGAGTTCCCAGATCCTCAGACATGTAAATCAGAATGCCTCAGACCCTTCCTTCTCTCACATCCAGGAGTCTGTCCTACAACCCCCTTCTCTTTTAGGACCTAGTAGTCCAGGCCCCCAAAATCTTCCTTGCCCAGGACCCAGGAGCCTCCTGCCTCAGACCCAAGGGTTCCCCCATCCCTTACCTTCTTCAGGTAGAAAAGCAGCAGGAACTTGACCGTGTTAAGCAGGGGCAGTAAAGGGCAGAAAAAACTCCCCACCCAGACCACAGTCTGCGCGTAGATAAGCCCCAGCACCTCGTCGGGCACCTGGAACTCCTGGGTCGCTGCCAGACGACCAAGCGCCCCAGGACAGAGGCCGCAGAGGAGCCTGAAGGAAGGGGTGGGGCGGGGCCGAGCCTAAGTCAGGGGCGTGGTGGCCCGGAGTTCCCCCGCCTTTACAGCCCCACCCACCAATAGGAAGCAAGCGTATCTGAGGGGGGGGCGGGACTTTCAGGACTCCACGTGGAGGCAGAGGGGGTGTGTCCAGAGGGCGGGTCCTGAGGACTAGACGAGACAGGACCCAGGTGTGCGGCGGTAGGGGCGGGGCCAGAGAGAAGGAACTAACTAAAACCAGGATGGGAAGCGGAGCGATCTGCGGACCCAGGGCCAGCAAAGAGAGCGAGCAGAGGCGGGAATAGCGAAAAGCGGGGGGGGGGGTGAAAAGGGCAGCACGAGGGGGCAGGGCCTGGTCCTGGCAGGGCGGGGCTCTCACTTTCGAGGAAACTGAATGAGCAGCGCGACTGCCAAGCCAGTCAGCAAATCAAAGAGCAGGAGCTTGTACATTTCCTGGCCCACGACAGTCTCCCAGCACTGAAGAAAAAATAAATAGGTCAGAAAGACCTCAGAACCCGGACACCTGGAGGCCCCAGGCGTCCGAGTCTCGACATCCCAAGCCTATGAGACCCTATTAATACTTTCTCTGGGGGTCCTCGTTTTTCAAACATCCATACCCTTGGGAGAGTGTTCCAGCAACCCAAGCTCCCCCCTCCACCCAAACCAAGTCTGGTCCCACGAAGCTCCTTCTTTCCTTTGGGGACCCTAACGTCCCAGACAGACCCCACGCCGTTCTCACCGGAAGTTCTTTGTAATTGTAGCCACAGGTTTTGCAGTCCTCAGCCTCGGCGTCGCCCCCACAAGTGATCTGATTCCAGAGAGAGAAGAGCAGGACCACCAGGGAGGCCAGGCGAAGAAACAGGGTCCTGGCGAGGGGAAGGCGGAGGAGAATGGGCCCTGACCTGGTACCCACCACGTGGTGGTTCCCTTCTCAGTGGAACGCGCTCAGATTCAACCCAGCTCACAGATGAAGAAACTGAGGCCCAGTTTCAGAATCAAGATTTTTCTTTAAACAGGGTCTCACTCTGTTGCCCAGACTGTAGTGCAGTGGCGTGATCTCAGCTCTCTCCACCTCCCAGGCTCAAGTACTTCTCCTGCCTCAGCCTCCCAAGTAGCTGGGACTACTGGCCTGGGCCACTACCGCCAAGCTAATTTTTGTATTTTTAGTAGAGTTGGGCTCTCATCTTGTTGGCCAGGCTGGTCTCGAACTCCTGACCTCAAATGATCCACCCGTCTCGGCCTCCCAGAGTGCTGGGATTACAGGTGTGAGCCACCAAGCCCAGCTGCGAGTCAGGATTTGAATCCCTGGATCCGATATCCGCAGGATTTCTGTGTCTTACCTGTCAGGGCCAACGTCCCTTTGACCGCCCCCACCCCTCATCATTCCCAGCCCTCCCCATGAGGCTGGAACCTGAGCAGGATTAAAACGATCTGGCGACTCCGGGTGTAGCCCTCCAGTGGAGCAATCAGCTTGAACACGGGCGGCAGCACAAAGTTGACCCCGGCGATGAAGATGGACGGAAGGTAATTCACCCCAAGCTTCAGCAGTGGCATCTCCTGGACAAGGGGCGTCTCCTGGGAGGGGGAGTGGACCATGAGAAGAGGCTCGGGGTCCTGGAGGAGACAAGCTTAAGGTCCTCCCCCCCAGCCTCTTCCTCCTTTAAAACCCCAAAGTCCAGGGTCCAAACATACCCCACCCCATACTTTTTTTTTTTTGAGACAGAGTCTCGCCCTCGCTCTGTAGCTCAGGCTGGAGTGCAATGGCGTGATCTCGGCTCAATGCAACCTCCGCTTCCCAGGTTCAAGCAATTCTCCTGCATCAGTCTCCTGAGTAGCTGAGATTACAGGCGCACACCACCACGACCGGCTAATTTTTTGTATTTTTAGTACAGATGGGGTTTCACTATGTTGGCCAGGCTGGTCTCGAACTCCTGACCTCGGGATCCGCCCGCCTCGGCCTCCCGCAGTGTTGGAATGGCAGGCGTGAGCCACCGCGCCCGGCCCCCTTACTTCCTAAGATATCTGGCTTCCCAGACTTCAGTCCCCTCCTTCCACCGTTGGAATTGTAGCTTCCAGGACCCCCCGACTTCCTTTTCAAAGACCCTCCGCACCTGTAGCTCCACGGTGGACTGTGTAGCCCAGTAGACGCCATAGAACGCTGCCCCCAGGAGCGCGACCACCAGCAGGTTGAGCAGCACCCGCACCGACCAAACCCTGGCTTGCTGGCCCAGCGTCCGCACCGCAGCCTGGCGACGCAGCATCGTCTCCTCCAGCTCCACCTGAAGGCAGGAGAGGTGCCCGCTTGGACCCCATTTCCCAAGGCGCGGGCCTCTCGGTTCCCCAGGCCTGGGCCTCCAGAGATCCTCCTCCACGTGAACCGCTGCAGCCGTCTCCCCACCCGCTAACGACCTCTGTAGTCCGGGTTCCACCTGCGGCCCTTTAGAGCCACGTCCTTGCGGCCGAATCCCGCAATCCAAGCCCCTATCCCTCCGCGGCCAATCTCAGCACCCAAAGCTCCGCCCACCACGCCAAGACCCGCCCCTGTCGGCCCCGCCCACCAGAGGCTCCGCCCTCAGGACGCCCCGCGCTTATGCCTGGCCTGAAGATCCAGTTCAGCTGTATCAGGAGGTGCCGCTGGCCGCTCCCATCACTTAACTTTGAACCAAGTTGCCTTAGGCCCCGCCCGCTTCTTGTGCTTATTTAAAACAATTTTTTTTTGGCGACGGGGTAGAGTGGGAGTCTCCCTATGTGGCCCAGGCTAGTCTCGAACTCCTGAACTCAAATGATTCACCTGCCTCGGTCTCCCGAAGTACTGGGGTTACAAGCATAAGCCACCGAGCCCATCCCTTGCGCATCCTTTTCCTACATCCTTGGACCTCGGGGGGCCCTATGGCGGCCTGCTCTCAACCCTCTCATTCCCTAGGACCTGACTTTCTTGGAGAAAGAGCTGCCTAGCGTCTCTCCCGAGGCCCCATCGCCGGGTTAGGCGCCCTGCATTATCTGAGCCCAGCCCTTTCTGATCCCTACCCAGTTGCACACCCCGCCCCCTAAGCGCACCTGTAATTCGTACAAGATGATGCGCTGGCGCAGCCGCACGTGGACGTCCCCGCAGAGGCCGAAATCCCAGGCCGAGAACACCCGGTGGCTGTAGCTGGTCAGAGCCCCAGACTCTGCCAGCAGTGTCTGCTTCAGCCCGGACACCGAGCTGAGAGGGGCGACCCGGGAGATGGGATGTGAAAGGACAGCCAGGAACGGGGTTATGGGGGGCCATCTCATATGGGAGAAATGGGGAAGATGAACCCTAAAGACTTGGGCACTAGGCGAGCTGCCACATGATGGAGAGTCAGAGGCAGATACACATACAGTCACTGAAGGCAAAGTCCAAGGGAGATTCAGACACAGACCTGGGGTGCAGGAACCCCAAAGAGAGAGGCAGTAACCTAGGAGATAGGGACAGAGCCCTGGATCGAAGGGGCCCGAAACCAAGGGTGAGAGGGGCAGAGGCCCTGAGGAAGACAGATTTGGAGGAGGGACAGAGGTCCCAGAAGGAGATTGGGAGAAAGGGAGACAAAGACAGAAAGGAGAAACAAAATCTATGAAAGACCCATATCAGAGACCCGGAGGAAGTACAGGCACCCAGAGAAGGGGCTGGGGTGGGAAGACCTGAGAAGAAGATAGAGACCCAGAGAAAACGGCAGGTAGAGAGAATCAAGAGAAGGGGGCAGGCCAGCCATGGTGGCTCACACCTGTAATCCCAGCACTTCGGGAGGCTCGCCTGAGGTCAGGAGTTCGAGACCAGCCTGGCCAACATGGTGAAACCCTGTCTCTACTAAAAATAAAACAATGAGCCCGGTGTGGTGGCGGGCACCTGTAATCCCAGCTACTTGGGAGGCTGAGTCAGGAGAATCACTTGAACCCAGGAGGTGGAGGTTACAGTGAACTGAGATCACGCCACTACACTCCAGCCTGGCTGACAAAGACTCCTACTTAAAGAAAAAAAACAGACAGACCCTGAGAAGAGTCTCAAGAAAAAAGGGGGGCAAAGACCCAGGAAGGAGATGGGAGAACCACAGCAGGGGCAGAAACAGAGCTGGACAAAGAGACCACGTGCACCTTCACCGCCCTGGCCCTGCCCCCATCAACTTATGTGAACAACCACAGAGGGCCCCCACCTGGTCTCCTTGCTTCCACCTGTGCCCTCTTATAATCCATTCTCTCTTCTTCAACCAGCAGGACCTTCTTTTGATGCAACTCAGACCGTATTCTCTGTTTAACACTATTCCAGGGCTTTTCTCTGCTCTTACAATCTAGGCTTCTTCCTAGCATAAGCTGCCAGGGCCTGCCTGATCTGACCCCTCCCTTCTCAAAGCTTAAAAATCCTGTCCTTTTTTTTTTTTTTTTTTTTCACTCTGTTGCCCAAGCTGGAATGCAGTGGCGCAATCTGGGCTTACTGCAACCTCTGCCTCCCAGGTTCAACTGATCATCCTGCCTCAGCCTCCCGCATGGCTGGGCTTACAGGCATACGCCACCACGTTCAGCTAACTTTTGTATGTTTAGTAGAGACGAGGTTTCACCATGTTGGCCAGGCTGGTCTCAAACTCCTGACCTCAAGTGATCCACCTGCCTTCGCCTCCCAAAGTGCTGGGATTACAGGCAGGAGCCACCGCACCTGTCCCTGTCCCTTCTTCTCATACGGGCCTTTTATTTCTTGCAACACCTCAAACCTCTTTCCTACCACAAGGCCTTCGCATTTGCAGCTCCCTCTGCCTGGAATGCTGGTGTCTTGGCTGTTCATCTGCCTGACTCCTCATCTTCCTCTCTTTTTTTTTTTTTTTTTTTTTTTTAAGAGACTGGGTTTCTCCATGTTGGTTAGGCTAGTCTCAAACTCCTGACCTCAGGTGATCCTCCCACCTTGGCCTCCTAAAGTGCTGGGATGTGTGAGCCACCACACCCGGCCTATCTTTCTGGTCTTCATCTTCAGGTCCCCTACTCCAGATAGAGGGGCCTTACCCATCATTCTCTACCACAGGGGTTGGCAATCAGCAGTCCATGGGCCACATCTGGGCCAACCACTGTTTTTGTCAAAGTTTTGTTGGCAGGCAGACACACCTACTCATGTACGTATTGTGTGTGGCAGCTTGAGCATGACAGTGGCAGAGCTGAGTCCCAGACTGTATGGCCTTCAAAGACAAAAATTTACTTCCTGGCCCTTCACAGAAAAAGTGTGCTGATTCTTGCTCTATCGTCACATCCCATTTGTTTTCTGTATAGCATTGCTCCCGCACTCAAATCATGGATGTGCTCATTTATTTAACAGTCTCTCCCACAGCTTATCTCTCCTGCTAAACGGTAAGCTATGCAAATATAGGGGGCCCCCAAATGGTTCTCCATGTCCTAGTACAGTGCCTGGGCTACGGAGACACTGCACTACACTATACATATATTTTAAAGATTGAAATGGGTCAGGTGCAGTGGCTCATGCCTGTAATCCCAGCACTTTTAGAGGCCAAGGCAGGTGGATCATCTGAAGTCAGGAATTTGAGACCAGCCTGGCCAGCAAAGCAAAACCCTATCTTTACTAAAAATACAAAACATCTGCTGATGACATGCAGCTAAAAAAAAGAAAAGAAAAAACAAATACAAAAAGTCAGCGGGGCATGGTGGCAGGTGCCTGTAAACCCAGCTACTTGGGAAGCTGAGGCCGTAGAATCACTTTAACCCAGAACGCAGAGGTTGCAGTGAGCCAAGATAGCGCCATTGCACTCCAGCTTGGGCAACAGTGAGACTCTGTCCTCCAAAA
>NW_016107550.1:3208429-3209937 GCF_001604975.1 Cebus imitator
GAGCCGAGATCGCGCCATTGCACTCCAGCCTGGGTAACAAGATTGAAACTCTGTCTCCAAAAAAAAAAAAAAAAAAAATACAAAATTAGCTGGGCCTGGTGGGCATGCCTGTAATCCTAGCTACTTCGGAAGCTGAGGCAGGAGAATCGCTTGAACCCAGGAGGAGATTGCAGTGAGCCGAGATCAGGCCATTCCACTCCAGCCTGGGCAACAAGAGGGAAACTCCGAAGGACTCCGTCTCAAAAAATAAAATATAAAAAATAAGCCTGGGGCTCACAGGGGGGTGGGGGAATCTCCCAGGGACCCAGGCACCTACTTCTCCCGAGAGCAAGTTGAAGAGCTGGGTGTCGAAGGTAACCAGGCCCTGGGAATGGGGGTTGTAGAAGCCGCAGGGCGAGGAGGTGTTGAGGCCGGGAGGGCCTGGGGGAGCGCCTTCCAACCAGGTGGGCAGCAGCGTCATGCAGGCCATAAGCACTGAGGCTAGCAGGTTGAGAAGGAGCAGGAAGCGCAGCAGAGAGAAGTAGGACTCGGTGCCGGCGCCAAACTGACCTGCAGGGGGCAGCAGAGAGAGAGGCTGAGGTTCCTTCCTGGGAGCAGGACCAGCCCCTCCCACCCCGGGACCGGGGGCCCAGCTGCGCCTTTTTCTTTTTTTTCTTTTTTTGAGATGCATTCTCTCTCCGTCGCCCAGGCTGGAGTGCAGTGACGGGATCTCGGCTCACTGCAACCTCTGCCTCCCGGTTCAAGCGATTCTCCTGCCTCAGCCTCCCGAGTAGCTAGGATTACAGGCGCAGGCCACCACACCCGGCTAATTTTTGTATTTTTAGTAGAGACTGGGTTTTACCGACCTCAGATGATCCACCAGCCTCGGCCTCCCAAAGTGCTGGGATTACAGGCGTGAGCCACCGCGCCCGGCCCAGCGGCGCCTTTCTCGGACCCGAGTTCAGGCCCCCAGCCCCTCCTCCCTCAGACCCAGAATCCAGACCCCAGCCCCTCCTCCCTCAGACCCAGGAGTCCAGGACCCCAGTCCCTTCACCCTCAGACCCAAAAGTCCATAGCCCAGGGTCCTCTTCCCTCGCATTCTGGAGTCCAGGCCCTGCCCCAGGACACCACCCCACCACCGCCGCACCCCCGATCCTCTTCAGTGTCCATGCCCAGGGCTGCAGGCGCTGCAAGCCTTCCTTTGTTTTCTCCTTGGACCTCCGAAGCAGCCGTGCCCATTGGTCCATCCTAGATCCAGAGCCATGGACCAACTGGTCCCTGGCGTGGCTTTGCCTGGAGGGGGGAAACAGGCAGAAAATGAGGGGTTTCGCAGCCCCAGACTGGGAAACACCCGAGTGTAGAAACAACTCAACAGATCAGAGAAGTGTGGCCTACACATAGGGTAGAATACTCTAGCAGGCCGGGCGCGGTGGCTCACGCCTATAATTCCAGCACTTTGGGAGGCCGAGGCGGGTGGATCACGAGGTCAAGAGATCGAGACCATCCTGGTCAACATGGTGAAACCCCGT
>NW_016107550.1:3210354-3211694 GCF_001604975.1 Cebus imitator
CAGCTGGGCACGGTGACTTATGCCTGTAATCCCAGCAGTTTGGGAGGCCACGGCGGGTGGATCACCTGAAGTCAGGAGTTCGAGACCAGCCTGACCAACATGGCGAAATCTCGTCTCTACTAAAAATACCAAAACAAAAAAAAATAGCTGGGTGGCGGGAACGTGTAATCCCAGCTACTCGGGAGGCTGAGGCAGGAGAGTTGCTTCAATCTGGGAGGCCGAGGTTGCAGTGAACTGAGATGGCACCACTGCACTCCAGTCTGGGTGACAGAACAAGACCCTGTCTCAAAAAAAAAAAAGGTTAGGGAGAAAGGGTTACCTTGTCCTTGTGAGGAGAAAGGGGGCATCAGAGGAGGGGCACACAGGGTGCTGTCATGCTGTGTTCCCTGCCCTAGCTGAAGTTTATCCGGGCTCTCACTTTATGAATACAGTTGTCCCTCAGTATCCATGGGGGGTTGGTTTGAGAACTCCCCAAGAATACTGAAATCTGTAGATGCCAAATTCCTTATGTAAAACGGTATAGTATTGGCATATGCAATACACACATCCTCCTGTGTTATTACCATTATTATTAGAGATGGTGTTTCACCCTTTGCATCCAGGCTAAAGTGCAACAGCGCGATCTGGGCTCACTGCAACCTCCGCCTCCCAGGTTCAAGCGATTCTTCTGCCTCAGCCTCCCAAGTAGCAGGGATTACAGGCACCACCCACCACACCCAGCTAATTTTTGTATTTTTAGTAGAAACATGGTTTCACCAGGTTGGCCAGACTGGTCTCGAACTCCTGGAGAGTCAGGTGGTTTGCCTGCCTCGGCTTCCCAAAGTGCTGGAATTATAGGCATGATGCACCGTGCCCAGCCTGTTTTTTAGAGATGGAGTCTCACTCTCTGTTGCCTAGGCTGGAGTGCAATGGCACGATTTCAGCTCACTGCAACCTCTGCCTCAGCCTCCCAAGTAGCTGGGATTACAGGTGACCACCACCCCACCAGCTAATTTTTGTATTGTTACAAATAGTAGAAATGAGGTTTCACCAAGCCGAGCACGGTGGCTCATGCCTGTAATCCCAGCACTTTGGGAGGCTGAGGTGAGTGGACCACCTGAGGTCAGGAGTTCGAGACCAGCCTAATATGGTGAAACCCCATCTTTTAAAAAAAAAATTTTTTTTAAAAAGAAATGAGGTTTCACCATCTTGGCCAGGCTGGTTTTGAACTCCTGACCTTCTGATCCACCTGCCTCGGTCTCCCAAAGTGCTGGGATTACAGGTGTGAGCCACTGCGCCCAGCCTCTTTAGTTTTTTATTGTAAATTTTTTTTTTTTTTTTTTTAAGAGACTGGGTTTCTC
>NW_016107550.1:3215454-3216636 GCF_001604975.1 Cebus imitator
GACCTCGTGATCCACCCGCCTCGGCCTCCCAAAGTGCTGGGATTACAGGCTTGAGCCACCGCGCCCGGCTTTTATTGTAATTTTTATCTGACTTTTAGAGAAAGAGTCTAATTTTGTTGCCCAGGCTGGAGTTCAATGGTGTAATCTCTGCTCACTGTGACCTCGGCCTCCCAGGTTCAAGCGATTCTCCCCTTCCTCAGCCTCCCGAGTAGCTGGGACTACAGGTGTATGCCACCACACCAGCTAATTTGTATTTTTAGTAGAGATGGAGTTTCACCACGTTAGCCAGGATGGTCTCGCGCTCCTAAGCTCAGGTGATCCACTTGCTGGGATTGCAGGCAGGAGCCACGGCGCCCGGCCTGTAATCATTTTTGAATGAGGGCACCTGCGTTTTCATTGTTCACCAGGTGCTGCAAATTATACAGTGGGAAAGAGAGGCTCTGAAGAAGTGCCAAAGATGAAGGCATAAAGCAGAGAGAAATAAATATTAACAGATTTCACACATGCACAGAGAGAAGCTGAGAGGCAGAGACAGGATTGGAGGAGAGACATGGGTGACAGCGAATCCCAGAGTCACCGAAAGGCAGCACTCACACGGAGTCCGAAGCAGAGACAAAGATGAGAGGAAAAAAGGAACCAAGAGAGGCAGCTCTGATGGGAGCAGACAGAGGCCCCAGAAACCAGGAGCAGCAGAGGACAGAGGGAAGAGACAGGGTCTGAGGCGTGGGAGAAGGGCACAACCTGGGCTGTGCGGGTCCCGGCGGGACGTGGGGCCTCACCTGTGTGCCCGTCTGGCCTGCATGGGCCAGGGCAGTTCCCGGGAAGGGTGAGGGTCCTGTAGCTCTGTCTGGGTGACTTCTGCAAAAGCCTGCCTGCTCCTTCCTCCATCCTCCTCCTCTTCCTCCTCCTCTGGCGTCCCCCAAGGCAGCACCCCAGGGCCTCGGTACCGAAGGGTAGCAGCACTGGGCAGTTCATTCAGCACAGAAGACAGAGACTGGCCTGGGGAGAGGAAGCTGGCTGGGAAGACTCGAGAGTCTGGGCCCAAACTCCTCCCTTGTACCAGAAAACCAGGCCCCAGGCCCCTCCTCCCTCCTCCCTCAGACCCAGGAGTCCAGGCCCCCGGCCCCTCCTCCCTCCGACCCAGGAGTCCAAGCCCCCGGCCCCTCCTCCCTCCGACCCAGG
>NW_016107550.1:3217006-3220532 GCF_001604975.1 Cebus imitator
TCCTCCCTCCGACCCAGGGGTCCAGGCCCCCGGCCCCTCCTCCCTCAGACCCAGGAGTCCAAGTGCCAGCCTCTACTTCACCTGGACCCAGGGGTTCACAGCCCTCGATCCCCTCCCCAGGGACTCAAATGTGGACCCCCTCCTACTCCAGGGCAGAGGAGTCCAGCCTTCAACTTCCTTTTCCCTCTAGTTCAGGAGTGTGGGGACCCGGCCTCTCCTATACCCAAGACACCCAAACTCCCAGCCCCGCACCCTCTCCTCCTCCCAGACTAGCCTGGTTCTCCAGGCTCCTCCTCCTCAGACCCTGGAGTTCCAGCCTCCACTTCCCTTCTCTGTAAAACCAGGAAGTGAAACCTGCTCTTCAGCCCTCAGGCTCAGGAGTCCCACCTAGCCTGAAGGTTGGTGGATCTGAACCTCTCCTGGCTTCCCTACCTCCTCTGGCCTCCCGGGGGGCCAGCCACCCGCTAGAAGAGCCCCAAGCTGCTGAATCCAGGGTTGGGTTTTCTTCCATGGCCTCAGGCTGGGCTCTCTAGTGGCCAGCAGGCAGACACTGCCCCAGGTAAGGGCGGGGCGGGGCAGGTGTGTACCTGGCCGGCAGGTGGCCCGGAGGGAGTTAGGTACACTTCCTGTAGTTTCACAGGGCTGGGGATTCGAAAGGTCTCCTGGGACCTGAAGTCCCCGTGGTGCCCGGGCCTGACAGTTTGGTTCCTGGGCCAGGCTGGCAGCTGCACCTCACCTGGGACTCCCGGTGTTTGTCATCCACAGATGCTTGCACAGACACGAGGCATTTGTGCAACACTTTATTGGGAAAGATTTACACACTGTGACCTGTCACAGGCCAAGGAATGAGAAGAGGGAGCCAGGAGCATTGGGGCCCCAAGGTGACTCAGACGTAAGCCGTGGAGTGGCAGTCCCCAGGCCTGCGCACCCGTGCCTCAGTTTCCCCTTTGTGAAATGGGAAGCTTATGCTTCCTTCCAAGTCTGCAATATGGGCATGATGAGCTAAAGTCAGAGCAAAAGACACAGGAAGAGGCTGCCGACTCCCAGGGCCTCCCCCAGGCTCCAACCACACACTGTGGATGCAGAAAGAGAATCTGCCCAAACCTGCCGCTCATAGGCCCCTTCTGTTCTTGGGAAGTGCAGTGCTCTCTGGAGACCCCGAAGCCGGAGCAGGGGCAAGGGAGACTCTTGTCAGGACAAGACTTGGATTTTGTAGGAAGAGAGTGGCCACTGGAGGCCCCTGGGCAGAGGGCAAGTCTGCTTCAGTGGCAGGCAGGGTATTAGCTGGGGAAGAGGAAATTCTCTCCAGGAACCTTGCCAAGGTAAGGACTCCTTCTGGGGAGGAGACAGCAGCCTGGTTCACAGAATCCCCGGGACCCGCTGGCAGAGGGAGCGTCTCGGGAGCTTACTCCTCCCGGAGCTTCTCCGGGGCAAGGTTGGTGGGCTGGGAGGCTGCCTTCCGCCGGCCAGGGCTGCCCCCACCCAATGCCAGCCCCAGCCCCAGGGCAGCCAGGGCCAGGAAGTGGATGCAGAAGTAGATGGAGGCCCAGTACCGAAGCGTGTCTGCCATCGAGAGGAGCACGAAGCCCATGCACATGTAGTCGTAGGCGCGCATCTTCAGGAACCAGTGCACCCAGTCCCAGGCCTTCTGCCCCCCTGGGCTCAGCCGCCCCCGCAGGGCCGACTCCAGCCGGCCCTCCGCAGCCAGGCACAGCGGGATGGTCAGGAAGCTCAGGTAGTAGCCCGGGTGGAGACCGTGCCAGTAGGCGCTCAGCAGCATGGTCCAGGCGCTCCTGAGGAGGGGCTGGGAGTCAGGACCTGCCAGTCCAGTGCCCTGTGCCCTCTGCCCACCCCCCCCGGGTCACAGGAGTCCAGGCCCCAGCCCCTCCTCCCTCAGACCCAGGAGTCCAGGCCGCAGCCCCTCCTGCCTCAGACCCAGGAGTCCAGGCCCCAGCCCCTCCTCCCTCAGACCCAGGAGTCCAGGCCCCAGGCCCTCCCTGCTCAAACCCATGCCCCCTTTTCCCTAGCTCCAGAGGGCGGAGGAGGTTATAGGCTGTGGCCTCCTTCGGGGATCCAGGAGCTCCTAGCCTTCCACACACACCTCACAGTCGTATCCCAGGCCATCTCCTCCTTTAAAGATTGATCATTTTATGTTCCACTGCCCTTCCTCTCCCAGGACCAAGAAGTCTAATTGTTGGGCCAACGGGTTTTTTTTTTTTTTTTTTCCGAGTCTCACCCTGTGACTCAGGCTGGAATGCGGTGGTGCAATCTCGGCTCACTGCAACCTCTGCCTCCCAGGTTCAAGCGATTGTCCTGCTTCAGCCTCCCAAGTAGCTGGGATTACAGGCATGTACCACCACTCCTGGCTAATTTTTGTATTTTTAGTAGAGGCAGGGGTTTCAACATGTTGGCCAAGCTGGTCTCAAACTCTTGACCTCAGATGATCTGCCCACCTCGGTCTCCCAAAGTGCTGGGATTATAGGCGTGAGCCACTGAACTGGGCCCCAGTGGTTCTTAAGGTCTGGCATCCGCATTGGCTGAGAACTTGTGAGACACACAGATCTTTGTCCCCACCCCTCCTGCACCAGAAGCCCTGGGGTGGGTGCCCAGAAGAACTCTTCCCGGTAACAAGTATTCCAGGTGACTCTGATGCCTGCCAACATTTGAGACTGCTGCCTGGCCCATGAAGACCCTGGTCTGTGGGCCTTCCTTATTCTGCGCCTAGGAGTTATGTTCCTCTTCCTCCAAGGCCCAGACCCATCTTTCCTCACTGTTTTTTTTTTTTTTTTTTTTTTTTTTTTAAATAAATCTTTTTTTTTCTTTGTAGAGATGTAATCTTGCTGTTTTCCAGGCTGGTCTTGAAATTCTGAGCTTCAGTGATCCTCTCACCTTGGCTTCCCAAAGTACTGGAATTACAGATGTCAGCCACTGCACCTGGCCAACTCCTGGTATCTTGAGAAGGGAGGACCACTGGCTTTCTGGTTCTTCAGAGCCAGGTTATAGTGCCTTGCACCCTGTAATCCCAGCACTTTGGGAGGCTGAGGTGGGAGGGTTGCTTGACGCCAGGAGCTCAAGACCAGCCTGGGCAACAAAGTGAGACTTCATCTCTATTTAAGAAAAGAAAAACAAGGCTGGGCACCGTGGCTCACACCTGTAATCCCAGCACTTTGGGAGGCCAAGGCAGGTGGATCACGAGGTCAGGAGTTTGAGACCAGTCTGGCCAACATAGTGAAACCCTGTCTCTACTAAAAATACAAAAAAGCAGCTGGGCGTGTTGGTGTGCGCCTGCGATCCCAGCTACTTGGGAGGCTGAAGCCGGAGAACCCCTTGAACACGGAAGGTGGAGGTTGCAATGAGACAAGATCGCACCACTGCACTCCAGCCTGGGTGACGGTGCGACATTCTGTCTCAAAAATAAAGAAAAAAGCCGGGCGCGGTGGCTCAAGCCTGTAATCCCAGCACTGTGGGAGGCCGAGGCGGGTGGATCACGAGGTCAAGAGATCGAGACCATCCTGGTCAACATGGT
>NW_016107550.1:3220612-3227276 GCF_001604975.1 Cebus imitator
GAATTGCCTGAACCCAGGAGGCGGAGGTTGCGGTGAGCCGAGATCGCGCCATTGCACTCCAGCCTGGGTAACAAGAGCGAAACTCCGTCTCGAAAGAAAGAAAAGAAAAGAAAGAAAGAGGGAAGGAAGGAAGGAAGGGAGGGAGGGAGGGAAAGAAAGAAAGAAAGAAAAGTAACCAGGAGTCCTTAGCCTCCCATTCCTCTATAGAACCTTCAGGAACTCAGGATTTCAGAAGCCTGTCCCCATTCCTCCCTCAGGGCCCAGGAGTCTCTCTCTACTCTTCTTTTCAGGGGCCCAGTTCCTCCCTGCCACCATCCCTCTCCCTCAGGATCCAGGTTCTGAGTCCCAGCCTCTTCTTACCTCAGGGATTAAAGAATATAATTCCTGCCTCCTGAAGACTTGGGAGTCTCCAGCCATGGTCCCCTCCTCTTTTGGGACCCAGACATGTGATCCCCTCTCCTTATATACCCATAAATTTAATTCCCTAACCCTTGAAGACCTACAGATGCAGGTTCTGTCCCTATCTTTATTGGTGACAGAGAAATGGCTGTCCATGTCACTCTCCATCTGTGTCTCTATCAGCGAGCTTTGCCACCGACTGCGGCCTGAGGGAGGTGTTTACTGCCATGGCCACGGACTTGTCCCTCAGACACATCTGGGTGCTTGAAGCACAGAAATAACCCAATGATAAGAAACCGTTGGCCGGGTGTGGTGGCTCACGCCTGTAATCCCAGCACTTTAGGAGGCCACGGCGGGCGGATCACTTGAGGTCGGGAGTTCGAGACCAGCCTGGCCAACAAGGTGAAGCCCCGACTCTACCAAAAACACAAAAAGTTATCTGGGCGTGGTGGTGGGTGCCTGTAATCCCAGCTACTCAGGAGGCTAAGATGGGAGAATTGCTTGAACGTGGGAGGCAGAGGTTGCAGTGAGCTGAGATCGCACCACTGCACTCCAGCCTGGGTGACAGAGCGAGACTCTGTCTCAAAAAAACAAAAACAGGGGCCGGGCGCGGTGGCTCAAGCCTGTAATCCCAGCACTTTGGGAGGCCGAGGCGGGTGGATCACGAGGTCAAGAGATCGAGACCATCCTGGTCAACATGGTGAAACCCCGTCTCTACTAAAAATACAAAAAATTAGCTGGGCATGGTGGCGCATGCCTGTAGTCCCAGCTACTCAGGAGGCTGAGGCAGGAGAATTGCTTGAACCCAGGAGGCGGAGGTTGCGGTGAGCCGAGATCGCGCCATTGCACTCCAGCCTGGGTAACAAGAGCGAAACTCCGTCTCCCAAAAAAAAAAAAACAAAAAAGAAAACCAAAAAACGCCCACTGCCCCATCCTCCAGAGGGTAAGATAAACAAGGATGAGTCCTGTGCATGTAAGGTGTTTAGGAACATCGTGGGCTCCACCCATTCCATGTCCCTAGCACCTCCCAGTTACAACAAAATGTCTCCAGGGATTGCCACGTGTCTTCTGGGGGTGCAGCAGAAGCAGAATTGCCCCCAGTTGAGAAGCACTTGTCTAAACACTGAGGTGCTCTGGGCTTTGATGTGACCTCAGCCCCAGAGCTTTTAAGTATCATCTGTACCTGGCCAGGCGCAGTGGCTCACACTTGCAGTCCCGGTGCTTTGGGAGGCTGAGATGGGAGGGCTGCTTGGGGCTGGGACTTTGAGACCAGCCTAGTCAACACAGTGAGACCCCATCTCTATATAATTTTTTTAAAAACTAAAAATAATAATAATTTAAAAACTTTGGCCAGGCTTGGTGGCTCATGCCTGTAATTCCAGCACTTTGAGAGGCTGAGGTAGGTGGATCACTTGAGGCCAAGAGTTTGAGACTAGCCTGGCCAACATGGTGAAACCCCACATCTACTAAAGATAAAAAATTAGCTGGGCGTGGTGTCACACACCTGCAATCCCAGCTACTCGGCAGGAGAATCACTTGAACCCAGGATATGGAGGCTGCAGTGAGCTGACATCACACCACTGCACTCCACCCTGGGTGACAAAGCATCAAAAAATAATAAATAAAAATAAATAATTTTTAAAAGCATCATTTACACCTGATACCACTCAAGTGTACACTTTTAAGAGTGACTTTTCCTGGCCAGGTGCAATGGCTCATGCCTGTAATCCCAGCTTTGGGAGGCCGAGGTAGGCGGATCACAAGGTCAGGAGATCAAGACCATCCTGGCCAACCTGGTGAAACCCCATCTCTACTAAAATACAAAAAATTAGCTGGGCATGATGGCGTGTGCCTTTAATTCCAGCTACTTGGGAGGCTGAAGCAGGAGACTTGCTTGAACCCAGGAGGTAGAAGTTGCAGTGAGCTGAGATCACGCCACTGCACTCCAGCCTAGTGACAGAGCAAGACTCCGTCTCAAAAAAAAAAAGTGACTTTTCCCGTGAGCATCAGAATCACGTAATTACCTACCCAATAACCCCGGATGGAAATCTAACGGTCATCTCAAAGTCAATGAGACTAAACTCAAGTCCTTTCCTCATCCTGCCTACTCCCAAACCTTACTCCTGCTGGGTCTTCCCCTTCCACCTTTATTTTATTTTTGGGGATGAAGTCTCACTCAGTCGCCCGGGTGACCTCAGCTCACTGCAACCTCCCCCTCCCGGTTTCAGGTGATTCTCCTGCTTCAGCCTCCTGGGCAGCTGGGATAACAGGCACCCGTGACTATGCCCAGCTACCTTTTTGTATTTTTAGCAGAGAAGGGGTTTCACCATATTGCCCTGACCTCAAGTGACTGACCTGCCTGGAAAACCCAAAATACTGGAATTACAGGCATGAACCACCTACTCTTTTTTTTTTTTTTTTTAGACAGAGTCTCGCTGTCACCAGGCTGGAGTGCAGTGGCACAATCTCGGCTCACTGCAACCTCTGCCTCCCGGGTTCAAGCGATTTTCCTGCCTCAGCCTCCTGAGTAGCTTAGACTACAGGCGCACGCCACCATGCCCAGCTAATTTTTGTATTTTTGGTAGAGACAGGGTTTCACCATGTTGGCCAAGATGGTCTTGATCTCTTGACCTCGTGATCCGCCCGCCTTGGCCTCAGAAAGTGCTGGGATTACAGGCGTGAGCCAAAGGGCGGCCGTGAGTTTCTACTTATAAGGCTGCACCAAAAAAAAAAACGTCTAGCAGAGTCTCCACTCAAGAAATATTGGAAGAATGAAAAACAATAAAAACTAATAGCAGGCACTTACCTGTCAGGCCTCACATTAAATACATTTCACATTCTATCGCATTTAATCCTTTCATCTACCTATGAAACCAGTAAAAAAAAGCATTAACTCCGTTTAATACTCGAGGCAACCAAGAGGTCAACTAACTCAAGGTTTCTCCATAACCTGGACGGCTGAAATTCCAGGAAGGCTAGCTATTGAGTCCACAAGCCTAAGTACATTGCTTCTGTAGAGTAAGGCTGACTTTACAGAAGTAGAAACTGAGGCCCCATGACGGTGAACTATTTACACCAGCGTGCTGCCACTAATTAGAGGCAGGGCAAAACCAGGCTAAACAAACTACAACTCCCATGAGCCTCCGGGGCAGGGGCCCAGCCAGGGAAGCCGCAGGCTACCCTGGGGCCTGCTGGGAGATGCAGTTCTGTACCGTCCCTGAGGCTGGGCGGGCTCACTCACCGCAGCACATAGGAGCGGGCAGGGGCGCTCTTGTAGATGTACTGCGCCAGCCACCACTGCACCGTCATGTTCCAGTACCGCATGCCATCGCGCACCCGCACGCAGAAATCCGTGCCGTAGCAGTCGATGTTGCGGATGGTCTCATAGTCATACTCCAGGGAAGCCGCCTTCTCCGGACTGGGGGTGGAGGATGAGGGTGGGGGACAGACATGCAGCTCAGCCAGGCCCCCTCCCGACGCCTGCTAGTGTCCCAGCCCCGGATGCTAAGGAAGGGATCCTGGCCAGGCAATGGCCCTCTGGCTGTCCGATTTGCTAGGGCGACAAGGGAGGGTGGCCCAGAGGGTGCCTGTCGGGAGGAGGACGGGCGGGCCGGGTGGTACAGTTCACCGACAATGGGGTTCTTCTTGTTTTCGTAACTAACGGGGCCAGCCACAGCCATGAAAAGCCTTGAAGGGCTATGATTGCCAAGCTATGAGTCCTTTAGCAACCAAGCGCAGTATATTCAGAGAAGCCTCCAAGGATGGTCCCTTCTAAACTGTTGGACACTGCTGTTGCTAGGGAAGTATCTTCCCTAATAACAGGGTGATTCACGGTTGCTAGGGAGATGTTCCAGTCGCCAGTGGGGTCTCAAGGATCTCTGTTGCTAAGGAAAAGGCATTCCTTAGCAACAAGGCCTAGGATGTTTAGAAAGGCTTTTAGAAAAGGGCCTTTTTCCTGGTCCCAGTGATGTTGAAGAGTCACCTCTAGCAATACAGTGGCTCTCTCGTCACTCGTGCCAACAGCCCCAGCAGTGGGAAACCCTGGCCCACATGAAGACCTGGTGGCCTCTGATGACAGAAGGGAAGCCATCTTGAGGAGTGGGGGCCAAGCGGATTTAGCAAAGCCTTCAATTCCTGCTTGGCTTTTCTTGGGGGGGACATCCTATCTCTAGCAGCTGGAGGTCAGGGCATGGTTATGAGGGCAGTGGTCATAAACTCTCATGGGGGTGTCACTACCCCACAACCGATGGCAGTTTTCGACAAGGGATGGCACAACCCTAGCAGGGAATAGTTCATCATTTACACCCACAGGCTGCTGCCCCAGCCACAGTCCAAGCCCCTGGGGGAAGGCTAACTGCAGCTGCCAGGAACACAAGGGCAGTCTACTCCTGGTTGCCAGGGGTGCCATTTCCCTAGCAACACAGTGGCAATACTTCCTCAGCCACAAGAGAGCCCACAGCTATGGCCGTGCGGCTTGCCTAGCGATGCCGGTGCTGGGGGATGCAGCCTCTCTGAAAACAAGGGTCAACCCATAGTCACCAGGGGGAGGCCTGGCTTCCTTAGCAACAGTGTAACTGGAGTTGCTAGGAATGGCATCAGCTCTGCTGGGTAATAGCAGTTGGGGATCTGAAATTGCTATTTCCTTTCAAACAGAGGGCAGCTACATGACCACACCCCATGAGATGGAGGAGAGCTAGCTCCTAGAAACAGAGGGGCAGTACAGGGGGTGCCATATCTGCAGCAACACAGCAAAACTTCTGGCAAGAAGGTGAACTACTGTTGCTAGGGATCCTGCTTCCCTAGCAAAGAGTGGCGTTTGGTTGCTAGGTAACTGTTTCCCTAGCAACAGAGGGTGACCCACCACTACCAAATGATGGCATCCCCAGCAAGCAGGAACAATCTGGTTCTGGGGGTGACACTTCCGTAGCAACAGAGGAGTAGCACAGGGTTGCTAAGTTACCACCTTTTCCTAGCAACGGGGGTGGGGGGCAGTTCACCATACTGCGGGGTGACAAGCGCTAGCAACAAGGGGCATCTGTCAGTACCAGGGTTTTTTTTTCCCTATCGACAGCTAACGAAAGGTGGTACCCTGCCCCCTTACTCCCCACTCTCCTCCCTGCTAGGGGCAGAGCCAGCCCTTGGAGGTGGGGGCTGCTGGGTCTTGGGAAGCCTCCCTCCCGCCGCCTGACCTGCTGGGGGGTGGGCATTGGAGGGTGGGGCCGCCCCCGGCCCGGGCTTTGGCGGCCACGGGGTAGGCCCCGAAGCCGGCGGCAATGCAGCCGCACTCGGCGGCAATCCAGGCCACGTAGAAGCGCATGCGGAAGGCGAAGAAGACGGGGATCATGTAGAACAGGCGGGCGGGCAGCGGGCGAGCGTAGAAGGCGTCCTCGCGCACGGCCTCCAGCGGGAAGAGGTGGGAGGAGAGCAGGAACAGCAGGCCGAAGAGCGGGGCCGGCCAGGCGCGGCGCAGCAGGGGCCGCAGGCTGGGCACGGCCCCCGGGAAGGGCTGCTCCAGCCAGTCCAGGTAGGTGCGGTAGCGGAAGAACGGGCCTGTGGGTCAGGGAGGGAGGGCAGCGGTCAGATGGGCAGGTGGGCAGAGCTCGGGTCTGCAGGAGGAGGAGGAGGAGGAGCTTGGAGGGCAGGTGGGAAGAGGAAAAGAGAGGCAGAGACTGGGCGCCGGGGACACCCCAGTGGTAGGGACAGAGACCCAGAGAGATGGGGACAAGGAACGAAAGATGGGGGGACAACAGGACTCAGAGACAGAGACAGTGACAGGAAATTAGATAGAGGGGGCCAGGCGCGGTGGCTCACACCTGGAATCCCAGCACTTTCGGAGACCTAGATGGGAGGACTGCTTGAGCCCAAGAGTTCGAGACCAGCCTGGGCAAACCGGCAAAACCCTGTCACTACAAAACATAAAAATTAGCCGGGTGTGGTGGAGGCACTGTAATCCCAGCTACTGGGGAGGCTGAGGCAGGAGGATCGCTTGAGCCCAGGCTGCAGTGAGCAGTGACTGTGCTATGGAGTTCCAGCCAGTGACAAAGGGAAGGAGGGAAGGAGGAAAAGAGGGAAGAAGGGAGGGACGGAGGGAGGGAGGGAGGAAGGAAGGAAAGAAAGAAACTAGGAGATAGCTGTGGCACTTCAGCTACAACATGATGGTGGTCTGGCCTGGAGGAAGGAGTGTGATTCACAGAAGGGACCAGAGTTAAAATTTTGTATGTTCACAAAAGAACACATTTAGGTCAATGTAGTGCGGGAAGTTAAA
>NW_016107550.1:3227956-3229891 GCF_001604975.1 Cebus imitator
TGATCCACCTGCCTCAGCCTCCCAAAGTGCTGGGATTACAGGCATGAACCACTAGGCCCAGGCCTTTTAATTTTATATTTATTTATTTATTTATTTAAATAAAAGGGGTGGGATCTTGCTTTGTTGGCCAGGTTGACTTTGAACTCTTGGCCTCAGGCAGTCCTCTCCCCTCAGCCTCCCAAAGGGCTAGCATTATAGGCATGAGCCCCCATGCCCAGCTGAAAGATATTTCCTTAAACTAAAAGTGGACCCTAAACTGTGAATATTTGTTGTCTGGGCGACAAAAACATCAGGTTTACATAGACCTTTGCCTCTTTTATCTCTTCTCTTTGCTGCCAATAAGCTACAAGGAGAAGAGCAAGGAATCACTTAGGCTGAGAACAGCCAGCCTCCACCCCGAAGCACTTCTGGTCCAGTGGAGGCATGAGACTTGGATCCAGATACATGCTCACCCTCACAGCAGCGGACGCTAGGATGGAGGTTGCCCCGGGCAGGGTGGGGACACAGAACAGGCACCCAGGGTGGAGGGAGACAGAAGAGACAGAGCGGAGGAGCGGCAGAGCTGTCACGGCAGGCCCACTCACCGGTCATGATTCCCACGTAGCAGTAGCTGTAGCTGACTGTCTCCATCAAGGAGGGCACGTCGGGCAGCAGCCCCAGGGTGGGCCCCTTGCTGAAGCCCGTGGCCATTTCCTTCCTCTGGGCCAGGTGCAGGTCCTGGACTTCACTGGCCAGGCTCACCAGCTGGGTGGAAGGGGGTGGGCAAGGCAGCAGGTCAGACTCTGGGCCCTTCCCCACTCCCATCTCCCTCGATGCCCTCTGCAGCCATGGGGTGCTGGGCACCCACGGCTTTGCATTCCTAGGTTGTGTGTAAGGCCTCAAGCGAGGACTGTTCCCCAGGGCTCAGTCCCAGGCACTCCTTCCCTTTCCCTGTTCCATCCTTACCTGCTCTCACGCAATCACGGAGCTTTAGATAGCTACTACCCACCCAGCCCCAGACCTATCCAGGTCACGGCTTATTGGCATTGATACTTGGATGTCTCTAGGCACCTCAAGCGCACTGCAAACAGTAGACGACGTTACCCACCCACAAAGCAAATCCTCTTCTAGTCCCCCTCAAACAACGGGCCACCAACTTGTTCAAGCCAAAAACCTCCCTCGCTCCCCAAATCCTATCCCTTAACCTCTTTCTTTTTGAGACAAGTTTTACTCTGTCGCCCAGGCTGGAGTACGATCTTGGCTCACTGCCACCTCTGCCTCCCAGGGGTTCAAGCAATTCTCATGCCTCAGCTGGCCAGGCTGGTCTCAAACTCCTGGCTTCAAGTGATCTGCCTGCCTTGAAATCCCTTAAGTTTTGAGTCTTGCCTCTTTCCGTCTCCACTAATGAGCTGAATACGTCGTACTGTCCACCCTTTCCTGCCAGTCCCAAGATCGACCCTACATCAACAGGGCTCTGTCTTCCAGCTTCTGGCTGGGTCGTCAACAGAAAGCCCTGGATGGAGATGCGTGAAGACAGGAGAGGGGCGGCGGGGCTTTTACTCCCCAGTGAGATGGCCTTGGGCTGGCCGTCACCCTTGATAGATCATTTCAAGGTGGGTGGCTCTACACACTCGTAAAAACAATAATTTTAGGGCCAGGTGTGGTGGCTCATGCTTGTAATCCCGGCATTTTGGGAGGCCAAGGCAGGTGGATCACTTGATGTCAGGGGTCTGAGACCAGCCTGGGCAACATGGTGAAACCTCATCTCTACTAAAAATATAAAAATTAGCCGGGCATGGTGGTGGGCACCTGTAATCTCAACTACTCGGGAGGCTGAGGCGGGAGAATTGCTGGAACCCGGGAGGCAGAGGTTGCAGTGAGCAGAGATTGCACCACTGCACTCCAGCCTGGGTGACAGAACAAGACTCCATCTCAGAAAAAAAGAAAAAACAAAAC
>NW_016107550.1:3231071-3240830 GCF_001604975.1 Cebus imitator
CGGGGTTTCACCGTGTTGACCAGGATGGTCTCGATCTCTTGACCTCGTGATCCACCCGCCTCGGCCTCCCACAGTGCTGGGATTACAGGCTTGAGCCACCGCGCCCGGCCTAGCCTGGCTCATTTTTATACTTTTAGTAGAGACAGGGTTTCACCATGTTGGCCAGGCTGGTCCCAAACTCCTGACCTCAGGTGATCCACCTGCCTCAGCCTCCCAAAGTGCTGGGATTACAGGTGTGAGACACTGCACCCGGCCCAGAATGAGTATTTTTAAACATCTAAAACTGGTCACATCGCATCTTCTGGCAGCAAACCAAAAATCCCCTCTCCCAGCAGCACTCAGTCCTCCATGGGAAGAAGTCCAAAGTCCTCACGGTTGCTGGCCAGGCCTAGCATGGTCTCAGCCCTGCTGCCGGTTCCCTTCTGCTCTTCCTAGAAAGCTGATGTTGCTGGTGCAGCCTGTGGAACCCAGCCTGCTCCCCTCCACACGTGGTCCCTATGGCCTGAAAGGCTCCTCCTCTAACCCCTCTCGCCCAGCCCACTCCTGCCACTGCTAAGCTCTTGCGGGGAACACTGAATGCTGGGAAGGCCACTGACTACCTAGCATGACCGCTGTGTTCACTGATAAGCCGCCAGGAGGAAACCATGACTCTGCGGGGCTCGGTGGGCCCTGGGAGTCTATATTCACCCGTTTTCCCAGGTGAGTAGGAGCCAGACCTGGGTGTCCTAGTTTTGCGCCCTTCACCAAGTACCTTCTCCCCAGAGCTGGTTTTTCTCCTTTGCAACACAGCTGGCTGCAGAGATTCCAGGAGAGCATGTTGGTAAACCACCCAGGTGGGCCTCTGGCACTGACTGTTACCTCCATGGGCTATTTCTTCACCCCAGGAGGGGCTGAGAGGTGAAGACCTGCCCAGGGGCATGTGAATGGGGAACCCTACCCCAAGGCAGCAGGTGGGGTGATGTCCCACCCCCAGGGTGTGTGGGAGGTAAAATCCCAAGGAGCAGCTGGAGGGGAGTAGTGAGCCCCGAGTCTGACCTTCAGCGTCAGCAGCAGCTGGACCGCATTGGTGAAGGGCGTGGGAGTAGGCAGGCCAAGCAGGCTGAGGGCTCGGAAGAACAGGAGATAGGAGAAAGTCCAGGCCAGAGCCAGGGCGTGGCAGGAGCTGGGCAAAGGCAGGAGGCACGTTGTGTTGTGTTGGTCTCAGCCTTGGCCTCCCTCTCCCCCAGTCCAGCCACCAATCCTCCCCCAGCTCTCCCCATTTGTTCAGAGACAGAAACACAGAAGGGCAGAGAGAGGACTGGAGGGAAGACGTGGGGATGGAACGAGTATGACTGAAACGGGAGAAGAGGCTCAGCCACACAGAAACACACAGCAATAGAGAAGAATGAGGTTCAGAGGAGCTTTGGGTGAAGACCCTGCAATCCTTCACTTTTTCTTTATTTCCAAGGTCCGGAGCTCAAGAAGAGGGGGGTGGATATGAATATGAATGGTGGCAGGGCCAGCAGACACAGTGTCCTTCTCTCTCCATGACATAGATGTAGCAGACTGGGACAAACACAGAAGAAGGCAGGGGAGGAAGAGAAACAGATGAAGGCCAGGCGCGGTGGCACACGCCTGTAATTCCGGCACTTTGGGAAGTGAAGGCAGGCGGATCACCTGAGGTCAGGGGTTCGAGACCAGCCTGGCCAACATGGAGAAACCCAGTCTCTTTTTGTAAAATTGTTTTTATTTTTTAAACTTTTTACCCATAATTTACAACCATTTTCTTTTTCTTATTTATTTCAGCCTCTACTAAAAATATAAAATTAGTCAGGCGTGGTGGCGCATGCCTGTAATCCCAGCTACTCAGGAGGCTGAGGCAGGACAATCACTTAAACCCGGGGAGGTGGAGGTTGCAGTGAGCTGAGATTGTACCACTGCACTCCAGTCTGGGCAACAAGAGGGAATCTCCGTCTCAAAAAAGAAAAAAGAAAAGAAAAGAAAAAGAAACAGATGACACAAAGAAACAAACTGATCAACAAGAGACAGCCAGAGATGAGGCAGAAACTGAGAAAGACACAAAGAGGAAACAGGTTGCTTCCCCCTCTCCCCTCCTCTCCCCTCCTCTCCCTCTCCGCTCCCCTCCTCCCTCCCTCAAGATTCTCACCAGGGCTGGGCCTGAATGAGGGCCCAGGTCCCGAGGATGGTGATCAGAGAATGCAAAGTGTGGGGGCCACAGGTGAACAGGGTGAGCCCCAGGCCCACTGCGGCTGCCCCCCATCTCTTCAGCCCAGGACCTGCAGGGGGAAGGGACAGCATAAGCCTGGAACCTTCCAGAGGGTCCCCCCCTTATTTTCCACTGGGGAGGGAACTTGACTCACCAGCTTTCTTAAAGAGGAAGCCGATGGGGATGGAGATAAGAAGAACCACTAGATACGTCCATTCTTCTGGAGACATGGTCTGGGGGAGGGGCAGATTCACTGTGAGAACCCAGGAATCCAGGCCTCCTGCCTCCTCCCTCTTCGAGGATCCAGGAACCCAGCCCTCTGGACCCCAGTTATTTAGGATTCCGGAGTCCAAGCCTCAGCGCCTCTCCTTTGAGAACCTAGGAGCCCAGACTCGAGTTCCTTCATCCTTGGAGGAGACAGGAATCCACCCCCAACCCCTCTCCTTTGAGAGCGCACAGGGCTCCAGCCCTCCTCTCCTCTGAGAACGCAGTAAAGCCTGGGGCTCTCCCAGTACCCAGGCCCCACCTTTTCAAACGCAGAAATCAAAGCTACTCCCTGCACCCATGCTGAAGACGCCCCTCCTTAAAAAACCCAGAAGGAGCACCCCTCCCGGACCCTTCCTCTTCGAGAGCCCAGGAGTCTAGACCTCCGAGCCCCTCTTCCAGCGAGGATCCAGGAGCCCAGACCCCCTCTTTGCATCCCCCATTCCCCGGCCCTTGTGAAACCAGATATTCGTACCCCCCAGCCCTTCTCCTTCGAGAGCACCCAGAGGAGCCCGGGGCTCCAGCCTCCAACCCCTTTGGAGCTCCAGACCCCTCTCCTATTGAGAATCCGGGGATCGGAGCCCCTCCTTTCCCCAGGCCCAGGCCCAGCATGTCCCGCGCACCCCAGCGTGGGTCGGATCCCACTCCCGACAGAGCTACAGGCGGTTGCGCCAGCCCCGAGCTCCAGCGCGCCCCCGGCGCCGCCCCGCACCCGCCAGTCCGCAGGTACCCCGCCACCGTGGGACCCCCGCTTTGCCACTGGGTTCCGCCACCCCGGCCCACCTGAGCCGCCCGCCGGGAAGGAGGCGGCCGAGCAGTCCCAGACCGCGAGCCGCCGCGGCTCCGGCCACGCCTCCCCCGCCCAGTGCGCCCCCGCGCCGGCTGCTCCTTCGGGGCGCCAGCCGAGCCCCACGGATCGGGCCGGGGATGAGGCCACGGTCAGGGCCCCGGGCGGGCAGGAAAGGAGCCCGGGAGCGGGCGCCAGGAGCGCGAGCCGGCAGCAGCACTCGAGTCCAGGTCTGCAATGGGCTCCGAGCTCCGAGTACGTGAAGGGGCGGGGCTTCAGGCTCGGAACGAGGAGGAGCCGAAAGCCTTGGGCCCGAAGAGGAACAGACAGGCTTCGGAAAGGAGGCGGGGTCTGGAACGTAGCGTGAGAGATGAGGCGGGGTCTCCGTTCGGGTTCCTTCGGGCACAGTCGGGAGCTTGAGTTCACTGGAGGTGGGGCCACAAACTTCCGCTCACTTCGGAGATAGTCGAGAACCGAGTGCTGGCGTCGGCGTGGGCGGGGCCACATGTTTCGGTTTTCTTCGGAGATAGTCGAGTCGGGGTCGCCGTTCTGATGTGGGCGGGACCACACGCGGCCGGATGTGGGTGGGGCTACAAGTTTCGGTTTACTTCGTAGATAGTTGGGTATAAGTGACGCTAGGATGATAGGCGGAGTCAACAGGTTCGCCAGATACGGAAGAATATTTACAAAGGGGAGGGGCGAAAGCGACTTGCCCTCAAAGGGGCGGAACCCCGGTGATCGGCGTGCGCCTAGGGGGCGGGGTCGGGTGATGATCCTCAAGTTCCCAAGTCGAGTAGCAGCAGAGGGAGGTGCGCTCGATGTTGGGGGCGGGGGCCCAGGTGGCCACCGCGGGAAGAAGGCGGGGCTCCAGGCCTGTGAGGGGAGGGTCCTGACTTCCCGCGGCGCCGAGGCGGCGGAATGACGAAGTTGACGCGGGGGGTCGACATGGGGAGGGGAGGGTGGAGGAAGCAGAGCGTGGCGCGCGGTGCGTAGTGGGTGGCTCCGCCTTGACTGCGAGTTGGTGTATACGAGGTGACTCGGTGACTCTATCGGTGGACCGTGGGACATTCTGAAGGAAAGCAAGGAAGCGGACTGAGCGCTCCCAAGTGGGGTGAGCCCGCCCGAGAGGAGAGTGGATGGCGGGTGCCCAGAGGGCGGGGCTTTCGGCTGTGGGGTTCGGTCGTGGGGCCGGAACTCCTCAACTGGGGTGCGCTGGCACTTGAAGCGGGCGGGGCCACAGGCTCCGGGACTGCCGGGAGCCGATGACGCCAGAACGTCGAACCCTGTGCGACCGGGAGGGGGCGGGGCTACGTTGTCGGCCGAGCCGAGAGCACCCGAACGCTGAAGGGTGTTCTCACGTTCTAGAAGGGGGCGGGGCGGCGGACTCGGTGGAGTCGAAGACCCCCGAACGCCGAACCTCCCTCTCTAGGGAGGGGGCAGGGTTTCGTACTGTGGGAGTCAGAGCTAGTAGGCCCGAAAGCCGAAATCACAGTGGTTCGGAAAGGGGAGGAGCTAAGACCCGAGCGTCCCGAAGAGGGTGTGGCCTCGGCGTTGCTTTAGCTTCGAGAGCTTTTGATCCCCGACGGGAACACCCGAAGGGGAACACCCGAAGGGGAACACCCGAAGGGGAACGCCCACTTTGCAAGAGGGTGGTGCCAAAATGGACCTTTATAAGGGGGCGAGTGGCAGCGATTGTGGTTTCTTTTTGAGACTGGAAAGCGCAATGGCAGGTACGGCAGTGTGGGCACAGAGCGCGTGCCGACTGCAGGGTCACAAGGGCTGAGCGGGGCTCCGGGGACGCGGCGAGGAGTGAAGGCTATGGGCCAGTCACCTGCGGCCTTGGAGCCTGGTGGGATCGTCCGGGGGCGGGGCCTGGCATTTGGGCCCAGCAGGTGGCGAACAGCGGCCGAGCGAGGCCCCGCCCTCGGGCCTGGGGGCGGGGCTTCGGGGCTTCGCCAGATCCCCGAGGCGCTGGGTGCTTTCTGGGCGGCCGGCAGCGCGCGGCTGTTTCGGTGATCGCTTTGCCTCCCGGCTCCCGCAGGAGGATGCTGGTGGTGGAGGTGGCGAATGGCCGCTCCCTGGTGTGGGGGGCCGAGGCGGTTCAGGCCCTCCGGGAGCGCCTGGGAGTGGGGGGCCGCACGGTAGGCGCCCTGCCCCGCGGGCCCCGCCAGAACTCACGCTTGGGCCTCCCGCTGCTGTTGATGCCCGAAGAGGCGCGGCTCCTGGCAGAGATCGGCGCCGTGACTCTGGTCAGCGCCCCGCGCCCAGACCCTCGGCACCACAGCCTGGTAAGGGGGCGGGGCTCGAACTCCTGGATCTGGTGGGAGCGGGGCCTGAGAGGCCGGATTACTGGCTTCGGAAGGGACCGTAAGCCTGGAGGTTCCAGCGAAGTGTGCTTCTCAGGCCCTGACATCCTTCAAGCGCCAGCAAGAGCAGAGCTTCCAGGAGCAGAGCGCCTTGGCAGCTGAGGCACGGGAGACTCGTCGGCAGGAGCTCCTAGAGAAGATTACGGAGGGCCAGGCTGCCAAGAAGCAGAAGCTGGAACAGGCCTCAGGGGCCAGCGCGAGCCAGGAGGCCGGCGGGGGCCAGGCTGCCAAAGTGAACGACACCAGTGATCTCCAGGCTTCCGGAGAGCAGGAGGAAGCAGGTGAGCGTGGGAGGTGGAGTCCAGGGACCATGGGAAGGAAAGGAGAGATCTTTTGGGAATTTTAGCTGGGAATCCAGTGCCTGGGTCTCCCTGAAGGTAGGAAGACTTTGCCCCTTGCATTTACCAAACTCTTCTCTGTACTTCCACCAGGTTCCTCCTCTTCCCAAGCAGGACCCTCAAATGGAGTAGCCCCCTTGCCCAGATCTGCTCTCCTTGTCCAGCTGGCCACTGCCAGGCCTCGACCTGTCAAGGCCAGGCCCCTGGACTGGCGTGTCCAGTCTAAAGACTGGCCCCACGCCGGCCGCCCTGCCCATGAGCTGCGCTACAGCATCTACAGAGACCTGTGGGAGCGGGGCTTCTTCCTCAGTGCGGCTGGCAAGTTCGGAGGAGACTTCCTGGTCTATCCGGGTGAGTTTGGGTTTGGGGCCTCTGGTTGCTGTGCTAGTCTTCACAATCCCAATGTATTCTGCGGTTTTCCTTTCTTTCTTTTCTGAATAGAGGTGGGGTCTCTATTGTCCCAATTCCTGGGCTCAAGCAGTCCTCACACCTCAGCCTCCCAAAGTGCTGGGATTACAGGCCCAGATGCATTTTTCTTTTTTGTCTCACTTTCTGTTAGCCTCTTTCATTCACCGATGGACAGGAAACATTTGGGAGCTCCCGAAGTCACTGGGCAAGCAGTTTAGCGACTCTTATTAAATGCTTACCGTGATCCAGATTAACTCAGAAGCAGACATGAGGCCAGCACTTTGGGAAGCTGAGGCAGGTGGATTGTCTGAGGTCAGGAGTTTGAGACCATCCTGACCAAGGTGGTGAAACCCCATCTCTACTAAAAATACTAAAACTAGCTGGGTGTGGTGGTGGGCATCTGTAGTCCCAGCTACTTGGGAGGCTGAGGCAGGAGAATCGCTTGAACCCCGGAGGCGGAGGTTGCAGTGAGCTGAGATCACACCACTGCATTCCAGCATGGGTGACAGAGGGAGACTCTGTCTTTAAAAAAAAAAAAAGAGATGTAAGAGCAATCCTCTTAGAAAAAAGAAATTGCCAGGCACAGTGGCTCACACCTGTAATCCCAGAACTTTGGGAGGCCAAGGTGGATGGATCACCTGAGGTCAGGAGTTCGAGACCAGCGTGACCAACATGGTGAAACCTTGTCTCTACTAAAAATATAAAAGTTAGCCAGGCGTGGTGGCACATGCCTATAATCCCACCTACTTGGGAGGCTGAGGCAGGAAAATTGCTTAAACCCAGGAGGTCGAGGTTGCAGTGAGCCATTGCACTCCAGCCTGGGTGACAAAGCAAGACTCCATCTCAAAAAAAAAAATTTCTAGAAGTGTAGTAGTTGGTCCAAGCGTTACCTGTTTTAGAGCATCCATAGGGATTGTTGAAATGATCTCACATCTCCTACCAGGGGTCATTCCTGTGGCTACTACCCCCACCATTGGCCACTGCTTCAGTGCCTTTGTCCCCTCCAGGTGACCCACTCCGCTTCCACGCCCACTATATCGCTCAATGCTGGGCCCCCGAGGACCCCATCCCACTCCAGGACCTGGTTGCTGCTGGGCGCCTTGGAACCAGCGTCAGAAAGACCCTGCTCCTCTGTTCTCCGCAGCCTGATGGTAAGGTGGTTTACACCTCCCTGCAATGGGCCAGCCTGCAGTGAACTCCAGAGACCTAGGCGGATGTGGCTGTGTCTGCGGCAAGAGCCTTTCTAGATGTTCCCAAGCTTTTCCTGGGAGTCTAGAACATCCTCCCACCTTTCTCTGCGGTTAGTTTTTGATTCCAGATTTTCAAACACTACATCCTTATGTTCTTCTTGTCTCAAAGCACTTATTGGCTGTGTTGTTTTGCAGTTACCTGTTTTCACACTGTGAGCTTCCTGAGAATGGGAACTGGGTTCGATTCATCTGTTTTCTACAGGGTTTAAGTCTCAGGAGGTCTCAATAAACTTGTTATCTAAATGTTCATGAGTTGAATTCTTAGTCCTGGAACCTGCTGGTGGTCTTACCTGCATGTCCAGATGGGAAAAAGGCCTGGAGGAGGGGTGACTTGCCAAGGTCGCACAGCTGGTAAACAGCAGGCCTGGCCTTTAAACATTGCTTTTTCTGACTCCTAAATCTGCGCTCTTTCTACCACACTAAACTTCCTTTTGAAAAGATTTCTATGAAACTTCTCAGAAGCATGCATAAATAAAAATATAGGCTGGGCATGATGGCTCACACCTGTAATCCCACAGCACTTTGGGAGGCCAAGGCAGGAGGGTCGCTTGAGGCCAGCTCTGGTAACACTGTAATACCCCATCTCCTCAAAACAATAATTTAAAAAAATTAGCCAGGGATCCCTTAAGCCTGGGAAGTTGAGGCTGCTGTGAGCTGTGATCGCACCACTGCACTCCAGCCTAGGAGACAGAGCAAGAGACCTTGTCTCAAAAAAAAAATGTGTGTGTATGTCAATATGTATACATATGTATGTGTGTATATATATACGCATATACACATCATGAAAGAAAAAAGGAAATGAGAATATTGTAATTTTAGGAGTTCAGAGCATGGGAAGGATGTCAGGAAGGACTCTGGAAGGCGTTCTGCTTTTTCATGGCCTGGGTAGTGGTTCAGAATTTTTTTGCTACTGTACATTTATATTTTAGACTCTTTGGTATATGTTATATTCTGCAACTTTTACAAAAGCTAAAACATGTATATGTATAAAATATGCACTTATGAAATCATTTACCCACGTTTTTGCTTAGAACTTCGTACTGGAACACTACCCCAATCCAATAATTATACCTTTATGTTGTCAACATGCAGTTTTATTTTGTTACGTTTATTTTGTCAGTGTAATACAGTCACATGGTAAAATTCTGGGGCTGAAAGTCTTTAGTTCTTCAATTTCTTTCCCCTATATCTATCTATCTATGTATCTATTTCTCTCTCTCTCTCTTTTCTGTGAATTGAGCAGCCTCTGGAATCAGAATAGGTTTTGAGAGACTTCCATCTCCCCACTTTCTTGCTATTACCAATAAACAGACTTCATAGAATCTCAATTTCCTAAAGGTTTAATTTAAAATATGACACTGGGCTGGGTGTGGTGGCTCCCGCCTGTAATCCTAGCACTTTGGGAGTCTGAGGTGGATGGATCACCTAAGGTCAGGAGTTCGAGACTAGCCTGGCCAATATGGTGAAACCCCATCTGTACTAAAAATACAAAAAAAATTAGCCAGGTGTGGTGGTGGACGCCTATAATCCATCCAAGCTACTCAGGAGCCTGAAGCAGGAGAATCACTTGAACCCAGGAGGCCGAAGTTGCAGTGAGACGAGATTGCATCACTGCACTCCAGCCTGGGCAACAAGAGCGAAATTCCATTTAAAAAAGAAAAAGACACTAACCTCTGTCTGGCCAAGACTCTACTCTTTATGCCTGTTTGATAAGTGGCTTGTAAGTCTATGCTCTACCCTTTCTCCTCTCTACAATAAGTAATTAGATGTCTCAGTACCTCTGTTATGAGTCTCTTCTCTGAAAGGTTTCTCATTCAAAACTTTTGTGGCTGGATGTGGTGGCTCAGGCCTGTAATCCTAGTACTTTGGGAGGCCAGGGTGGGAAGATCAGTTGAGCTCAGGAGTTTGACACCAGCCTGGGCTGAACATAGTGAGACCTCGTCTCTATTGACTGATGTCCCCACGTCATCAGTCAACAAATTAGCTGTGCATGGTGGTGCGTGCCTGTAATCCCAGCTACTCGGGAGGCTGAGGCAGGAGAATTGCTTAAGCCCAGGAGGTAGAAGTGTAGTGAGCAGAGATCACGCCACTGCACTCCAGCCTGGGTGACAGAGTGAGACCTTGTGTCAAAAGGAAAAAA
>NW_016107550.1:3241090-3284592 GCF_001604975.1 Cebus imitator
TGAGTAGCTGGAATTACAGGCACGCACCACCATGCCCAGGTAATTTTTTGTATTTTTGGTAGAGACGGGGTTTCACCATGTTGACCAGGATGGTCTCGATCTCATGACCTCGTGATCCACCCGCCTCGGCCTCCCAAAGTGCTGGGATTACAGGCTTGAGCCACCGCGCCCAGCCAGTCATCTCTATTTTTTAAAAAATTTAAATTAAAAAAATATAACAATAAAAATAAGAATGGGACTTTGAATATAAAGGAGTTTTAGAAATACTTTTACCAATTAATTTGCTTATATATTTATTTTTATTGCATGCATGCATAAGAGTGATATATAACAAATTATACATCTAAAGTCTAAAAGAATTATTTCAATAAATGTAACATAAAAATTCTAAATGAAACACACACACACACACACACACAACAAATTCTGTAGGTACCATGTTCAAAGTTTGGCTCCTGCCCTCCACCTTCACTGGCAGCATCTTAGAAAAACCAAACCGTTGCTCATTTGATCTTGATAGCTTCCTAGCTCATCCCCTGCCTTTTATGCTTGCCCCTGTTGTCTGTTTGCAACAGAGCAGGCAGAATCATCGTATTAAAAGATAAGTCAGACCACTTCACAGCTTTTGTCTAAAACTCGCAGTTTTCCATCTCAGAGTGAAAGCCAAAGGCCTCGCTTTGCAGATTCCTCATGAACTGACCACATGCATCCTTTTTTTTTTTTTTTTTAAAGTAAGACTTCAGCATTTTCATACTTCAAGCATCCTCTTCCTAATTTTTTTACTATCTCCATTAATGAGTATAAGCAATCTTTTTTTTTTTTTTTAATTTATTTTGAGATAGAGTCTTGCTCTGTTGCCCAGGCTGGAGTGCAGTAGCACAGTCTCAGCTCACTGCAGCCTCTGCCTCCCAGATTCAAGCGATTCTCCCACCTCAGCCTCCCAAGTACCTGGGATTACAGGTGCCCGCTTGCATGCCAGGCTAGTTTTTTGTATTTTAGTAGAGATGGGGTTTCACCCTGTTGCCCAGGTTTAAACTCCTGAGCTCAGGCCATCTGTCCATCTTGGCCTCCCAAAGTGCTGGGATTACAGGCTTGAGCCACCGCGTCCGGCCAGCTTTGTTCCTTTTTACTGATGAAACTTCCATTGTGTGGACACAACCACATTTTGTTTATCCATTCACAAGTTGATTGGCATTCGTTTCCAGTTAAGGAAAGGTTTTTGTTTTTGTTGTATTTTCCCTTGTTCACGCAGTAGCCCCACGACCAAGAACAGTTCCTAGCACATAGTAAGTGGTCAGTATATTATTGCTAAATGAATGAGTTGGTTGTTTTTTTTTTTTTTTTTTGGAGACTGAGTCTTTCTCTGTCGCCAGGCTGGAGTGCAGTGGCAAGATCTCAGCTCACTCCGCCTCCCAGGTTCAAGTGATTTCCCTGTCTCAGCCTCCCAAGTATATGGGACTATAGGTGCACACGACGATGCTCAGCGAATTTTTTGTATCTTAGTAGAGATGGGGTTTCACAATGTTGGTCAGTATGGTCTCGATCTCCTGACTTAAAGTGCTGGGATTACAGGTGTGAACCACTGTGCCTGGCCATGAGTGATTTAAACTATCATTTTTAAATCAAGGCCGGCTGAGACAACTTGGAAATTATAATTTCTCCTAATACACTACTTTCTAAGCATATTTTTAATATACATAATTATTTTTATTAATGCAAATTGTAGCATACTATACACAGCAGCTTGCTTTTTTGATATGCCTAGGCTTGCCTCATTTTTGCAAACAGCTACATGCTTTTGCGTCCTACAGATGGGGCATAATTAGATTTTATTACTCTTGTACAAAAAAAAAAAGGAATTCAGCTTCCCAAGCATGCCCAGCTGGTCCCTGGCAACCCATGATGGAAACCAAGGGTTCCTTTTATATTACCTGTGTGCCTTTCAGAGCAGAAGGGCCAGAGGGCTCCAGGCTGAGTGAAAGGGAGGAAGCATGAGGGGGTTTGTGGAAGAGAGGCCCGTGCCATGTGATTGGACCATGCTTCTGAAGAGGATCAGGGTGAGGCCCAGTCTCATCAGCTGACCCTTGAGCAACAAGAGTCTGAACTGCTCAGCTCCACTTACTGCAGATTTAAAGAAGTAAAGGTCACGCAGCATGCCTACCTCTCCTGCTTTGCCTTTTACCTCCTCCACCTCTGCCACCCTGAGACAGCAAGACCAACCCCTCCCTCCCTCCTCCTCCTCCGCCTACTCAGCATGAAGACAAGGATGAAGACCTTTATGATGATCCACTTCCACTTAATGAATAGTAAATGGATTCATCTATTTTCTCAAAGTTTTCTTAATATTTTCTTTTCTTTAGCTTAATTCATCATAAGAATAGAGTATATAATACATATAATGTACAAAATATGTGTTAATTGACTATGTTATTGGCAAGGCTTCCAGACACTGAGTAGTTTTTTTCGCTCTGAGACAGTGTCTCGCTCTGCCACCCGGGCTGGGGTGCAGTGGCATAATCTTGGTTCACTGCAGCCTCAACCTCCTTGGCTCAAGCAGTCCTCCCACTTCACCCTCCCAAGTAGCTGGAACTATGGGCTCATGCCACCACATCCAGCTAATTTTTCTGTTTTCTGTAGAGACGCAGTTTCGCCATGTTGCCCAGGCTGGTCTCTAAGTGATCTGCCCACCTCAGCTTCCCAAAGTGCTGGGATTTCAGGTGTGAGCCACCATTCCTGGCCCAGTAGTTAAGTTTTGGGGAAGTCAGAAGTTACACGCAGATTTTCTTTTTTGTCGTTGTTGAGCCAGTCTTGCTGTCAACCAGGCTGGAGTGCAGTGGCATGATCTTGGCTCACCGCACCTTCTGCCTCGTGGTTTCAATAGATTCTCCTGTCTCAGCCTCCTGAGTAGCTGGGATTACCGGTGCCTGCCTCCATGCGTGGCTAATTTTTGTATTTTTAGTAGAGACGGGGTCTTACCGTGTTGGCCAGGCTGTTCTGGAACTCCTGACCTCATTTGATCTGCGTGCCTCGGCCTCCTACAGAGTGCTGAGATTACAGGTGTGAGCCACCTTGCCCGGCCCATATAGAGGTTTTCAGCTGAGCTGGAGACCAGTGTCCCCAGCCCCCTCATTGGACAGGAGTCAGCTGGATGAAGCACCTTCAGTATACAGGGCTCTGGTCTGGTTCTCTTTTTTTTTTTTTTTACTCTTAAATCATCAAACCCTATGAGGAAAGTCCTGTTACTTGCTCCCATTTAGCATTCTTGAAGAGGCTAATTTGCCTAAGATCAAGAGCTGGTCAGTGACAGCTGAGGTTCAAACATGTTTTTTGACTTGAGAACCTACAGGCTTAACCACCATTACAAAACCATCTCTAGTCATGAGGCACCTGGAATTTGTGGCGATTGGACTCCATCCTGAAGGGAGTGAAAACTTATGGAAGAGTTTTTTTCCTTCTGTGTTTTCCCCTTCCTGATGAAAAATGTAAGTGTGTTCAAGATACAAAAATGCATAAAATTTGGCCGGTCGCAGTGTAATCCAAGTGTAATCTCACACCTGTAATCCCAGCACTTGGGGAGGCTGAGGCAAGCGGATCACTTGAGCCTAGGAATTCGAGACGAGCCTGAACATGGTGAAACCCTGCCTTTAAAAAAAAAGCATAAAACAGAACAAGGTGGTTTTTAAGATATGGAAGTACAATGCAGATGATAATAATGGCGATGGGAGCTAACAAAGGGCGCTTTCTTTGTGCCAGACACTCCCCTAAGCACTTTAGACTCAGTCCTCACAAGCAAGCTTATGAGGGAGGCACCACTGTCATTCCCCGTTTCACAGCGGAGGACACTGAGGCACAGAGTGATTGGGAAACTTGTCGAAGTCACTGCAGCTAGCAAGTGATGATGTGACATTTGAATCCAGACATCGAGATGGTGTGGATGCCGTGGAAGAGAAAGGGGTGGGTGGGACCGCTTCCTGAGGAGATACTGCCTGCCTGCCGAGGCAGCGGCGTACAGAACTGAAGAACACAGTGGAGACAGACCATCGCATCCAGTGTGGAGAGACGGGTATACAAAGACAATAACCAGACTATATATGAAAAGAGAACTCCAGGCGGGGCGTGATCACTCACGCCTGTAATCCCTGCCCTTTGGGAGGCTGAGGCGGGTGGATCACTTGAGGTCTGGAGTTTGAGACCAGGAGTTCGAAACCCCGTTTCTACTAAAAATACAAAAATTAGCCTGGCATGGTGGTGGGCGCCCACAGTCCTAGTTACTCGTGAGGCTGAGGCATGAAAATCGATTGAACCAGGGAGTCGGAGGTTGCAGTGAGCCGAGATCTCGCGCCGCTGTACTCCAACCTGGGTGACAAGAGAGAAACTCCATCTCAAAAATAAATAAAAATAAATTACTGATACTACTATTAATATTTCTTAAGCGAGAATTTGATAATAGTACCGTTTGGTGGGAGGGGCGGGGCATCTTCTCTGAGAGTGCTCCGTAACACAAGTATATAGTGAGGATTGAGTAAATACATTTAAAATTCTTAGTATGTGCCACACAGCGTTCCAGAATGCCACATTATTGTTAGCGATAGAAATAGTCTCGGCTGGGCGCGGTGGCACACGCCTGTCATCTCAGCACTTTGGGGGGCCAAGGCGGAAGGACCTCTCGAGGCCAGGAGTTCGAGACCAGCCTGGGCAACGTAGCAAGACGCCGACTGTACGGGGAAAAAAAAGTTACCCGCGCGTGGTGGCGTGTACCTTTAATCCCATCTACTCCGGAGGAGGTGAGGAGCCAACCGCTCGAGCCCGAGAGGTTGGTCGGGGCTGCAGTGAGCAGAGATCATGCGACTGCACTCCAGCTTGGGCGACAGAGCGGGACCCTGTCTCAAAAAGAAAGAGAGAAAACCACAGACCAGAGGTGGAGAACGAAGGTTCTCCCCACTGCTCAAGTTTCCACTCCTTAGCCGGAAGAAAGCTAGTCGTCCCAGTTTGGCACGCCGCTCTAGCCCAGACTCACATCTCGACTGCTTCTCCGCCAGCCAACGCCTCCTCTGATTGGCTCAGACGTGCGTTGTGCGTGATAAGGTCACGAGGCGCCGGCGTTACTATAAGAGCGCAGCTGTGTCGCGTGCGCGTCTCTTTCCCAGTGACCGGGTCCTGTAGTTAGGTGAGGTGTCGTGATGTGCTTTCTGGCTAGGGTTTGGGTTGGATGTTCGCGCGGGCCTTTCGAGCTTCCATGAGCAAGCTAAAGACATTAGGGATCAGAGCAGTGTGGCTGAATGGAAAAGCGGCACGGTTGTTGGGGCGGATACTGATTATGAAAGCTTTTGAGGTGATTCTCGCGAGATCCAATCTGGGCGCCGAGAGGTTTTGGCACAGTCGTGAAACTGCGCTGGCGCCATCTAGAGCCTTCATTTTCCAACTTTCTTTCCGCGCAGGCGCAGACGGGTAAGCGGAGCCAGCATGCCAGTGGCCCGGAGCTGGGTTTGTCGCAAAACTTATGTGACTCCGCGGAGACCCTTCGAGAAATCTCGTCTGGACCAAGAGCTGAAGCTGATCGGTGAGTGACCAAGCCTTCCGAGAGGCGGTTAGCACGTGGATGACGGTGCCCACGTGCCCAATCTAGTCTGCCCTCTAAATTTGGCACTGTTCGTGGTTTAGAAAGCTTTTGTGTATCCAAAATTGCCAGCCTAGTTTTTGCACTAATCTCCGATACTAAACTTGTCCATCCGGTTCTCCCCACCATATGCAGGCGAGTATGGGCTCCGGAACAAACGTGAGGTCTGGAGGGTCAAATTTACCCTGGCCAAGATCCGCAAGGCTGCCCGAGAGCTGCTGACACTTGACGAGAAGGATCCACGGCGTCTTTTCGAAGGTGCGTATGGGAGCCCACAGCAGAGAGATGGACCGCAGGGCTTGTGAGGTTCATTGTCCCTTCTAGTTCCTCTGTTCCAATGATGGGAGTTGTGTCATTGGACAAACAGAGACAGGCTTTTAACTTGGTGACGTTTTTTTTTGTTTTTATTTATTTTTTTAAAGATGGGGTTTCACCATGATGGCCAGGCTGGTCTTGAACGCCTGACCTCAGGCGATCCACACACCTCGGCCTCCCAAAGTGCTAGGATTACAGGCGTGAGCCACTGCGCCCAGCTTAACGTGGTGTTTAAATGGGACTTGGGGAGTAGGAAAAGTGGAGCTGGATCAGTCTTTGCCCTGTTTCTTAGCTGTGTGGCTTTTGTTACCCAGTTCCTGGACCTTCAGTTTAGTAACGACCAGAGCTAAAGAGAGGCCTGGCACACTTGGGCATCTGCCTATATCTTTATAGGATGTCGCAAAAACAATTCTGATCATGTGGCCTCTTTGCTAGTGGTGAGAGTAGACTGTGAAGTCGAATTTTTGGAATGAGTGATGGTGGTAAGAGTTCACATTTGCTTGCTTATTTTTTTAAAACTTATTTTTGAGACAGTCTCACTCTGTTGCCCAGGTTGGAGTGCAATGGCAGGATCTCGGCGCACTGCAACCTGCGCCTCCCGAGTTCAAGCAATACTACTGCCTCAGCGTCTCAAGTAGCTGGGATCACAGTCATGCGCCACCATGCAGAGCTAATTTTGTATTTTTAGTAGAGACTGGGTTTCCCCATGTTGGCCAGACTGATGCTTGCTTTATTAAGCTGATGAAGGACATTCAGGTAGCATTTAGCAAAGGCCTGAACAGGAGAGAATCTGTTAAATGTCTCAGGGAACAGCATTTCAGGTTATGACTTTGGGAGGGTATGCAGATCATATAGACTTTGGCTTACTTTACTAATTGTGGTGAAATAGACATTAACATGAAAATTTGTCACCTTAACCATTTGTTTTAAGATCTCGAGTTTCTGCTGTGAGATGCGGTGTTGCTGGAGTGCTATCTACAGCAGATTGGCACGACCAAGATTGACATTAGTATATCCTGAGACACTGCATTTGCCTGAGCTTGGGTAGTCATGATTTAGGATGAAAAGCAGAGTCTACACCTGAGCCCTGACTGTTAGGCGTGAGAGTGGTCGTCCATATTGGACATCAAGAAAGCCCTGCAGCATGCTTAGCCACAGATTATCACAGTGCCCCAGGCCTGCAGATGGTACAAGCTTACTTTTCTTTCTTTTTTTTTTTTTTTTTTTTTTATAAAAAAAAAAAAAAGGGACAGGATCTTGCAATGTTGCCCAGGATAGGATGGTTTCCAACTCCTGGCCTCAAGTGATCTTTCTGCCTCAGCCTTGCAAAGTGCTGGGATTACAGGTGTAAGCCACTGCACCAGACCCTTTCATTCTTTTTCTTAGATTGTAGGCCCCTTTGACAATTTCATAAAAGTGCTGGAGTTGCCACCACCAAGGTTGCTGATAATTGGATGGGAGTTTATCCCAGTGTCCTGTGATGAGTGGGCTATATAGCTGGTTCTGGTTTTAGGGAGGACTTTGTTAATACAGAGCCTAAGAGCAGTGAAACTTAGTCATGTGAGAAAGCGGTGCAGGTGTCTGAGGGTTATTTGTGGTTTTCCAAGGCAGAAGTGAAAGATCCCAAGGGGTAGACAGCTCTTCAGTTAGGTACACTTTCTAGTAAGTGAAGCCATCTAGCCTAGCCAGGGACAGGAAGCTTAGCCAGCTTTGATGTTTGCTCTTTGGTGTAGTCGTGCCTTGATTCAGGTCCAGTATTTCCCGCTAAGATGTATGACTAGCAAGATTCTGAGTCTCATCTGTTAGATTGAATAGCTGTTAAGGTTTGGCTGCCAGTTAATAACCAACGGACGCCGGGTGAGAGAATCACCTGAGGTTAAGAGTTCAAGACCAGCCTGGCCAACATGGTGAAACCTCATCTCTACTAAAAATACAAAAATTAGCTGGATGTGGTGGTGGGTGCCTGTATTCCCAGCATATGAACTCTTAACTAACCACTGCTTTGTTAGGGTAGTGGGAGCTTAATCGCAGCTGCACTTGGTCTTTTGCAGACTGAGTCCTTGTAAGGAAATCTTATTTAGTCTTGCTAAGAATGTGGAGCAAAGGATGTTATTCTCAGGTGCATTTGCCCTCCTGTCTCCTGCCAGGTTACTATGGATGATAGCCATAGCCTGGTTGTGTGTGTGTGAGATAGGGTTTCACTCTGTCACCCAGGCTGGAGTGCAGTGGCTCCATCTCAAGTCACAGCAACCTCTGCCTGCAGGTTAAAGCGATTTTCCTGCCTCAGCCTCCTGAATAGCTGGGATTACAGGCATGCGCCAACAGCCTGGCTAATGATTTGTCTTTTTAGTAGACATGGGGTTTAGCCATGTTGCCTACTACTGACCTCAAAGTGCTGGGATTACAAGCATGGTTTTGACGATGACCTGGGTCACAGTGACTGGTGCATTGAGTCTTATCAGACTTACCCCTGCTTGCTAATGCGGCTGTGCCTCACCACCACGAATGGAGCCTAAGAGGAGGAGCCAGGATTTGAACCCCAGAAGCTGAATCAGTGCTTCCTTCCACTCTTCCCAGGCAATGCTCTGCTGCGGCGGCTGGTCCGTATTGGGGTGCTGGATGAGGGCAAGATGAAGCTGGATTACATCCTGGGCCTGAAGATTGAGGATTTCTTAGAGAGACGCCTGCAGACCCAGGTCTTCAAGCTGGGCTTGGCCAAGTCCATCCACCACGCTCGCGTGCTGATCCGCCAGCGCCATATCAGGTACCACCTCTTGTCGGCGTCGGGATCTTCCTCCATGCTGCCCTCTGATGGTTGCCCTCACTAAGCCTGCTGTCCCTATCTCCTGCAGCCCTCGGAGGTGATGGGTGTGAGCTCACCCTGAGGGTACAGATTCACCCTTGCACACAGCATACAGCTCACGTCCCAAAAGCCCAGCGCAAGGGTCACTGCGGCTCTAGCCGTACACCTTGTGAAGGCCTCTGCCAGGCATGTGGGCAGCTGGACAGGTAACAGCTCTTGGCCTCCCCAGTGGAGGGAGAGAACCAGCCTCCTCGCGTGGGTGGTGGGTTCAGCTGTCTCCTGGGCTCGCCTCTTAAGTCAGTTCCAGACCCTATTCCGTGATTGCATTCTGGGTACTCGGGGTGCCCTTTCTGTAACGTGGCACCATTGAGAGGGAGGAGCTGTGCAGGAAGAGGCCAAGATGTTTACATTTAGAATCTCCACCTCAGCCCTTCACTAACTCTGTGAGCCGTGGGCAGAGCCTTCTGTGTGATGCCTTAATTGTGGACATAGCCTCGGGTTGCTGTGTTATGGTGGGCATTGCCGCTGTGCATGGTAAAGCTCAGTGCCACGTGTGGGGTTGAGTGTTTCACACTCTGGATGTTTAATGGCCACCTCATTTGCTTTGTGATCTTATGTGGGATACTTTGGAATTTCTCCTACTAAATGTGGTTGAGAAACTCATCTAAAGCATTTTTGGGGGTGAAGGTGATGCCCTAAGACCCTGGACTCACATGAGGCCCACAGGATCAGGAGCGGCCTTCCGGCAGTGCCTGGATGTCTGCAGCCCTAGCAGCAGCGTGGCTGCCTCACGGGCCGAGTGGAGAGGAGAGGCACCTCCGCTGGGCTTGCTCCGTTTCTCCCCAGTCCACTTAACTCCTGTCCCCTCTTCCAGGGTCCGAAAGCAGGTGGTGAACATCCCGTCCTTCATTGTCCGCTTGGATTCCCAGAAGCACATCGACTTCTCCCTCCGCTCTCCCTACGGGGGTGGCCGCCCGGGCCGCGTGAAGAGGAAGAATGCCAAGAAGGGTCAGGGCGGTGCTGGAGCTGGGGATGATGAGGAGGAGGATTAAGCCCACCTGTCCCCCATTGGGTTCGTGAATTGCCGAGTTTTCCTGCTGAATAAACAGGATTAGCGCTTTATATAATTGGTGTGTTTGTGTCTCCTCCTTGACTCTTAACCCGCTCTGACCTTGCTGCCTTCCCTAGGAAGCTCAGGGGGCAGCTCACTCACTTCTGGGTGTTGAGATGCCCGGGAATGCCTACCAGATGGTGGGCCCTGGCCTCAGTACAGTATGAGAGACAGTATTTTGGGAAAAACAGCACCAGAAGGAAATTCCAAGTAAGCCAGCATTTGCATATAGTGTAGAAGGGAGTCATTTCCAGGCAGGGGAGGCAGCAAGTGGAGGTGGGGCCTGCCCTGGCTGTCGGCCCTTTGACCCTGACCCCAGGAGAGAAGTGGAATGGGAGCTGAGGCCGGCCTGGCTGCTGGAGAAGGTAGACTGTGTTAGTGGTTGTTTGGCTGGGCGGCGCTTCACAGAACTGCGGGCTCGTGTCGGAGCTCGTGATGTGGGTGATGCTGGGCAAGTTCCCAGCTTTGTCTTCACTTGCAGGGGAAGTGGGTTAGTGTGGGGAGGGTCGTTGAGGAACTCTTCCTCCTACCCACGTGTGGTGTTTCTGTGGGCTCATGGTCAGGAGGTTAGGCTTCCGTTTTCTCTGCCTTGTTGATGAGCTGTGTCGGGATGGGTTTGGTTTCTGAGGAAGTGAGAAACTTGAAATTGTGCAACCCTCTCAGGCCCTAGTGGATGGGGTCCTTGTCTGGAGGCCTTCAGTCTTTGAAGGTCAGGGCAGCTTCTATACAGGGACAGCTCTGGAACGCAGCTGAGTTCTGTAAACCCTGCGGAGAAGTCTAAGTCCATTGCAGCTTGCTTGAGCTAGGTAGTCAGCCCTTCTCTCCGAGTTGCCGCTTGGGGAATGATGGTGGTCTTGTTGGACGTTCATGGGGCCAGCTGCTGCACCTTCTGGGGTCACTGGTCTCTGGAGCGTGGGGTCTGGGTCTTGCCTGGCGGATGGCCAGAGCAGCGGACTCACTGGGCTCCCCAGGAGGAAGAGAGTGCAGTTGCCTCTGGTCTGAGAGCTGGTGGCTCATCTGGGTGCAGCTCACGTCCTGTGGAGTTCCAGATGCAGCAGCCTGGAGGGAAGGGAGGGGGAGGGGAAGGATGCAGTTCTGCTGTGGAGAAGCCTATGGGCTTGGGAAGGAAAGGATGCGCTCCCTGGGGTCTTCATCTTCAGGGCTCTTCCTATAGAGGCAGTGAGTGGGAGGATTACAGGTGTGAGCCACAGTGCCTGGCCTGCTGGGTCTCCCTTTCCTGGTGAGCTCCTTAGACCACTGCCCCATCTCATTCCCTCCCTCGTCCCTCAACACCAGGGATGACCCTGAACCCAGGGGCCTGAGCAGGTAACAGGATGGGGACTGGGCAGGGGCTTCTCACCTGCAGCCAGGATATTGGGTGGGGGTGGCAGGGGCCGACCTAGGGCAGGAGATGTGTCCACCTCAGCATCTGTGCTGGCCCCCTGGGTGTGGCTCACAGGGCCCAGGAGGAAGTCGGGAATGTGCTGCCCACATAGGCACTGGGGGGTTCGGAGCCCCTGGTCCTCATCAACGCAGAGCTGTCAGATCTGGCCTCAGTGACGCTGGGGGCTCAGGCTGTCTCCAGTGAGTTCCAGCGAGCCTGGCTGTGCTGAGGGAGGGCTGTGGGCTGCCTGTGTGCCCCTGAGAGGAGGTGATTGGTGTTAAGGGGATACATTCTGTGGCCCACACTCTGTGGGGGGAGTTCTCAGGGTCTCAACTCCATGTCTTCTGCTTGTGGTTCTGGCCCAAGAGGTTCGTGGCACCAACCACCCCATGTCCACCTGAGGCTTCCCTGAACACACAGCAGGGAGATGGGCAATGAGGTGGTGCTTGTGGCCCTGCCTGTCATGGTCCCCGGCAGTGCAGATGAATTAGACCACTGAGCCCACAGAGCCTGGAGGGGAACAGCCCCTCCCCCAGGGCCTTGCTCTGCTCCCCCTGAAGGATGGGGCTGAGGGGAGAGCAGGCTCTGGGGGCCTTTCAGACCACATCTGAGTCACGTTTGACTCCCCCATGTTCTGCCTGCCTCCACCTTGCCAAACCCAAATCCAGGGTGACCCCTGTTCTAGCACAGAGGCCAGAGAGGGCAGGGCCTTAGGACACAGCCCAGTCACGGTTCTAATTCTAGAGGCAGGTGCCTTCCCTGTCCCGATCTCTGCATCTTTTCTCTCATCAGCCTCACGATCAGGCGAAGTTTATTGAGCGGTTACCACATCCAGGCTTGCTGCTGGGAGGAGGGGAGTGGTGGGTGAGGCCCGTAGGATTCCTGCTGGACCCATGGAGCCTGCATTAGTGAAGTGTGGACCCAGTTGCCAGGTGACATGCTGATCAGGATTCTTTTTGTTTTTGAGACGGGGTTTCACTGTGTCTCAGGCTGGAGTGCAATGGCGCAATCTAGGCTCACTGCAACCTCCATCTCCTGGGTTCAAGCGATTCTCCTGCCTCAGCGTCCTGAGTAGCTGGGACTACAGGCGTGCACCACCACGCCTGGCTAATTTTTGTATTTTTAGTGGATACCAGGTTTTACCATGTTGGTCAGGCTGGTCTCAAACTTCTGACCTCAGGTGACCTTCCTGCCTCGGCCTCCCAAAGTGCTGGGATTACAGGTGTGAGCCACCATGCCCAGTCAAATAAAGTCATATTTAGGGGGAAAGAAAACTAAGAAAATTTGTTTCCAACAGACATAATGTAAAAGAATTGTTAAAGGAAGTTCTTTGGGATGAAAAATATGATAGTATTCCAGAAGGAAACATCACAATTCAAAAATAAAGGAAGATAAAAAAATGCTATGTATCACAGTAAATAAATATTTTCCTTTTCTTAATTCTTTAACATATACATGGCTGTTGGAATAGACTTTCTGGTTTTGTCGGGTGGGGTTTCAATGTGTAATGTAGATGTAATACATATCATAACTGTAACTTAAAGGGGAGGGGATAGAGGAACTTCTGTGTTCCTAAGATTCCAGCAGTTCATTTTTAGAGGTAAAATTGCATAGAGTTAGGCCTGCATATTATAATATCTAAAGCAGCCACATGTGTACAAAAAGTTAAAACACTGGTAGATGGGCTGGGCACGGTGGCTTACACCTTTAATCCCCGCACTTGGGGAGGCTGAGGCAGGTGGATTACCTGAGGTCAGGAGTTCGAGACCAGTCTGGCCTTCATGGTGAAACCCTTTCTCCACTAAAAGTACAAAAAAAATTTAGCCAGGCATGGTGGCACATGCCTGTAATCCCAGCTACCTGGGAGGCTGAGGAAGGAGAATCACTTGAACCTGGGAGGCGGAGGTTGCAGGGAGCTGAAATCATACCACTGCACTCCAGTCTGGACAACAAGAGTGAAACTGTCTCAAACAACAAAAACCACACACAAGTAGATAAGATAAAATATTCTGTACTCCATAAACATGTACAATTATTATTTGTCAATTAAAAACTCTTAAGCTGGGCACAGTGGCTCATGCCTGCAATGCCAACACTTTGGGAGGCTGAGATGGGAGGCTCTTGAGCCCAGGAGTTCGAGGGCAGCTTGGGCAACATAGCGAGACCACACCTCTACAAAAAAATTTTAAATGTATTTTTTTTTTTTTTTTTTTTTTTTTTGAGACGGAGTTTCGCTCTTGTTACCCAGGCTGGAGTGCAATGGCGCGATCTCGGCTCACCGCAACCTCCGCCTCCCGGGTTCAGGCAATTCTCCTGCCCCAGCCTCCTGAGTCGCTGGGATTACAGGCACGCGCCACCATGCCCAGCTAATTTTTTGTAGTTTTAGTAGAGACGGGGTTTCACCATGTTGACCAGGATGGTCTCGATCTCTTGACCTCGTGATCCACCCGCCTCGGCCTCCCAAAGTGCTGGGATTACAGGCTTGAGCCACCGCGCCCGGCTTTAAATGTATTTTTAAAATCGCTAATACAGTAGTCCCCCTTGATCTGTAATTTTCTTTTTGTGGTTTCAGTTACTTGGTGGTCCACCATGGTCCAAAAGTATTAAATAGAAAAAAGTCCAGGAATCATGTTTTTAACAAAACTAAAAACATTTCTAAAAAAAACAAGAGCAGGCAGGAAAGGGGAATCAGCAAACAGCAGAGGAGAGAAGCAAACAAAAAGGCAAGCCTGAATACAGTCATGTGCCACATAAGGATCTTGCAGTCAGCTACACGTCGCGTGTGTGATGATGTAGCCAACGCACGGAGTAGGTTATATCCTGTAGGTTTGTGTAAGTACGCTTGCACTATGATGTTCACACAATGGTGAATTTTTTTTTTTTTTTTTTTTTTTTTGAGATGTAGTTTTCGCTCTTATTGCCTAGACTGGAGTGCAATGGCATGATCTCCGCTCAATACAACCTCCACCTCCCGGGTTCAATCCTGCCTCAGCTTCCTGAGTAGCCAGGATTACAGGCATATGCCATGATGCCCAGCTAATTTTTGTATTTTTAGTAGAGACAGGGTTTTAGTAGAGACAGGGTTTCACCATGTTGGCCAGGCTGGTCTTGAACTCCTGACCTCTAGTGATCTGCCTGTCTCTGCCTCTCAAAGTACTGGGATTACTGGCATGAGCCACCGAGCCTGGCCAACACTTTTTAATGATGGATTTCTCAGAACATATGCCTGTCATTAAATGACATTAATGTAAGTGATCTAAATACAGCAATTAAAAGAGATTACAAGATTGGATTTTAAAAAATTAACAACAAAGAAGCCTTTTTTGTACACAATCTATAGGAAATTAAATATAAGGAAGTAAGTGGGTTAAAAATAATGAATAATGTGGATAAGCATTGAAAACATTATGCTAAATGAGATAAACCAGACACAAAAAGACAAACACTGTGATTCTGGAGTGCAGTGGTGCGATCTCAGCTCACTGCAACCTCTGTCTCCCAGGTTCAAGCAATTCTCTGCCTCCCTCCCGAGTAGCTGGGATTATAGACGTCTGCCACCACACCTGGCTAATTTTTGTATTTTTAGTAGAGACAGGGTTTCACCATCTTGGGCAGGCTGGTCTTGAACTCCTGACCTCATGTTCCACCTGCCTTGGCCTCCCAAAGTGCTGGGATTACAGGTGTGGGCTACCACACCTGGCCTGTTATTTATATTTTATCACATTAAAAAAACAGAAGGTTGAAAAATGTATTATGCAAACACTAATCAACAGATAATTTCACTGGGTTTTTAGTTTTTTGATTTTTTGAGACAGGGTTTCACTGTTGCCCAGGCTGGAGTGCTGTGGTGTGATCTTGGCTCACTGCAGCCTTGACCTCCTGTGCCCAAGTGATCCTCCCACCTCAGGCTCCCAAGTAGCTGGGGCTACAGGTGTGTGCCACCATGCCTGACTAGCTTTATTTTCTGTAGAGGTGGGGTCTCACGATGCTGCTCAGGCTGGCTGGAACTCCTGAGCTCAAGCCATCCTCCCCACTTGCCCTCCCAAAGTGTTGGGATTATAGGCGTGAGCCACTGCACCTGGTTATGCCTCTTAATTTTCCCATTTTGTGTTTGATGTGGAATATTGACATTATCATTCCATTAAAAACATTCACTCTTTTTTTTTTTTTTTTTTTTTTTTTTTTTTTTTTTTTTTTTTTTTTTTTTTTTTTTTTTTTTTTTTTTTTTTTTCTTGTTGCCCAGGCTGGAGTGCAATGGCGCGATCTCGACTCACCGCAACCTCCGCCTCCTGGGTTCAGGCAATTCTCCTGCCTCAGCCTCCTGAGTAGCTGGGATTACAGGCACACGCCACCATGCCCAGCTGAATTTTTGTATTTTTAGTAGAGACGGGGTTTCACCATGTTGACCAGGATGGTCTCGATCTCTTGACCTCGTGATCCACCCGCCTTGGCCTCCCAAAGTGCTGGGATTACAGGCATGAGCCACCGCGCCCGGCCTTCACTCTTTTTTTTTTTTTAAGAGACAAGGTCTTGCTCTATCACACAAGCTGGAGTGCAGTGGCACAGTCATGGCTGACTACAGCCTCAGCAGCCTTAACCTCTTGTGTCCAAGGCATTCTCCCGACTCAGCCTCCCAAGTACCACACCTGGCCTTTACGTCTGTTTTTTTTCTTATTGACTCACTGATTATTGAGAAGTCTGTTGCTTTATTTCCAAAATGCGAGGATATTAGCCATCTTTGAGTCAGGCGAGTCCCACAAGTTCCCAGTGCCTCCTGGTGATTTGTGTTAGGGGTCCAGGCTGGCTGGGGTCCACTGGTATCCACTGGGGGCAGCTCCCATGTCTTCTGGAGTCCCTGAGTGTCCTTCTGTTGAGTGTGGGGTCTGGGTCCCCCTGGACTAGTGAATGGCCAGAGTGGCGTAGATGCTGGGCTCAGCTGGAGGGGCCCCTTCCTGGGAGGGAGGAGGCTCAGTTGCCTCCCGTCTGAGGGTCAAGCCGTGCAGCTGGGCGTAGGTCACATCCTGGGGGGCTTCAGATGCAGCAGCCTGCAGTGGGGGAGAGTGAGAGGGAGGGTACGTGGTGGGGGTGAGAGAGAGGAAAGGACCTGCCTGACTGTCCATCTACCTGTCCTCTTCTGCCTGCCTGTCCTTTGTATCCAGGAATTCCCCAGACTGTGGTGAATGAGGGAGGCCACTGCTGCCTGAGTCTGGAGTGTTTGGCATATGTCACTCCGTGGGGGTCTTCATCATGTGGGCTCTGCTGGAAAGAGACAGTGGTGGGGGGTGTCCTTGAGTCCCCCTGACCCCCTAGAGTCAGTTTTCCCAGTGTTCCCAGAGTCATCTGTTTACATCCCTTTCCTGATGGAATCTCAGGGACGCCCTAAGGCTGTGGAGGGTCTGGCTGCTCCCTCCCTGCGGTTCTGGCCTCTCCTCCTCACTCTGAAGGCCGCAGAGGGTCTGGCTGCTCCCTCCCTGCGGTTCTGGCCTCTCCTCCTCACTCTGACCTTGCCCACTTGGCTGCAGCCTCATGCCTGCCTTCCCGCAAGAGCTCACTGCTGCCTCGGGGCCTTTGCACTGCTGTTTCCTCTGCCTGCAGGGGCTCGTCCATTAGAGGATGGTGTGGCCCTCTCCGTCCAGGCTTCTCAGATGACAGCTGACCAGAGAGCCCTCCCCTTACCATTGAGACTGGCCCCACTGCCCCACACTCTCTGCCTTTTCCCTGGTTTATTTTCTTTACAGCACGTCACACTCCTGGACACTGTGCGTTTATTTGCATTTTGTCTCCCACCATGAGGTGAGCTCAGGAGGGTGGGGGTGGCTTTGCTCCCTGCTGTGTCTGCAGCTCCCTGCTGTGTCTGCAGCTCCCACGGGTAGCCCCATCCACAGTGAGCTCCTGGGAACACTCCTTGGGTGAATGAATAAAGGGGGAGCCCAGGGCACCGGGGTGGTTCATTCCTCATCCTCCCGAGGCCTGGGGAGCCCTCTAACAACCAGACGGCCAGAGAACGAGGAGCAGGAAGGGGACCCGGGAGGAGGCCCATGAGGTCCCAGGACACCAGGAGAGAGTGAGGTCACAGCAGGCGGGAGGCAGCATGCTGGACACAGAGGGTCCACCCTGGATGATGCCGAGAGCCGGGGAAGGAGGACAGAGAAGTCCTGCTGGGTTAGATCCGGCACCAGGAGGCCTCTGATGCCTGGGACAGGGGCGGGGTCTCACCCAAGTGTCCAGCTCCACCTCGTCCTCAGGCTGTGTGTCCTTCATGGCAGCATCTGCTGGGGCAGAGCAAGGGGTATGTCTGCTGGGAAGGTTCCCTGGGACCTCTCGGCCCCACCAGCCCCTGCCCAGCTCCCAGACGGGGCCACTGAGATCCAGGGAGGTCCCACAGTGTGGAGGGAGACCATGTTCCACTGAGCCACAGGCCCTTCCCAGCCCCTCCCCGTTGCTAATGAAATTTTGGGACTCCTGTCTCCCCAGCACCCCCATTTGTCCCCTCTCTTCCTCTCACAGAGGTTTTCTTCCTGGACATCAGCAGGTGGGCTGGACCTGGGAGAGGACACAGGAGTGTAAGGGGGACAGGGTATGGGCAGTGGGTGGGTGGGAGTCTGGGGTCTTCGGGCAGAATTACCTCCTCTGCAGGCCCCTGTCCTTGGGCTCTGGCTCCACAGCCCCTGCAGGATGCTGGAAATCAGCCTCTCTCTGGTCTGGGTGAAGATGGACAGAGTCTCAGCCCTGGGAACATTAGAACCACCCATCCAACACATGCAACTTGAGGGAAAGCAGGAAAGCTTAAAATAATTCTGCAGGGATGTCCCGGATATTTCATGAGATAGAAAACAACTCCATGAATACGGAGGTTTGTAAATGTGTGCTGACTAGCTGGGCACAGTGGCTCACGCCTGTAATCCTAGCAGCTTGGGAGGCTGAGGCAGGCGGATCACAAGTCAGGAGTTCAAGACCAGCCTGGCCAACATGGCGAAACCCCGTCTCTACTAAAAATACAAAAATTAGCCAGGCGTAGTGGTGGGCATCTGTAGTCCCAGCTACTCCAGTTACTTGGTAAGCTGAGGCAGGAGAATCACTTGAACCCAGATGGCGGAGGTTGCAGTGAGCTGAGATTGTGTCATTGCACTCCAGCCTGGGCCACAGAGCAAGACTCTATCTCAAAAAATTAAAAAAAAGTAAATGTGTGCTGCCATTAGGCACCTCTGGAACAGGTTTTCTAAGCTGACTTCCCTGTGTGTTCTGGTTCCCTCTGGCTGGTGCCCTGAGCCCACCCTTGGCCAGCCCATGGGTGCCCCCCTTCCCTACTCGCCCGAGGTCCTGTGTTTCTCCTGTCGCCGATGTCGGAGGAGGAGGAAGAGGAGGAGGAAGAACAGCAGGACAAAGCCCATCGAGACCCCGATCAATACCTCCAGGTATCTTCCCAGACCTTGAGTGTGATGACATCAGGAATGATGACGTCACTGATGTGAGCACCTACTGTGCGCAGGCGTGTGCTGAGTCATTCCTTCCTGAGCTCCGACCCTCACAGCAGTCATGCAACATGGGATTGCTGCCCCCACAACCCATTTCACAGATACACAAACTGAGGCTCAGAGGGCAATCGCCTGCCCCAGGTCCCCAGCCAGGCGGTGGCAGAGCTGGGGAGGGAACCTGGGGGTCTGACCTGCAGCCCTTGTTCCCTGCACTGAGCCAAGCCCCGGAGCTGCAGGGCAAGAGCCTGATGTCCTGAACCACCGCCCTGCTCCCCTCCCCTGCCCCAGGTCACCATCACTGCTGCTGGTGGGACAGGATAGGCCCCTGTGGAATCAGGTCTGAAGGCTTCCCTGGGAGGCCTCCACCCCAAGGAGGTCACAGCTGGGAGTCAGAGCTGAAAGGAACTTTCCCACCCATGCAGGCCTCTCTCCTTTACACTTGGAGAAACTGAGGCCCAAACCAGGGGAGCTGCCTGTCCACGTCACCATCTCCAGAGGAACTTGAACCTAGGACAGAACTCAGCCCTGCCTCCCCTGGACCCGCCCACCTCCCGCTCATAGACCCTCGATCACTACTCTGGGGGCCTGACCCTGAGGAGGGAGGGGCTGGTCCTCAGGGCCTCCTGGGTCAGGACAGGGAGCTGAGGGCTGGGGCTGCCTTGTCCCCCACATCAGCCCAGCTGCTCCCCCATGCTGGGCCCCAACATCTGCCTTTGCCTTGACCCCCCGCCCTCACCAGCCCAGCCTCAGAGCCCCTGGGACACAAGCCCGTCCTTGAGGGGAGGGGAATGGGACCTTTTGAGAGACTCAGGACTGCCCTGGGGGAGACCGTGCTCCCCAAGAGGCCTCTGTGACTCACCAGGTGTGGTTGGCCCTGCGGGTGGTGGGCTGGAGCCTGCAGAGGGTCCTGGAAGGAGCACAGTAGGCAGGTGAGGGCTGGGGCTGTCTGTGGAGCACACACTTCACTCCAGCTCCCCTGCGTCCGCCCAGTGCATTCCCTGGAAACATGTCTCTGCCCACCTGGTACCTTCTGCATGCCAGCAAGGAGAACGGGTGGCCATGCCTACGAGAACCCCTGCTGGTCTCCTCTTGCTGAGGAGTGAGGCCCCTCTGGCTAAGCCTCCCTCCATCCCAACCTCCCTCCCTCCATCCTCCCTCCTCAGCAGGGCCTGAGCTGAGCCTTTGAGGTCAGAGAGGACAGGGTCAGTGCCCTCACCTGAGACCACGAGCTCCAGGGGCTCGCTGGGGTGAGACAGCAGGTAGGGGATGGAGCTGTATGAGCCGTAGCACCTGTAGGTCCCCGCATGGGCTGAGGTCACAGGACTCATGGGGAATTCAGCCTGGTCCTTATCAGATTGGTACTTTGATATCAGACGCAGGGGGGCATCAGCTGCTCCCTCCTTGGTCAGAAGGAAAGTGTCCATCCACCCCTGTGACTGACACAGCAGGGTCACATTCTCTCCTGAGGCCACCCTGGGGCCCGGCTGCACTGAGAGGGAGGGTCTGTCAGGGAACTGTCCTGGAGAGAAAAGGATGGGTGAGGGGCTGCCCCGCCTTGTTCTCAGCTGAGACCTCCCCAGGCCTCTCTCTGGGACCCTCAGTCTCTGTTTTCTCTGAGTCTCCCCCTCCCCACCCATCCCCTGTCTCTGACTGTCTCTCCTTCCCTGGGGACCCCCACCCCTCATCCCAGCCATCACCACCTAGGCTCCCTGGCAGGGCCTGTGCAGAGCCTGGGTCCCTGACTGAACCCACTGGGCTCCTCACCTGCAATCAGGATGTCCAGGGGGTCACTGGGGGCCGACCACTCGGAGGAGAGGTTGCGTGCACCGGAGCATCTGTACTGGCCCCCGTGGAAGACCCTCACAGGGCTCAGGGTGAAGTTGGCCTGGGAGAGCCCAGCCTGGAACTTCTGGCCAGAGCGCTGGAGGAGGTTAACTCCCTGGTCCTTGTACAGAGCAAATCTGTCGTAGTCGACATCAGATTGACACTGCAGGGTCAGGCTGCCTCCATGGGCCACGACAGGGCCCTGCGGGGTCAGAAGGGAGGGCTTCCTAGACATGCCTGGAGGCAAAGAGGAGCGGGGACTCGGACGGCTGCTCCTCCCACACCCCTTCCTTCTCCTGTCCTGGCCCTGCAGGTCTCAGTGTCTGTCACATTCTGTGTCTCGGACCCCAGGGGCTCCTCCTCACCCGGGGCTGTCCTGGAGCCATTTCAGAGAAGTGGGGTCTCCCTTAGCCTTGGTCACTGTGCCTGATCTTCCCTCCTCTCCCTGAGAGCCAGGACCTCACAGCAAACACACTGGAGCTCTTCCTGAGTCATCCCTTCCAGGTGAGGGTGACCAAGGGCTCCACCTCCCATGTCAGAGCCTCCCAATGGGGACTCCCTCACGCCTTCAGCCCGTCCATCAACACATCGCTCTGGGTCCTCTCCATCTTCAGTCACCAGCCACTCCCAACCACCTGTCTGCTGCCCCAAAAGTATGTTAGAGAAGCTGTGGCTTCCTCACCTGAAGTCAGAATCTCCAGGGGGTCACTGGGGTATGACCACACCTGGGGGGTGTCTCTGTAATAGTAATAGCATCTGAATATCCACCTGTGGCTAGGGGTCACGGGACCCACAGGGAACAGGGCCTCGAACCACCCACTGGGGAGCTGCTGTGATTTCAGGGTCCGGGGGAGCTGGTGTTCTCCTTCCTTAATCAGAACAAAGTAGTGATATCCCTTCTGAGAGCCACACTGGAGGGTCACGTTCCCTCCTGAGGTCACCACAGGGCTGGGCAGGGCTGAGAGGGTGGGTTTGCCGTAGGCTCCTAGGAGAGAAGGAAGCACCATGTGAAATGGGGCTCACACCTCCCACATCACCCCCAGGGCTGGGCTGGGAGAGGGAGATGTCCCTGAGAGCCAACCACCTTCCTGAGGGCAGAGCCTGGGGCTGGGACCCTGAGTGTCCTCTCACCTGTCACCACCAGCTCCAGGGGCTCACTGCGCTCTGACCAGCCTGCAGGGCTGAGATAGTGACAGCGATATTTCCCTGCATGGTGCTCTGACATGAATAAGATGGAGAATCTGGCCTTGTTCCTGGGTTCCAGTGGGTTCTGTGTGTCCCAGGGTACTTGGGTTCCCTCTTTTTCCAGATGATACTCCTGGGCCTTCATGTTCCCCTGACACCAGATGGTCACGGGGCTCCCCCAGATGATCACAGAGCCTGGCTCAGTCCAGAGGATGGGTTTGGGGAGGGGCCCTGGAAGGAGATCAGAGACTGGATCCCAAGACCTCCCTCAGCCCTCAGATCCCAGCTTTCAGCTCCAGGACCCCCTGTCATCCCCATCAGCCACCCAGAACTGCTGTCTCCACCCCCAGCTGCCCAGGGGTAGGCCTTGTCCCTAGAGAGGAAAAGGAACCTGGAACAGCTGGGGACAGACTTACCTGCCTGCACGCAGATTCTGGGGCTCAGACTCAGCCCTGGAAGAGAATTCCCTGTGAGAGATTTGCCTCTGAAGCCTGAGCAGATCCTCCCCTCCCTAGTGGCTCCTGAGCTTTTGAGGTCTCCTGATGGACTAGGGCTTGTGTGTGGGGTGGGGTCCCTCCAAGACTCAGATCTCCTCTCTCCATCTTGAAATCTCACCAAGGCAGAGCAGGGCTGTGAGGGCGGGGGTCATGGTGTCGCTTCCCAGTGGCCCTGGACTCTGCAGATGGATGAGCCCTCGGTGCTGGCAGGACAGAGACATCCAGGGTGTGGCCGCTTGGAGGCTGAGTGCTTCTTGTCATGGGGTTGTCTCATTCACAGCCCACAGGAAGGGGAACTGCCCTTCCCAGGGGCCTGGCTCTCATTTTGGGCTGTGGTGGGGACAGGCACCAGGCTCTCTGCAGACATTACAAAGACAAATGGGATCTCCCTGCCCCCGAACCATTCTTTGTCTGATTTCATTGAGGACCAGGACACAGCGGCAAATAGCCCTGGTGCCTTCCTGAGTCAGCCCCTTTTAGGTGAGGGTGACCATGGGCTTCTCCTCCCTCTCACAGCCTCCTCATGGGGTCTCCTTCCCTCCTTCAGCCCGTCCATCAGCACAGCAGTGCGGGGTCCTCACCATGGCCATCGTCTCTCCAGCCCTGGAGATGCTTCAGGGAAGATGTAGGTCCGTGCTGCAGGCAGGCTCAGGTCAGCAGAGACACACCTGACACCTGGCTGTGCAGTCCAGGCTGAGCTGCATGTGGCCGTGAGCACAGAGGAGAAATGCAGGCCCTACCATGGTGGCTCCCGCCTGGAATCCCAGCACTTCAGGAGGGAGAGAGAGAAAGAGAGAGAGAGAGAATCAGGCATCACTAGAGCTGCAAGGCTGCAGATATTTTTGCACCTGGAGTCTCTCTGAAAGCAATACTAAATGATGATGTAAGTCAGTGAGTAGAATAATGAACCCCAAATGGAGAAGATAAGATGCTGCTGTGAGTAAATGAAATGAGCAGTACATACAAAACACTAATCCACATAGGTCAGTCATATGTGTGTACACAAGTACATACATTTCTACTAAGAATCTAAAAGAGCAAGGAAATGGATTCTCCTCTCTGGAGGCTCCAGAAAGGAATGCAGCTATGTGAAGGCCTCGATTTTATCCTAAAAGACCTGTTTAGAATTCTGACTTTCAGAACCATGAGATAATGAATTCATGTTGCTTCAGCTACTCAATATGTAGTAATTTGTTATGGCACCAGCAGCAAACCGATACTAATACAAACAGCAAACTAATACTAACACTACTACAGCTGTTGTTTTAAAAGAACAGTTGGGCCAGGCGCGGTGGCTCACGCCTGTAATCCCAGCACTTTGGGAGGCCGAGGCGGGTGGATCACGAGGTCAAGAGATCGAGACCATCCTGGTCAACATGGTGAAACCCCGTCTCTACTAAAAATACAAAAAATCAGCTGGGCATGGTGGTGCGTGCCTGTAATCCCAGCTACTCAGGAGGCTGAGGCAGGAGAATTGCCTGAACCCAGGAGGCGGAGGTTGCGGTGAGCTGAGATCGCGCCATTGCACTCCAGCCTGGGTAACATGAGTGAAACTCCGTCTCAAAAAAAAAAAAAAAGAACAGATGTTTCACACTTTTAAATCACAGTCTGCTGAGAGGAGAAAGTTATACACTTTCACTCAACCAATCAGATGTCCTTCAAATTTACAAAGTGTCAATTGATACACAATGGAGGATTTGAAGAAATATTTATCAGACTTTGATTTAAAAAAAAAAAAAAAAAGCAGGTTTCGTAGCACATGCCAGGCATTGTGGCACACGCTGGTAATCCCAGAGGGATTACTCTAGAGGCTGAGGCAGGAAGAATCATTTGAATCTGGGGGGCAGAGGTTGCAGTGTACAAAAAAAAAAAAAAAATGCAAAGTGAGACTCTTGGCATTGGGTAACCCTTGTTCTCTTCTGGTAGTAATTTCCTACCAGGCAGATCGTCTAACCCCAGATCACCTAAAACTGCAGGCCCAGGACATGCATGTCTCCCAGGTGGGTGACCTGGAAGGGGGTGATGGAGGCTGTTTATTACGCTCTCCTTTTCTTTCCCAGCCCATGTGTTCTACCTGTGTAGAGATGTAGCATTTTCATTTGCAAATCCCATTATAGGAAAATAAATACGAACACAAATATTAAAAGGAAAAGCCATTTAGATGTCATTCATGAATATGTATATTGTCTCCAGCTATCTATATCTCTGTTTTATATCTATGTCTATGACACCATCAGAGAGCACCCAGACTGCAGCGTCTCATCCACAGCCTTGTTCTTGCATCTCCTGTGAGAGGCCATTCCGAGGCTCCCTCAGCCCCAGCAGCACCAACCACTGCATTGCACGCACCCCATCTCAGGTCATCCCCAGGACATCACGTGGCCCTGTTCACATTGCCCCACTGATTTCATGGGTGCGTGGGACCCTCGAACTGTGATTAAGTCGCAGGATGCTCCATTTAAACAGGTGGGACCCTCTGATTCCTGGCGGACAGCCGCAATGAGCCCAGCGAAACCTATCTCAGCACCAGCATCCATCGCGGCCAGGAGGATTTGCTGCCCCCTCCTGGTGGGATATGCGCCATGTTGTCAAGCGGCCACCAGATGGCTCACCCATCCCCTCAAAGGAAGGCAACCCATCCAGAAGGCTCTGCTGGTCACTGGGGAGACTCTCAGCCAGTGGAGGCTACATAGTCCTTGGTGAGAAGGAGTCGTTGGTGTTGGGTCCCTGCTGCTTCTCTTTTCTTTTTTTTTTTGAGACGGAGTCTCACTGTCTCCCAGGCTGGAGTGCAGTAGCACAGTCTTGGCTCACTACAACCTCCGTCTCCTGATTCCCCTGCCTCAGCCTCCCGAGTAGCTGGGATTACAGGTCCCTGCCCCTCACCTGTCTGATTTTTGTATTTTTAGTAGAAGTGGGGTTTCGCCATGTTGGCCAGGCTGGTCTCGAACTCCTGACCTCTGGTGATCTGCCCACCTTGGCCTCCCAAAGCGCTGGGATTACAGGTGTGAGTCACCACGGCTGGCTGCATGTCCTTTTTCTTGCTGTATGGCCATGACACTCATGGGCCCCTCCTGCGTGCACTGGGGCTGCTGAGAGAGCTGGCCGAAGCTCACTGTGTTCGTCACACCATCAGCGGATCCCCAGGTCAGTGGATTTTTAGCCAGTCCTTGACTAGTTTTCTTTCTGTCCATGTCTCTGTGCCTTACTGAGGAGGAAGTGTGTGAACTTTGTTCATCATGTGTGAAGAAGATGCTTATATATCTCTAGCAGATGTATAAGATTTGGGCTTCTTCAAGATCATGAAACAATTTACTCTGAGGTTGCTTAGAAAACAGTGCTGGCCTTAGGCTTCCCATCTTGAAACTGCAAGTCTATTTCCAACCTCATGCATGGAAAAGTGTTAGAATCTCCACAGAATCTGCAAGACCTCTATAGCACCTCCAGGGGACCTTCACAGGACCTCCATAGGGTCTCCATAAGACTTCCACTGGACCTTCACAGAATCTCAATCAGAACTTCACAGGAACTCCAAAGGGTCTCAGTAGGACCTCCACAAGACTTCCATAGGGTCTCCATAAGACTTCCACAGGACCTTCACAGAATCTCAATCAGAACTTCACAGGAACTCCATAGGGTCTCAGTAGGACCTCCACAGGACCTCCATAGGGTCTCAGTAGGACCTCCACAGGACCTCCATAGGGTCTCAGTAGGACCTCCACAGGACCTCCATAGGGTCTCAATAGGACCTCCACAGGACTTCCATAGGTTTTCCATAGGGCCTTCACAGGACCTTCATAGAATCTCAATAGACTCTCCATAGGACTGCTATAGGAACCCCATAGGACCTCCATAGGTTCTCCAAAGGGCCTTCACAGGACTTCTATAGGACCTTCATAGGATCTCCATAGGGCCTCCATAGCATCTATAGGATCTTCCTTCATAGGACCTCCATAGGTTCTTCATAGGGTCACAATAGAGTTGCCAAAGGATGTGTCACTGCAGGGACTAGCCAGCATCCCCTACACCCTGAGATGCTGGAAATGCCCACTTGGTGATCATGGTTATGGATTTCCTGCAGGAGCATGTGTGAAACCATGTTCCTGGGCAACTCTGCAGAGTCCTGATCTCCATTCAGACCCTCCAGGGGCTGGGATGGAGGGGGTGTCTGCTGTGTCACTGTGTCTCATTGCACAGAACGGGCACTTCTGCAGTACTAATGGAAAACCAGCCCAGAGATGGAGGTGGAGTTTGGAGTTGTGCTGCCACAAACCAAGAAGTGCTGAGCTGAGAAAACCAGCTGAGCTTGGACTGTAGCATCGGACAGAGGACATTGATAAGAAGGCTCTGAGGTAGAACGGTGTGGATTGTTCATCGTGTGCGAAGAGGAGGATGCTGAGGAAATGAAGGCTCTTCCGCTCTGTGACTTGGTTGACAAGAGGAACCAACAGCGTCGTGACCCCATGGAGCAATGACCCCATGTGGAAAGGAGGCTGAAGGAGGTGTGTTTAAGGCAGTTAACTGAGTCAGAGAGAGAAGCAGAACCTCCCAGTACTTAAGAAGGGTGGTTTGTTTCTCCCAAACTTCCCACCTCTGACTTCCTTGTTTCTCCAAATAGCAGCACCTTCTCTTCATTTCTGCTGGGTCACGATGGGGAGCTGAGGGCTGGGGCTGTCCTACTCCCCACATCATACCAGCTCCTCCTTCCCGAGGCTGGGCCCCAGCATCTCCCACTGCCTTGACCCCCCACCCCTCACTGGCCCAGCCTCACAGCCCCTGGGAGCCTGTGCCCCCTCTGTCTCTGCCCAGCTCTCTGGAGGAAGCCTGTGCTGAGTCCTTGAGGGGAACGGGATCCTCTGGGAGACTGCCCTGGGGGAGGCCATGCTCCCTCCCAGCCAAGAGGCCGTAGTCACGCAGCAGGTGTGGGGGTGGGACCGGTGGGTGGGGGGCTGGGGCTCCCAGAGGCTCCTGGGAGTAAGCACAGAAAGGGAGGGAGGAGCTTTGGTGCCCCAGAGTCCCCATGTCCACTGAAGCCCCTCGCTCGACTTGCCTGTCGCTTCTCTGGAAACTCTCCTCTGCTCACCTTTCACCATTTGTGTCCCAGGAGATGGGGCCAAGGGTGGGCCTGCCTGGGAGGTGGCCCACTGTCCTCCTCCCCTCTGAGGGGTGAGTCCCGCTCTGGCTGAGCCTCCTAACACCCCCCTCCCTCCATCCCAGCCCAGAGCTCTCCTGGGGACAGGTCCTGAGCTGAGCCTTTGAGCTCAGAGAGGACAGGGTCAGGGTTCTTACCTGAGACCACAAGCTGCAGTGGGGGGTAACTAAGGTCTGACAGCAGGCAGGGGTAGGAGCTGATTCTGCTGTAGCATCGGTAGGTTCTACGCTGGGCTGAAGCCACAGGACTCATGGGGAATTCAGCCTGGTTCCTATAAGATTGGTACTTTGACTTTAGACGCCGGGTGGGATGGGCTGCCCCCTCCTTGGTCAAAAAGAGTGTCCACATGGTGCCATGACTGACACGGCAGGGTCACCTTCTCTCCTGAGGCCACCCTGGGGCCCGGCTGCACTGAGAGGGAGGGTCTCTCAGGGATCTGTCCTGGAGAGAAGAGGATGGGTGAGGGGCTGCCCTGGCTTGTTCTGAGCTGAGACCTCCCCAGGCCTCTCTCTGGGACCCTCAGTCTGTCTCTGTTTTCTCTGAGTCTCCTCCTCCCTGGGGACGCCCACCCCTCATCCCAGCCATCACCACCTGGGCTCTCCTGGCAGTGCCTGTGGGGAACCTGGGTCCCTGACTGAACCCGCTGGGCTCCTCACCTGCGATCAGGATGTCCAGGGGGTCACTGGGGGCCAACCACTCGGAGGAGAGGTTGTGGGCACCGGAGCATCTGTACTGGCCCCTGTGGGAGCAGCTCACCGGGCTGAGGGTGAAGTTGGCCTGGGAGAGCCCAACCTGGAACTTCTGGCCAGAGCCCTGGAGGAGGTGAACTCCCTGGGCCTTGTACAGAGCAAATCTGTCGTAGTCAACATCAGAGCGACACTGCAGGGTCAGGCTGCCTCCATGGGCCACGATAGGGCCCTGTGGGGTCAGGAGGGCCGGCCTCCTAGACACGCCTGGAGGGAAAGAGGAGCAGGGGCTTGGACGGCTGTTCCTCCCACACCCCTTCCTTCTCCCATCCTGGCCCTGTAGGTCTCAGTGTCTCTCACACCCTGTGTCTCAGATCCCAGGGGCTCCTCCTTACCCGGGCTGTCCTGGAGAGGTTCCAGACCAAGGTCTCCCTGACTCTTGGCCACTCTTTCTGGTCTGTCCTCATCTCATCAAGGGACAGGAAATTGCAGCAAATACACCCAGTGCCTTCTTGAGTTGACCCCGTCCAGGTGTGGTGACTGAGGCTCCTCTTTCCCTATCAGAGCCTCCGCATGGGGTCCTCCTCACACCGTCAGCCCAGCCCTCAACACATCCTTCTGGGGTCCTGGCCATGATCAGTCATCAACCAGACTCCCACAGCCTATCTCGCTCCTCTCAATTGTATAAAGAAGCGTGCTGGCTTTTTCACCTGGGACCAGAATCTCCAGGAGATCACTGGGGTTCGACCACACATGAGGTTTTTTCCAGAAATGGTAATATCATCTGAACCTCCACCTGTGGCTGGGGGTCACAGGGCCCACAGGGAACAGGGCCTGGGACAGCCCTTTGGGGAGCTTCTGTTTTCCTTCCTCAACAAGAACAAACATGAGAAATCCGTTCCGTGTGTCACACTGGAGGGTCGTGTTCCCTCCTGAGGCCACCACAGGGCTGGGCAGGGCTGAGAGGGTGGGTTCTGCATACAATCCTAGGGAAGAAGGAGGCAACGTGTTTAATGGGGTCACACCTCCCACCGTATCCCCAAGACTGGGCTGTGAGAAGGGCGACACCTCTGAGAGCCGACCTCCTTCCTGAGGGCAGAGCCTGGAGCTGGGGCCCCTGAGTGTCCCCTCACCTGTCACCACCAGCTCCACGGGGTCACTGGGCTCTGACCAGCCTGCAGGGGTCTCATAGTGGCAGCGGTATTGCCCTGCAGCGTGAAATCCCATGGATGGATTGTGGAACTTGGCCTTGGCTCCGGGCTCCAGTGGGTTCTGTCTGTGCCATGGGATTCCGTCCTTATCCAGACGGTACTTCACAGTCTCCAGTGGGCCCTGACACCAGAGGGCCATGGGGCTGAACCAGGCTACCACAGAGCCTGGCTCAGCCCAGAGGGTGAGTTTGGGGATGGTGCCTGGAATGGAATCAGAGACTGATGCCAAGATGTCCTCATCCCTCAGATCCCAGCTCTACCAGCCCCAGGACCCTCCAGACATCCCCATCAGTCAGCCCAGAACTGGTGTCTCCACCCCCAGTTGTCCGGGGGTTGGGCCCTTGTCCCCAGAGAAGCAGGGACCTGGGACAGCTGGGGACAGACTCACCTGACTGCACGCTGGTCCTGGGGCCCAGGCTCAGCCCTGGAAGAGAGTTCCCTGTGAGAGATTTTTTCCCCGAAGCCCCAGCAGTTCCTCTCCTCTCTAGGAGCCTCTGATAGACCAGACTCTCTGATAGACCAGAGCCTTGCTTTAGAGTGAGTACCCTCCAAGACTAGGGTCTTCCTTCCCCTCTTCAAACCTCACCGAGGCAAATCATGACTGAGAGGGTGAGGCTCATGGCAGATGAGACCACAGTGCCTGGCAGGACACAGGAGCATGCAGAGTGTGGACTGGAGGCTGTGTTCTCCCTGTCACAAGACTGTCCCATCTGCAGCCCCACAGGATGAGGAACTGCCCTCCCCAGGACTCTCATTTCCCCAGGGATGGGGCTGGGGTGAGCTCCAGGCTCTCTGCAGACATTTCAGACAGAAATGGGGTCTCCCTAAGGCCTGGCCACTGCCTGCCTGACCTATACTCAGCTCACCAAGGTTGTGTGCATTAGGGCAAAGCAGCAAAACCCCCTCCTCTGGGAATGAACCTCTGAGTCGTTCCTGCGTCCTCAGTGCCCGTGTCCTTGGCCATCCCTCTGCACCTCAAACCATGTTCAAGGTTTTCAGAACAATTACTCAAGTTTGTCATCTTATTCAGAGGGTGGCATGGGGGGCTGAATTTAATTCCCAATTATCCTCCACTTAATCAGTGGCTTCCTTCGGTCTTTATCTTTTGGAGACTGTGGTCATGACCTCTACTTCTCAGAGTGGATGCGGGGGTTAGTGGTGTCTGAGACATGGAAGGGGCTCAGCCATGGTGAGTTTCCAGATCATATTTAGACAGGAGTAGTTGGGCGTGAGAGGATCCTGGCATTGAGCTCTGTAGTTGAAAAGGATGATTGATGCACCCACTCAAGAGCCCACATCAGCTCCAAATACCAAGAAATGCTCCTTATGTTTAAAGTTGCAGGCATGGTGGCCCACCCCTGTAATCTGAGCACCTGAGGATGGAGGATCCCTTGAGTTCAGAAGTTCAAGACCAGGCTGGGGAACAGAGTGAGACCTCATCTCTGCATATAATAAAAAAGAAATAATCAGGTGTGGTTGTGCATGACTGCAGTCCCAACTATTTGGGAGACTGAGGTGGGGGGATTGCTTGAGCCTGGGTGGTCCAGGCTGCAGTGAGGCATGACCATAGCACTGCACTCTAACCTGGGCCAGCGAGTAAGACTTGTCTCAAAACATATATATATATATATATATATATATATATATATATACATATCTGAATTATATAGATTATGAAAGTTTTGTGCAGAAAAGAAATAAAAAGCTTTTTAGTTTGAGAAGGTTGTACATCAAAGAACAGGGTTGAAAGCTGAAGGGCCGCATGTACCTAGGACCATCGTTGGGTCATCAGGAAGGAGATTTCCACTTCTGTGTGGGACAGAAGAGGGACCCCAGGTCCTCACAGTCAGGGAGGGGGTAGGGGCTTCAGATGAAGAGGAAAAGCTGTGGCTCCCCCTTGCTCATGTTTGTGGACAGGAACTGGGATATCTGCACACTGAGTGAAGTCCATGATCAGCACTGGGCCCCTCTCCTGTTGTTTAACAGATTCAGTCTGCTGTGGTCAGACAGAAGCATCTGCCCACACGAGTGTGAGGCTGGGATTAGTCCTGTCCCTCCTGGGTACAAACCTGAGCTGATGCAACTTTTGGGAGAGTGAGACAGGAACAGCTGCAACAATCCCCCATCAGGAGGTCTGATGCCAGCCAGGGACAGCCTTGGGAGAAATTCTTTTTGCAAGATCAGGTGTGTGGGAGGAAAGCCACCCAACAAGAATGAACAGCAAAGGTTATATTAAAGAAAAAAGGTATCTGTTTATTATTATTTTTAAACAACTGGGTATTTATTTAGATGACTTAGACAATATTATGAAGGGAAAATTGTATTTAAATTAATGCCATTAAAAATAAGATCATATTGGCAGGGTGTGGTGGCTGACACCTGTAATTCCAGCTCTTTGGAGGCCGAAGTGGGCAGATCACAAGGTCAGCAGTTTGAGACCATCCTGGCCAACATGGTGAAACCCCATCTGTACCAAAAATTTGCTGGGCGTGGTGGCACGCGTCTGTAATCCCAGCTACTTGGGAGGCTGAGGCAGGAGAATCGCTTGAACCCAGAAGGCAGAGGTTGCAGCGAGCTGAGATTGCATCACTGCACTCTAGCCTGGGTAACAAAGCAAGACTCCATTACAAAACAAAGAAACAAACATATTGTCTGCAAACAAGGATAATTTGACTTCTTCCTTATCAATGTGATGCCCTTTCTTTCTCGTGTCTCATTGCTCTAGCTAGAACTTTCAGAACTATGCTGGATAACAGTGCTGAATGGTTTGTCATGTTCAAGATCTTAGAGAAAGATCTAAATTTTCAGTTTTTCTTTATTCAGTATGATACTAGTTATGGGTCTATTATATTTGGCTTTTATGATGTTGAGATATGTTCTTTCTACACTCAATTTTTGAGACAGAATCTCGCTCTGTCACCCAGGCTAGAGTGCAGTGGTACGATCTTGGCTCACTGCAACCTCTGCCTCCTGGGTTCAAGCAGGCACATCAAGCTAATTTTTGTATTTTTAGTACAGATAGGATTTCACCATGTTGGCCAGGCTGGTTTCGAACTCACCACCTTTAGTGATCCACCCACCTTGGCCTCCCAATGTTCTGGGATGACAGGCATGAGTCACCATGCCAGCCACACTCAGTTGTTTTTCATGAAGGCATGTTGATTTTTATCAAATGCTTTTTTGGCATCAGTTGAAATGATCATATGGTTTTTGTCTGTCATCCTGTTGATAAGATTATCACATTGATTAATCTGTGTATGTTAAATTATCCTTGCATCCCAGGGATAAATCCCACTTGGTCATGATGAATGATCTTTTTAAATGTATTGTTGAATTCAGTTTGCTGGTATTTTGTTGAGCATATTTGCCCATACTCATCAGTCATTGGCTTGTCGTTTTATTTTCTTGGTTTGTCTTGGTCTGGTTTTGGTATCAGGGTAATACTGGCATTGTAGAATGACTTTGGAAGTATTCTCACCTTCTTTGTTCTGAATAGTTTCAGTAGGATTGTTATTGGTTCTTTAAATGTTTGGTAGAATTCAGCAGTGAAGCCATCAGGTCATGGGCTTACTGGTAGACTTTTTATTATGGCTTCAGTCTTGTTACTTGTCATTGGTCTATTCAGACTTTGTATTTCTCGATGATTGAATCTTGGCAGGTCATACATGTCTAGGAATTTGTCCATTTCTTCTAGGTTTCCTACTTCACTGGCATATAGTTGTTCATAGTAGCCACTGATGATCCTTTGAATTTCTGCAGTATCAGTGTGATGTCTCCCGTGTCATCTTTGATTCATTTATACGTAGCTTGTCTGGTTTTTTTTCTTACTCTGGCTAAAGGTTTGTGAATTTTAACTTTTCCAAAAACTAGCCTTTTATTATCTTTTGCATATTTTTCCTAACAATTTCATATACTTCTACTCCGATCTTTGTTGTCTTCTCTTTTTTGTATTTGATATTTGGCTGTGCAGGTTAAACAGTTATTTATTTATTTATTTATTTGCTTTTGGAAAATGCAAATCAGCTTAGTGAGGTCTTTTTCCTGGCACTCCTTCCTATTTAAGGGGTAAAGGTACTTCCATGGTCTGGATGGATAGTTGCAATTGGGTTACTGAGATTGCCCTGAGAGCATGGAATGAGAGCTTTTTGGGATGGAAGCTGCAATCTCTGTAATCCCATGTTTGGCACAGCATCAGCCTGAGGAGATGCTTGGTGGTAAACATTTTTTTGTCTACGATTTTTTCCTACGAATTTTGGGTTCGTTCGTTGCGCTTTTCAAGCTCTTTAGGGTGCATTATTAGGTTATTTGAAGTTTTTCCTTTTTGAGGTAGGAGCTTATAGCTATGAACTTTTGCCCTCTTAGAAGTGTGTTTGCCGTATCCCGTAGGTTTTGGTATGTCGTATTTCCAATGTCAATTGTTACAAGAAACTTTTCAACTTTTTTCTTAATTTTTTTTGTTGGCCCACTTGTTATTCTGGAATACACTGTTAAATTTGCATGTATTTGTACAGTTTCCAACCGACCTCTTGTTACTAATTTCAGGCTGTGGTCAGTGAAGATGCTGGATATTATTTCAATTATATTGAATGTGTTTTGTGACCTACCATATGGTCTATCCTTGAGAATAATCCATGTGCTATAGAAAAGAATGTGTATTCTGCAGCTGTTGGAGAAAATGTTTTCTAAATATCGATTAGGTCCATTTGGTCTGTGGTGAAGACTAAGACTAATGTTACATTGTTGATTTTCTCTCTGGAACATCTGTCCAATGCTAAAAGTTGGGTGTTGATCTCTCTTGCTATTACTGTATTGGCACCTGTCTTTTTCTTTAGTTCTAATAATATTTATACATCTGGATGCTCCAGGTTTGGGTACATATATATTTACAATTGTAATATCCTCTTGCTGAATTGAAACCTTTGTTTTTTGTTTGTTTGTTTGTTTTGTTTTGTTTTAAAGATGGGGTTCCACCATGATGGCCAGGCTGGTCTTGAACTCCTGACCTCAGGTGATCCACCCACCTTGGCCTCCCAAAGTGCTAGGATTATAGGCGCGAGCCACTGCGCCCAGCAGGAAACTTTGTTATTCTATAGTGACCTTTTGGTCTCTTGTTTTTTTAATCTTGACATCTACTTTGCCATGTAAAGTATGGTGACTTCTGCTCTATTTTAGTTTTTATTGGCACGAAATACCCTTTTTTCCATCTATTTTCAGTCTATTTGTGTTTTTATAGGTGATGTTTGTTTCTTGTATGCAACAGGTCATTGAGCCTTGTTATTATTATTTTTAATCCATTCAGCCATTCAGCCCATTCACTTTGTGTCTTTTGACTGCAGAGTTTAGTTCATTTATAGTCAATGTTATTATTGGTAAGGACTTACTCCTGCCATTGCGTGTTTTGTTTCCTTGTTGTTTTGCATTCTTTTCTTCTTTCTTTCCTTTTTTTTTTTGTAATAATGAAGGTGATTTCCTCTTGTGATATATTAGTTTCCTGCTTTTTATTTTTTGTGATTCTCTGTGTTTTTTGGATTGGGTGTACCATGAGACCTGCAAATATAATCTTATAATGCATTAAGCTGATAACAGCTTAACACTGCTTCCATAAAGAAACAATCAAAAAACCTAACAGACTCTGTGCCTTAACTTTGTTTCCTTGCTTATTATTTGTTGTTTCTATTTATATTTTCTTGTACTCTCTATGTCTTGAAAAGTTGTTGCAGTTATTATTTTTGATTGGTTCATCATTTAGTCTTTCTGCTTAAGAGTAATTTGCACTATGGCTACAGTGTTATAGTATTCTGTGTTTTTCTGTGTATTTATTTTGTAGCTTCAGATGATTTGTTATTGCTCACTAAGGTCTGTCTCTTTCTGATTGAAGTACTTTTAGCATTTTTTGTATGAGAGGTCTGGTTTTTATGAAGTTGTTTCGATTTTGTCTGTCTAGGAATGTCTTTACTTCTCGTCCCTGTATGAAGGATATTTTTGCCAGATATTCTATTCTACAGGAAAAGTTTTTGGTCTTCAGCATTTTAAATATGTCATGCTACTCTCTCCTGTCCTGTAAGGTTTCCACTGAGAAGTTTGTTGCCAGATGTACTGGAGTTTCATTTCTGTTACTTGCTTCTTTTCTGTTACTTGCTTCTTTTCTCTTGCCGTTTTTAAGATGCTTTCCATATTCCTTGACTTTTGGGTGTTTGATTATTAAATGTCTTGAAATAGTCTTCTTTGGGTTGAATCTGCTTGAGGTTCTATAAGTGTCTTGTACTTGTATATTGACATCTTTCTATAGGTTTGAGAAGTTCTCTGTTATTATGCCTTTGAATAAACTTCCCTCTCCTATCTCTTTCTCTTCCTCCTCTTTAAGGCCAGTAATTCTTAGATTTTCCTTTTTAAAGCTATTTTCTAGATCCTGTAGGCATGATTCATTGCTTTTTTTTTTTAGTATTTTTCCCTGTCGCCTGACTTTGTATTTTCAAGTGGCCTATTTTCAAGCTCACAAATTCTTCTGCTTGATCAATTCTGTTAAAAGTTGCTGATGCATTCTTCAGGTATGCCAGTTGCTCTTCGCTGCTCCAGAATTTCTGCTTGATTTTTTTTTTAATCATTTCAATGTCCTTGTTAAATGTATCTGGCAGAATTCTGAATTCTTTCTCTGTGTTATCTTCAATTTATTTCTTTTTATTTTTGAGATGGAGTTTTGCTCTTGTTGCCCAGGGCACCTCTGCTTCTTCAGAGCTATAGCAGTGCTCTTGTCTGTCTCCGGAGTTAGAGTCATAGCCAAACCAGGCCCACTGGTTCTAAGCTGCTAAGGAGTGCCTAAAAGCTTTGTGGAAAATCTGTATGTAACCATGCCTTGGAAAGTGAATGTGAACCCCAAAACCTAGGTGGCACAATAGGTTCATGAGACACTGAGCCCCAGAGTCCTGCACCACAGCTGCTCTGATCACTGACACCCTGGAATCCTTTACCCCTGCAGCTGTTTGTGGGACACGTCAGACCCAACACCAAGAGGGATGTTCTCAACTGAGACTTTCCTTTGTGGGAAAATAAAAATAGTAGGACTCCAAATGCTTTTGGCATCACGGACACCAACAATCTGTAATACTTCTACCACAAATTTCTTCAGCCTAGTCCACCTAGACATCCAGTGATTGCTAATATCGGCAACGGCTTAAGAAGCTGCACTTCATCTACTTGGAGCCAGAACCACCCTACTCTTCCTAACCAGCACACTATGACTCATCTCTGCGTCAAAGTGTTATCCTATGGAAGCCTCTTAGTGTTTAGAAAAGGTGATTATTCCGCAAGATTTGCAGACATGAAGGCAGCGACACAAGAAGTATCAAAAAGCAAGCAACCATGACACCACCCATGCATCACAATGATTCTTGAGTAACTGACCCCTCCAAAAAAGGACATTCACCATTTTTCTTAAAAAATATTCAAAATGATCTTGAGGAGCATAATGACAGACAATTCAGCAAAATCAGGAAAATAATTCATAATCCGAATGAGAAATTCAACAAAGGTATAGACATAATAAAAGAGAACCCAACAGAAATTCTAGAGCTGAAGAATTCAATGAATACTCCTGCAACTTTGTTACTTGTTTTCTGGCTGTCCTGTGTGTGTGTTTTTCCTTCTTTCTTTTCTTCTTGTCTTCCTTTAATGAAAGTGGTTTTCTCTGGTGATATGATTTAGTCCCTTGCTGTGCATATTTTGTGTCTCTATTGTAATTTTTTTTTTTTTTTGGTTTGTGGTTACCATGAGGTTTGCAAATACTACTTTATAACCTATTATTTTGACCTTATAATGACTTAACACTGTTTGCATAAACAACAAGCAAAAAGAAAGCAAAAACTCTATGCCTTCAGTTCATTTTCTTGCTTTTTAAGATGTTGTTTCCAGTTATATCTTATTGTACTGACTGTATCTTGAAAAGTTGTTGTAGCTATATTTTTTTATTAGTTTGTCATTTAGTCTTTCTACTTAGGATTAGAGTAGTTCAGTCACCACAATTACAGTGTTATATCCTGAACCCCAAAGAAAAAGGAAATTTATATTTTTCCTCAAAAGAAACTCAAAATTATCTTGAGGAGCATGACAGGAAATTTAGCAAAATCAGGAAGACAATTCATAATCTGAATGACAAATTCAACAAAGATATAGATTAATAAAAATCTCAGAAATTTTGGAGCTGAAGAATTCAATGGAAAAAATAAAAAAATGTGGCCGGGCGCGGTGGCTCAAGCCTGTAATCCCAGCACTTTGGGAGGCCGAGGCGGGTGGATCACGAGGTCAAGAGATCGAGACCATCCTGGTCAACAAGGTGAAACCCCGTCTCTACTAAAAATACAAAACATTAGCTGGGCATGGTGGCGCGTGCCTGTAATCCCAGCTACTCAGGAGGCTGAGGCAGGAGAATTGCCTGAACCCAGGAGGCGGAGGTTGCGGTGAGCCGAGATCATGCCATTGCACTCCAGCCCGGGTAACAAGAGCGAAACTCATTTCCAAAAAAATAAAATAAAATAAAAATAAAAATAAATTAAAAAATGTAATATACAATGTCAACAACAAACAAGATCAAGAAGAATGAATCTTTAAACCTGAAGATAGATCTTTTGAAATTACCCAGCCAGAGGAAAGTTAAAAAAAAAAAAGAAAAATGTAAACATTGTAAACTTTCTTTAATGTTTAAATGGTTAATTATTGACTGAATGGTGAACACTATGAGTCTTAGGTTTTTGAGTACTTGATTTTGATGTCTTCTTCTAAAGAATGTCCTCTATTTTTTTCATTTATCTTATCATTTATAGCATCTAGAATCTCTAGGAGAGGAAACTTTTGACAGTGGAGATTTAGGATGACATGAACTAAAAAGACACGACACGGCCAGGTGCAGTGGCTCATGCCTGTAATAGCTGCATTTTGGGAGGCCGAGGTGGGCAGATCACCTGAAGTCAGGAGTTCGAGACCATCCTGACCACTATGGTGAAACCCCATCTCTACTAAAAATACAAAAATTAGCTGGGCATGGTGGCAGGTGTCTGTAATCCTAGCTACTTGGGAGGCTGAGGCAGGAGAATTTCTTGAACCTGGGAGGAGGCTGCAGTGAGCTGAGATCGTGCCAATGTACTCCAGCCTGGGCAACAAGAGCAAAACTCCGTCTTGAAAACCAAAAAAAAAAAAAAAGAAGAGATGACTCAGACAACATTGATGGGGCATCACCAGGGTCTGCCCTGTCTGTTGTGGGCTGCACTTTTTCCTGCTCATAGTTCCATGAACCTCATGTTCATGTCTTTTTCACACTATAACCTCTTCCAGGTCTTTGCTGGACATATTAAAAAATATACACAAAATGCTTCAGGGAATTTAGTAACATACTTGTGCAGCTGCCATGCTAATCTTCTCTGTATCATTCCGATTTTGGCATATGTGCTGCCAAAGCAACAACATGCTGGACACATTTACCTAAAAATGAGCAAACAAAGCATATGGGTGTGAAAGAGGAAAAGTACAGTGTTCTCTGTTGTAATTAATCCTGAGGTTATCCTTGATATTTGCCAGCTTTGTTGTCTATCACCCTTTCTAGATTCTGCTTACATTCTGCCATAGTTTGCATGAAAAACTCTGCTTGTCTCATCTATCAGCCCAGTGAAATAAACATAAAATTTCAACTGTGAGGAATCTGAGCACCTGATTATTGTGCCTGTCTCAGGCTTTCTTGTTGCAGTTGCCCACTGTGTTGGTTTCTTGGAGGTTGTCTTAACAAATTATTGCAAAGTATTGGCTAAAAGCCAGATAAACTTACTCTCTCAGAGTTCTGTAGGCCAGAAATAAAAAATCAAAATGTTGATATAATTTCTTTCTTCCAGAGGGAAGAAAAAACTTATGTGTCTTTTTCTTAGATTTTGGTCCTTGCTGGTAATTCTTAGCATTGCTTGGTTTACAGACTTCTCATTCTCATCTCTGCCTCCATCTTTTCATGGCATTCTGTTCTTCCCTGTGTGTCTTTTTCATATCTTCTAAGGATGTGAGCAATATTGGATTTAGATCATGCCCTAAGCCAGCATCACCACATCTCAACAAATTATACCTACAAGATCCTATTTCCAAATAAGTTCATATTCACAGCTACAAGAGGTTAGGATCTCAGCATACCTTTTTGGGGATACAATACAAACCCCAAGCCCAGGCATGGTTACCTCCAGTCATGGAGACTTCATCAGTTCCACAGCAAGTTATCTAAGCTGCCCAATTACCCTCTCTTCACCAAATCCTCCTCATCATTATTTAAGAACATTACCCAGGACAGTATAATCTCTTTCTCCCTACCTTCTGATATACTGTGATAAAGAAACCAAAGGAAACACCACAAAATCATCATTTTCGGTAAAGAGTGACTTTTGTGTTGTTCCTTCATAGTGGTTTCTTACCGGGCAGATCTTCTAACCCAGGGTCACCGAAAAGTTCAGTCACAGGACGTGCACATCTCCCAAGTGTGTCATCTGTAATGTTAGTGATAGATGCTGTTCGTTAATCTCTCACTTTATTCTTGAGTCCATGCATTTTATCTATCAAAACCCATAGCATCATCTATCATCTTTATATCATCTACAACTTTTTATATCCCTATTTATATCTACTACACCATAACAGAACACCCAAATTGCAGAGTCTCATTCACAAACTGTTCAATACATCCAATTTTAAGAGGCCATTTCAATGTTCTCTGAGTCCCAGCAATACCAAACCACTGCATGGTACATAACTCTATCTCAGGTCATCCCCAGAATATTATGTGACCACGTTCTCATTCCCTTCACTGACTTCATGGGCATCTGGATTTTCATTCTGAGAATAAGTCATGGGATATTTCGTTTAAACAAGTCAGACATTCTGAGTCTTCACAGACTCCTACAACGAGTTCAGTCAGACCCAATTTCAGTGCAAGCATTCTTCTGACTAATGAAGATTTGCTGCCCCCTCCTGAGTGGAATGTGTTTCATGTCATCAAGTTGCCACCAGGTGGACTGCTGGTCTCCTCAAAGGGTGGCATCACATCCAGATCTCTCTGCTAGTCACAGGTGAGACTTTCAGCTACAGTGGTGGCTACACAGTCCCTCATGAGAGGGAGTCACTGGTGTTGCATCCAGGCATGTCCTCCTTTCTTGCCCTATGGCGATTCCACTCATGGGTCCCTCCTGCTTGCATTGGGACTGCTGACCCCACAGCTGGATGGACTCCACTGCATCAATCCTGTACTCCACTTGGTGCCTTAGGGCCTCCCCCAGTTGTAGACTGCTCTTGCTTGCTTCTCAGGGATAGGCTCATGGTGGGGAGTAGAAATTTCTCCTGTCCTCACCTAGCCTCAGTTTTGGGGAATTTCCATGTGTGTGGGCCTGAAGGGTGGGGCTCTTTCAGTGTCTCTGTCCTCCTTCTCCTTGGCAGCTGGATTGTACCTGGTAGTTTTGGTTGATTTGGGATGGAATTTCCCATCTCTCTCCTTTGTATATCTATGTTTGTGGTTTCAGAAATTTTCTGCAGCACTCCTAGGGATAGAGGGACTCTTAAATCTACCTTCTTACATCCACAATGGGTTGTTTCCCATGGTGTGTGATTGGCAAGTTTTGCTGAACTTCTCCCAGTGACAAGTCTTTTTCTACACATGGGAGAAGTATCTGGGCAGGGGGTGAGATTTCAGACCATGCACAGTGGAAGGTAATCATGTCTGACCGCAAAGATTGGGTCTCCGCCTTACTCACAATCTATCTTATGAATGCCCAGTTGAGACCCCTGGAAAAAAGCCTGTGGGCGAGTGTTTAGTGCCCTTCTGTTTTAGGTTCCCAGAGATACTTGTTTCTTGGTGGCCAGCAAACATTAACTCTCCAGGAATTCATTACAATTTCATCTGATTCTTCCTTCCCAGCTTGTAATGCAGCCTCCTGCCCTCGTGCGTTCTGCCTCTGGGGAGCTTGTCATGGCATCCTACTCCTCCTTGGCATTTAGGTTACTCAATTGCTCCCAGAGCTCAGATTTCTGATAGTCTCAGATGAAATCTACATTATAGAGCTGTTCTGAGTTTTAGTCATGGTTAGGGTTGCAGTGAAACTCTTTCCAGCTTCCCAAACCCTGGGCAGAAACCTGCATATAAATTATTTGTTTATTTACGTGGTTATGTGATATAATTAACACCATATGAAATGCACCATTTTTTAGTGTACAGATAAATGGTTTTTAGTGTATTCACTATGCTGTGCAATCACCATCCCTACCCCATTCCACAGCATTTCCATCACCTCAGAAAGAACCCCCTATTTAGTCAGTCCTACTTCTCCTCTTCCCTCAGCCTTAAGAAATCACTATCACCTACATCTGATGCGGAGGAAGGCAGCAAATCACAATGACACATGTGTACCTATGCAACAATCTTGCATGTTCTTCACATGTACCCCAAAACCTAAAATGCAATAAAATAAATAAATGGGAGAAAAAAAAAAGAAATCACTAATTTACTTTCTGGTTTTTTTTTTTTTTTTTTTTTTGAGACGGAGTTTTGCTCTTGTTACCCAGGCTGGAGTGCAATAGTGCAATCCTGGCTCACTGCAACCTCCACCTCCTGGGTTCAAGCAATTCTTCTGCCTCAGCCTCCCGAGAAGCTGCGACTACAGATGTGTACTACCATGCCCAGCTAATTTTTGTATTTTTAGTAGAGACGGGGTTTCACCATGTTGACCAGGATGGTCTTGATCTCTTGACCTCGTGATCCACCCACCTCGGCCTCCCAAAGTGCTGGGATTATAGGCGTGAGCCACTGCGCCCAGCCTCTACTTTCTGTTTCTATTGCTTTGTCTATTCAGGACATTTTGTAAAAATTAAATTATACCAAATATATGCCCTTTTGCAGCTGTTGATGGAAAAGAAATGTTTAACATGAGGGAATTGAAGTTTTCCAAAGATAAAATTCTTATGGGGCCTGAGAAAAGCAGCATAAACATTCGTAACAAAAACAAATCCATCACAGTATATCATGAATCTGCCATTGTTGCATATTACACAAAGGATGAAATGCCTATCAACAAAGCTACAATCATGCCACAAGGGCCAACACTTGGACATGTCTTCCTGTTACCCAGTGTTACAGATGAAATGGAACTGGAGTCCAGCTGCTTGCACTAATGGATGCTAGCGTGGGGGCGAGAGTGGCAGAAGAGCTTATATTTGGAACCTACCATATTATAACTGGTACTTCCAGTGATTTTGATAATGCCGCTAAAATAGCAAGGTGGATAGTTATCAAATTTGGAGTTAGTGAAAGCTTGGAGTTATGACCTACAGTGATACAGAGAAACTAAGTCCAGAAACTCAATCTGCCATCGAACAAGAAATAAGAACCCTTTTATATGAACAAGTAACATTTTTACCTTGAAAAGTCATGCAAAGGAGCATAAAAATCTACTAGAAGTTTTATAGACCTATGTGACTTTGGATGCCAGATATTCAAATTGTTTGTGAGGAGCAAATGTTGGAAGTGAGATAAGAACTCTCTTGATATGGATGCTTTGCTGGTTTTATTGCAAGAATATAAGTAGCATTGCAGTAGTCTTTTGTAATGCTTTCTCCTCATTCTTGACGTAGTATAATTTAAGGGTGCGAAACAGTTTGTCAACCTTTTGTCACATTTACCCGATTTTGGTTATTCTCATTATCACATCTATTGCAAATTACCATCACATGGCAAATATATATTTTTTAAAATAAAGAATTACCAAAACAGAGATATAGACCAATGGAACAGAACACAGGCCTCGGAGGCAACGCCACACATCTATAACCATCTGATCTTTGACAAACCTCACAAAAACAAGCAATGGGGAAAGGATTCCCTGTTTAATAAATGGTGTTGGGAAAACTGGCTAGCCATGTGCAGAAAGCAGAAAGTGGACCCCTTCCTGACATCTTACACTAAAATTAGCTCCAGGTGGATTAAAGACTTAAACATAAGACCTAACACCATAAAAACCCTAGAAGAAAATCTAGGCAAAACCATTCAGGACACAAGCATAGGCAAGGACTTCATGATAAAACACCAAAAGCATTAGCAACAAAAGCCAAAATAGACAAGTGAGACCTAATTAAACTCCAGAGCTTCTGCACAGCAAAAGAAATAATCATTAGAGTGAATCGGCAACCAACAGAATGGGAAAAAATTTTTGCAATTGGCCGGGCGCGGTGGCTCAAGCCT
>NW_016107550.1:3285639-3288298 GCF_001604975.1 Cebus imitator
ATGTAGGTGATGGGGAGGAAGGCAGCAAATCACACTGCCACGTGTGTACCTATGCAACAATTTTGCATGTTCTTCACATGTACCCCAAAACCTAAAACGCAATAAAATATATATTTAAAAAAAAAAAAAAAGAATTACCAGGATTGCTCTCTCGTCGTTCACTGCAGGCTATACGCTCTGCATTCCGCAACGATGTGAGGCCTCCTCAGCCATGTGGAACTATCTCAGCTGCAGCCGCAGTTCCTTAGGATAACCTCCAACCTCTCGAAGATACTCACCATGATTACTTGATTACTATGTTATACTAGACAAGACGTTCCAAGAAGAGAAGATCTGTATATCTCAGTCTCACTGTATGAGCAGCGGGTAGCTCTGCATCCGGCATGCTCAGTAAGAACAGTATTTACGAACAGAACGATCGAAGGTTGAACGACGGCCACCTACGTACCTAGTCTTCCGAAGGGGCGAGTCTACCGGCAGGGCGCGCCGTAAGACGTCACTTCCGCCGGAAAAATTCTCCTGAGGAACCGCTCAGATTCCTGTCACTTCCCACAGCATCTCCCTCGCGAACGTGGCGTTGCTGCCCTTCTTCGGCCAGGCCCACCCAAGCACGCAGCCGCCACTTCCCACTCCTTTCGGCGGTCAGCCACCGCTGCTACTCTCCCCGGCTTTCCCGCCGCGTCTCCCCCAGCAGCCCGGCCCTTTTCCGGGAGCCTCCGTCCCCTTCCTTCAGCCTCCGCTGGCTCTGCAGCTCCGAGCCTCCGCGGAAGTCTCGTGCGGCGGCGGTGGCGGCGCTGGCACCTAATAGCCGGTGCCACCGCCTCCGCTGCCGTCCCAGTGCCGGCCCTTCCCAGGGACCGACGCCGGCTAGCTACCGTGGTCGCAGACTCCGGGCCCCGCGCTGCCTTGAAGCCCGCTCTGGTCTGATGCGCCGCCGCCCGCCTACTTGCTTGGGATGCGACCCTCCAGCGACTGGCGGTGCCTGGAGGCGGTGTTCTGGACGCCGCGACGGGCGGGCTGTCCGGTGACCAAGGGCACGCACGCTGCGCCCAGCCTTGGCGAAGTGTGCGCGCGGCCGCGCGGGTCTCTGGGCCTGGTGTGGCGGCTTCACAGCCTGATCCAGACCCTGCGCGAGGCCGAAGCCGAAGGCCTACGGAAGTGGCCGAGCGGCTACAGCCGTTTACCCAGGCTCCCTTTGGAGGGGACTCGGGAACGCAAGGCCGAGCGGGAGGCAGAGGCCGAGCCGGCGGTGGAACGCTAGCAGGAGATTGACCGCTGGAGGGTCAAGTGTGTGCAGGAGGTGGAGAAGAAGCGAGAGCAGGAAGTCCAAGCAGCCGCTGATGGCCTACTGTCTGAAGTGGGGAAAAAACAAGCGATACCAAAAGAATGGTGGACATTCTTCGGGCTTTGGAGAAGCTGAGGAAACTGAAGAAAGAGGCTGCAGTGAGGAAAGGGATCTGTCCTCCAGCCTCAGCAGATGAGACTTTTGAGCATCATCTTCAGCGACTGAGAAAACTCATGAAAAAGCGCTCTGAACTATATGAAGCTGAAGAGAGCCCTCAGAGTTATGCTGGAAGGAGAACAAGAGGAAGAGAGGAAAAGGGAATTCAAAAAGAAACAAAAGAAAAATTTTACTTCAGAAACGTGAAATGGAGTCAGAGTTTGGGGATCCAGACGAGTTCCCACGTGCTCACCTCTTGGAGCCTTTCTGGCAGTTTTACCTCCAAGCTGAACACTCCCTGCCAGCACTCATCCAGATCAGGCATGATTGGGATCAGTGCCTGGTGCCATCCGATCATCCCAAAGGCAACTTCGTTCACCAAGGATGGGTCTTTCCACCGCTATCCAGCGACGACATCTGGGCAACTGCTGTTAAGCTGCGTTAGTAAAGATGCTCCAGTAGTGTGGTCCAGGCAATGCTCTTTCCAGCTCTAAATGTTAGCAATGCCGCCATCTTTTGCTGTAGGCTAAATCACAACTTCTAAATTCCATGTGCAGCCCCCTACCCTGAAGTTATGCTTTCCTTCTTGCTCTGTGCTGGCCAGAGGTGCCTCTTGAATCAGGAGATTAATGTGGTTCTTCAGGAAAGGACTTCAGTGAACTGAGGTTATTACCACAGGCAGTGAAGGACCTTGGTTCACCAAATTTGCCTTCGTTTTGAGGGGCTTGGGCCAGAATGACTTGTTAATTTACTCTAACTTTTGTGTGGTGATGGGTAAGTATACTGAAACACTCAATACAGGTGTGCGATGGGTAGATTTCACAGCTCTTCCACTAATAGTGAGTGTGAAAGCAAGCCTGATGCAGAACCTCCTGACCTTTTCTATCCGAAGAGCCCTTTGACTTCTAGGAAGAAAGGTCAAAAACATGTTATTTTCGGTTTTGTTAATCGCAGTTTTAGTGCAGTTTGGGGGGCTGCTAGTTAGGAAGATGGCAGTGGCTGTAGGTTGGGTTGCCAGAGAAGATGGTGGCCTAGTCTTAATCAGGTGGAGAATTAAGAAAATCTGAAGAGTACCCAAATTGGATTGTGTTTTAATGTACAATGGCTGTATTTTTTCCATGTTAGAAAGATCCTAATGAAAGCACCCTTTTTTTTTTTTTTTTTTTTTTTTTTTTTTTTTTTTTTTTTTTTTTTTTTTTTTTTTTTTTTTTTTTTTTT
>NW_016107550.1:3288588-3297477 GCF_001604975.1 Cebus imitator
TTAGTTTTTTTTTTTTGTTTTGTTTGTTTGTTTGTTTTGCAGAATCCCCAAGGAGATTTCCCTAATGGGACTGGGACCTTAACCTCACTCAGTCACATTGTAGGAGCCAGTGTAGCTGTGAAATTATCTTAGGAACTCAAGCGTCTAACAAAAAAGCAAATAAAAATAATAAAACTTATTTTTTATATTCACTTATAAATGCTGTTGTACTTAGAGATGATCACTCATATAACATCATTTGTTTTGGTTTGGTTTTTGCCAATTATTTGGTTGTTTGTATTTCCAAAAAGTAAATAAAAATTTTTATTTTTTAAAACAAAAGAATTATGAGGATTGAAAACAGCTCATTTTAGGAATGTCAGTTATTAACCTGAAAGTAACTAATGATTTTATGGTTGGTTACTCTACTAGATGTGAATAAAAATTGTGCCTTTAGCCTTCTATTACATCAGTGGAAACTTAATTGAGATGCATTAATTATGTTCTAGATTGATTCTAAATACAATGTTTTTAATCTAAGTGTGGAGAATTGTAAACATATGGTTGTAACCAGAATTTAAATGATTATAACCTTTTGGCACGGGGTGGTGGCTCATGTATATCATCCAAGCACTTTGGGAGGCTGAGGCAGGTAGAAGGCCTGAAGCCAGGAGTTCGCGACCACCCTGGCCAATGTGGTGAAACTTTGTCTCTACTAAAATACAAATAATAATAATAATAATAATAATAAAATAGCGAGGTGTGGTGGTGCACACCTGTAATTCCAGCTACCTGGGAGGTTTAGGCACGAGAATTGCTTGAATCCAGGAAACAGAGGTTGCAGTAAGCTGAGATTGCACCACTGCACTCTAGCCTGGGTGACAGAGTGAGACTCTGTCTCAGAAAATAAAATAAAAGATTATAACTTTTTAAAAGTAAAAACTCCAAACATATGTTCTTTTGTGTCATTATTTATATATAATAAAGAGTGAAAACAATCCAGATGTCCATCAACTGGTGAATGTATAAACAAAATGTGATATATCCATAGAATGGAATATCATTCAATCATATAAAGGAACAAAGACCAGTTACGTGCTATAACATGCATAGACCGTGAAAACATGCTAAGTGGAATTGGATTTTTGCCATTGTTTTTGTTGTGAATGTGGTTAATTTTGCTGTTGTTAATGTGGTTGATTTATTTATTGTTTTAAAGTTTCAGTAGTTTTTGGGGAACAGGTGGTGTTTAGTTGCATGCATAAGTTCTTTAGTGGTGATTTTTGAGATTTTGGTGCATTCATCACCCAAGGAGTGTATAGTGTACCCAGTGTGTAGTCTTTTATCCCTCATCCCCTCCCATCCTTTTCCCTGATTCCCCAGAGTCCGTTACATGATTCTTATGCCTTTGCATCCTCATAGCTTAGCTTCCACTTATGAGAACATACAATGTTTGGTTTTCCATTCCTGAGTTATTTAACTTAGAATAACGATCGCCAACTGCCTCTAGGTTGCTGCGAATGCCATTATTTTGTTCTTTATGGCTGAAGTATTCCATGGTGTGTATGTGTATGTGAATGTGTGTGTGTGTGTGTGTGTGTACACACAGACATACATGTTTTTCATGTTTCTTGGCCATTTGTATATCTTAAGAACTGTCAAAAGTCAAAAGGGGAATTGGAGTTTGAGGGAACAATTTTATGGCTGTTTTTCAGTATAATCATCAGGTGAATATAGTTCTGTTCAGCTAGTGTTACTTTAATCCATTATCTGTACCCAGGAAGGGAGACATTTATCACAGAGATAGACACAAACCTGGAATGCTTTTCCCCAAAGGTGAGTAACTATAGTGTGAGCCCTAAAATTCACTGCAGATAGGTCCTGATTTGGCGCAAGATATGCTTTATCCACTGATGTGAAATGTCCAGGTGTTTTTTGGTATGGTTTTGTTGGTGAAAGACACAATACTCTCTAATCTAAGGCATCTTCTCCAAATCCCACTGAGGCACAGGTGCAGCACAGGGAGGGGGTCATGGAGTTTCCTGTGAGAGATTTGCCTTCTGAACCCTGGGCAGATCCTCCCCACCTTGGGATCTCTGTGAAACTCTGGGGTCTCCTAATTGATCTGGACCAAGTTGTGAGGTGGAATTCCTCCCAGGCTATAGTCTCCCCTCTTCCTCTTTGAATTTTACCAAGACAGATCAGGGTTTTGAAGGTGGGAGTCATAGTGTCACCTCCCACAGGCCCTGGCTGTGCAGATGGATGAGGCTACAGTGCCTGGATGGAGTAAATCTACTGGGAGCCTGGATTCTTCATCTTGAGGTTGTCCCATCAGCAGCCCCATAGGAAGGGGAACTGCCCTCTCTGGGAGCCTGGCTTTCATTTCCTTATAGATGGGGCTGGGGCAGCCACCAGCTCTCTTCATACATTTCAGACGGAAATGGTGCCTCCCTGATTTTTTTCTGCTATTTGCCTCATCTGTCCTCATCTCATCAAGGGTCAGGACATAGGAGCCAACAGACCCAGCACCTTTCTGAGTCTGTCCTAAGTGAGGGTTACTAGGTGCTTGTGCTTCTCAGAACCTCCCCATGGGTTCTTCTCTCCTTTAGGCTGTCCATCAAAACAGCATCGTGGGATCCTTACCAAGGCAGTCATCTCTCCAGCCCTGGAGATGCTTCGGGGAAGTTGCAGGTCCATGCTGCAGGCAGACTTGTATAAGTAGAGATGTATCTCACATCTGGCTGTGAAATTCAAGTTGGGCTGCAGATGGCAATGAGAAAAAAGGAGAAATAAAGAAATGCTAACTCTTCTTTTTATTTTTGGAGTATGGGTTTTGTTTCTTTCAGTTTCCTTTTTATAATTCCCTTTTTTCCCCCATTTTTTAATAGCGTTCACTGTCACCTCCCTTAAAAGTAACCTCTGAATCATTCCTGTCTCATTGATGCCCCCCCACCCCCCACCCCCGCAACCCTGTTTCCTTGAGCATTCTCCTGCAATTCAGTCTGAATTGAAAGGTTTGGGAACAAGTACTTAGTCTTGAGCTTTGATTTTGTGGTGGGATAGGTAATCAATTTTACTTTCTGAATTGCTAACCTTCATCTCTGCCTGCATGACCTTAGGCAGTAAGTCCCATCTCTGAGCTTCAGCTTCCTCATTTTCGGCCTATTGTCATGAACCTCCTCCTGAGTGGTTTTGGGGGCCAGTTGTGCCTGGGTCATGCGAAGGCGTCAATTGTGGTACTTTTCCAGACCAGGTTAAGACCTGAGGGGTTGAAACACGAGTGGATCCTGGTGTTGGACTGCACAGTCATGGTGAACAACTTATGTGCGCAACAGCCCAGATCTGCTCCAAACACTGAGAAACCTACTTACAAAGTTTCTGAAATATGTAGCCATGATCCTATGAAGAAATGAGAAATGAAACTTCCTGACACAGGCCGGAAATCTTAAGAAGCAGCAGAAGCCAGAGCTGAGTGGCTGCTGGTGACTTGCAATGTTAAGGGGTGACTAAGGGGAGAAGTTTTGACCTCTGTGAGACAGAAGAGAGCCCCAGGCCCAGGGACCCCACAAACAGGGAAATGTCAGGATTTCAAATGAAGGACAGAAGCTGTGGCTCCTCCTCCCCTGTGTTTGTGGATGGCACTGGAATACCTCTGCTTTTGACTCAGGTCCATGGTCAGCCCCAAGCCGCCTCCTCCATGTGTGTGTGAAACAGATTCACTGCAGCATTATCAGACATTGGTGTATGTCCCAAATGTGAGTCTGAGGCTCTCACTGGACCCTCCCTTGCTGAGCAAAGCCCTGAGCAGACTCATGACACTGGCAGGTGGAACAATCTCCCCTTTTCAAGCTGTAACTCCCAGCACAGCCCTGGTAGAAACCCTCTCTGACAGATGAGGCCTGTTGGGGGCAAATGTCCAAGAATGACAAGAAGGAGGAATCATCCTAATGATCAAAAGTGCTATGATTGGCGGGGCGCTGTGACTCATGCCTGCACTTCCCAGCACTTCGAGAGGTCAAAGCAGGCGGGTCACTTCAAGCCAGGAGTTCAGGACCAGCCTGGGCAATGTGGCAAAACATCATCTGTAAAAAAATTAGCTGGGTGTGGTGTCATGAATAGTGACCTGCAGCTCCATTTAAGTTGCTGCAAAACTCAATCCCTTGTACAACAGTTGCAAAAAATTAAAAATACCCAAGAATATACCTAAGCAAGGAGGTGAAAGATCTTTACAAGAACAACAAAACACTGCAGAAAGAAACTGGAGATGACACAAATGGAAACATATCCGATGCTCATGGATTGCAAGAATCAATATTATGAAAATGATCATACTGCTGAAAGCAATCATCAGATTCAATGCAATTCCCATCAAAATGCCAACATCATTTTTCATAGAATTAGAAAAAACAATCCTAAAATTCATGTGGAACCAAAAAAGAGCATAAATGCCAAACCAATCCTAAGCAAAAGTATCAAATGTAAATTTAATAAACTAATTCTAGGCTGAATTGTGGGTTTTGTATTTTTTATTTTTGACAGAGCCTCGCTGTGTCTCCCAAGCTAGAGTGCAAGGGTGTGATCTTCGCTCACTGCAACCTCTGCCTCCTGGGTTCAAGCAGCTCTGTCTCAGCCTCTCAAGTATCTGGGATTATAGGTGTGTGACACCACGCCCAGCTGATTTTTGTATTTTTAGTAGAGACAGGGTTTCGCCATGTTGACCAGGCTAGTCTCGAACTCCTGACCTCAAGTGATCTGCCTGCCTCGGCTTCCGAAAGTGCTGAGATTACAGGCATGAGCCACTGTGTCCGGCCTGAAGTGTGGGTTTTAAAATGTTATTTTTGTATTATATAATTTTCAAGTCATTAAAAAATACAAAGAGATCTGGCCTATAAACAAAAAATCCTAAAATTATTTCTTCATAAAAATGCAAATTATTTTCAATGGATTTGCATGCTTATTGGGATTGGACCTTCCAACAGCAAATTCAACACCAGGAGATACTAAAGAAATGCCTTCAGAAATTTATGGTGAGTGAAGAATTCTATATTAACCCAAATTCTCAAAGACAAGGGTAAATGACCTGTTGGCAGCTTGTCTCACATTAAACCCACTGTGTCAGGTTTCACTGGACGCCTTCAGTGTTACATGTACTTTCCCTTCTACATATATTTCATTATGCTTTATTTAATATAATTCAGGACATAGACACAGGCAAAGATTTCATGACCACATCACCAAAAGCAATTGCAACAAAAACTAAAATTGACAAATGGGATCAAATTAAACTGAAGAGCAAAAGAAACCATCGTCAGAGCAAACAGACAACCTACAGTGTGGGAGAAAATTTTTGCAATGTGTCCATCTGACAAAGGTCTAACATCCAGAATCTATAAGGAACTTAACAAATTTACAAGAATAAAACCGCCTCATTAATAACTGGGCAAGGGACATGAACAGATACATCTCAAAATAAGACATTCATGCAGCCAAGAAACATGAAAAAAAGCTCAACATCACTGGTCATTAGAGAATTGCAAGTCAAAACCACAGTGGGATACCAACTCACACCAGTCAGAATGGCGATTATTAAAAAGTCGGAAAAAACAGGCTGGTGAGGTTGCAGAGAAATAGCAACGCTTTTACACTGTTGGTGGGCATGTAAATTAGTTCAACCATTATAGAAGATTCTGTGGTGATGCCTAAAATATCTAGAACCAGAAATATCATTTGACACAGCAATACCTAGGTGTATACCCAAAGGAATATAAATCATTTTATTACAAAGATACATGCACACGTTTATTGCAGCACTATTCGTAATAGCAAAGACATGGAATCAGCCCAAATGCTCATCAACGATAGACTGCATAAAGAAAATGTGGTACATATACACCATGGAATACTATGAGCCATTATCCTCAGCAAACCAACACAGGAACAGAAAACCAGACACTGCATGTTCTCACTTATAGGTGGGAGCTGAACAATGAGATCCTATGGACACAGGGAGGGGAACTACACACATTGAGGCCTGTTGGAGGAGTGCAGGGCAGGAAGGGGAAAGTATTAGGATAAATAGCTAATGCATGCTGGGCTTAATACCTAGGTGATGGACTGATACATGCAGCAAACCACCATGGCACATGTTTACCTGTGTAACGAACCTGCAGATCCTGCACATGTACTCCAGAACTTAAAATACAAATAAAAATTAATTTTTTTTTCATAAACTTGATAGAGAGTGATAGGAAAAGGAAGGTATTTCCAGAGTCACAATTTTAAAAATATTTTACTCTTGTCACACTCAGTGAAAGCAATTCTAAATGATGTAATTTAGTTGGAAAAGCAAAGAATCCAAAATGTATAATGTGGCATCCTTGAGGGAGGAAAAATGGGAAAACCACATACTGAAACACATATATGTGCACATGCATCCTCATAGTTACATACATGGATAAGTACTCAGAATGGGAAAACCACTTATTCACACACACACACGTGCACATGCACCCTCCTAGATACATACATGGGTGAGTACTCAGAGTTCAGCTAATTTATAATTCTCTGCAGGGAGAGGAGAAATGAATCCTTTTTCAAAAATACAATCATTTTTATAACTTGGTAATCGTAAATAGTGCTGCATGAACTTAGGAGCGTGGACATCTCTTCTGTGTGCCGATTTCATTTCTTCTGGGTGTATACAAAGTGAGACTTCTGGATTATACGGTGGTCGCACTTTTAGTTTTTTGAGGGGCTTCCATACTGTTTTCCAAAATGACTGTATTAACTTACATGTCCACCAATGGTGTGCAAGGATTTTCTTTTCTCCCCATCCTCACCAACACTTACCTTTCATCATTTTGAAAATCGCCAATCTAACAGCTGTGAAGTGATATTTCACTGCAAAATTTTACTTTTTACACATATATGTGTATACATATGTATGCACATATACACACATGCATATATATGTACATATGTATATGCACATATATACACATGTATGTATATATACAGTTGGATGCATATGTATGCATACATTTGGATGTATACATATATGTGTATACATACATACATATAAACTTCAATAAGCTATAACCTGGCATCTATTAGAATGGTTACTATGAAAAAGAGTAGTCTGGGCACGTGGTTCATGCCTGTAATCCCAGCACTTTGGGAGGCTGAGGCGGGTGGATTTCCTGAGGTTAGGAGTTCAAGACTAGCCTGACCAACAAGGTGAAGCCCTGTCTCTACTAAAAATACAAAAAAATTAGCTGGATGTGGTGGCAGGCACCTGTAGTCCCAGCTACTCAGGAGGCTGAGACAGGAGAATTGCTTGAACCCGGGAGGTGGAGGTTGCAGTGAGATGAGATCATACCACTACACTCCAGCCTGGGTGATGGAGCAAGACTCCATCTCAAAAAAAGGAAAAAGAAAAAAAAGAAAAAGAGTAGAGTAACAAGTGTTGATGAGAATGTGGAAAAAATAGAATCATTGCGCTCTGCTAGTGGTAATGTAAGTGAGTACAATGACTACAAAAATACTACAGATGTTTTTCAGAAGTTAATGATTAGAACTGCCATATGTTTCAACGATGTCACTGCTGGATGTGTACCTTAAGGAAATGAAATCAGAACGTTGAAGAGATGCACACACTCCCATGCTCACTACAGCATCAGTCACAATAACCAAGACATGGAACCCACCCAAGTGTCCATCAGCAGGTGAATGGATACAGAAAATGAAGTGCCCAGTATATACACAGCAAAAAACTATTCAGCCTTCTAGAGGAAGGAAATTGTTTCATTTGTGACAACATGGATGAGCCTAGGGGACATCACGCTAGGTGGAATAAAGAAGGCACAGGAAGTCACCTACTGCATGATCTCACTTATGTGTGGAATGCGCCAGGCCAACTCATGGAAGTAGAGTGGAAGGTGGTTCCCGGGAGCTGGGCTGGGTGGAATCAGAGAGCTGTATTGAAGGAGACCACATTTCAGTTACATAGGAGGAGTAAGTTTAGCAGATCTTTTGTACAATACAGTGACTACAGTTACTAACAATGGATTGTATATGTGAAAACTGGTTAAGAAAGTAGATTTTAAATGTTCTCTTAACAAAAAGATAACTATGTGATGTTACAGATAATTAGCTTGACCTAGGGATTTCACAGGATATTCATGTATTAAAATATCATGTTGTACACCCTAAATATGTAGAATTTTTTATTGCCAGATAAAATGAAGTAAAACATTAAGATAAAAAATATTATTTTGAAACAAACTGTACATTTTAAAACATGCCTTTTATATGATGGAAAATTCCATTTTATATGTGATGACTTCTTTTTTTTAAAATTTTTTGAGACAGAGTCTGTCTGTGTTGCCCAGGCTGGAGTGCAGGGGCACAATCTCAGCTCACTGCAACCTCCACCTCTTGCTGAGCTGATTCTCCTGCCTCTGCCTTCCAAGTAGCTGGGATTGTAGCGTGCACCACCACGTCCGGCTAATTTTTGTATTTTTAGTAGAGATTGGTTGCCATGTTGGCCAGGCTGGTCTTGAACTCCTGGCCTCCAGTAATCTGCCGCCTCTGCCTCCCAAAATGTTGGGATTACAGGCGTGAGCCACTGCACCCGAGCACATTGCCTCTTTTACTATTCTCAAGAAACATTTGTGATGCTCTGAGTGTGTTTGTGTGTTTCATTCGTGTGTCAGTATTTTTAAGAAATCACCAATGGGGCCGGGTGCGGTGGCTCACGCCTGTAATCCCAGCACTTTGGGAGGCCGAGGTGGGTGGATCACAAGGTCAAGAGATCGAGACCATCCTGGTCAACATGGTGAAACCCTGTCTCTACTAAAAATACAAAAAAAAATCAGCTGGGCATGGTGGCACGTGCCTGTAATCCCAGCT
>NW_016107550.1:3297583-3305758 GCF_001604975.1 Cebus imitator
AAAAAAAAAAAAAAAGAAAAAGAAAAAGAAAAAAATCACCAATGAGCTTCCACCATTTCTCTCCTAGGTCTGGAGTGTTTCACCTCAGCATAGGTCACTGCCTGAGGGTCTGAATCATGCAGGCTCTGCTGGAGAGAGCTCCTGTGCCTTCTGGAGTCCCTGAGAACTGGAGCTTATACCATGAGAACGTTTTTGTTAACGTGTGTGTGTATATATATGTGTGTTTTCCACATATATATATATATATATATATATATGTGGAAAAACACACATCTAAAATGATTCAGATTTCTGTTTACTCTTACATTCATTAAGTAATCTACAGTTTTGAATATTTTGTCTGTGTAATCTGCATTTTCTAGTATATTGGCTTATTGGCATAGGCTTGCAGCCTGTGTTGTTGGTTTTTTTTTTTTTGAGACGGAGTCTCACTCTGTCACCCAGGCTACAGTGCAATGGCGCAATCTTGGCTCTTGGCTCCCTGCAACTTTTGCCTCCCAGGTTCAAGTGATTCTCCTGCCTCAGCCTCCTGAGTAGCTGGGATTATAGGTGCCCACCACTGTGCCCGGTTAATTTTTGTATTTTTAGTAGAGACAGGGTTTCACCATCTTGGCCAGGGTGGTCTTGAACTCCTGACCTCATGATCCACCCACCTCAGCCTCCCAAAGTGCTGGGATTATAGGCATGAACAATTGTGCCCGGCCTGCAGCCTGTTCTGTTGTTAGTTTTTGAAAATGTGTGTAGGATCTGTAGGGCTGTCTGCTCACTCACTCCCATATGGAAATGCGTGCTGGCTCTTTCTTTTTCTTGCTCATTATAGCTAGGATTCATGAGTGTAATTAATGTTTTCAAGAATGAGCTTCACTGGCTTTGTTGAATTTTCAAGTTTTGTTTTTTCCTAATGAGAAACTCCTCTTATTATTATTCCCTTCCTTACACCTTCATTTTGAATAATTTATTATTATTATTATTCTAAATTCCTGATATGAAAGCCAAGGTCATTCATTTCCTAGTTTTTTTTTTTCTTTTCTGCTTTATTCAGTTGTGCTTTTTAGTCTTCCAATTTCATTGCATGGTGTGTAATATTTATATTGTGATTCAGTTTCAAGCACATTCTGACTTCTGTTTTAGTTTACTCAATTAACTCATTAATTATTGAGAAATCTGTTGCTTTAACTAAAAAAGATAGGGATATTAGTTATTTAGACTGCAGAAATCAAGTGAGTCCCAACGTCTCCAGAATGTCCTGGTGGTCTGTGTTAGGGGGTCCTGGCTGGCTGGTGTTCATTGGTATCCACTGGGGGCAGCTTACGTGCCTTCTGGAGTCCCTGAGTCTCCTTCTGTTGAGTGTGGGGTCTGGGTACGCCCTGGGCTAGTGGATGGCCAGAGTGGCATAGACACTGGGCTCAGCTGGAGGGGCCCCTTCCTGGAATGAAGAGGACTCAGTTGCCTTCTGTCTGAGGGTCAAGGTGTCCAGCTGGGCGTAGGTCACATCCTGGGGGGCTTCAGATGCAGCAGCCTGCAGTGGGGTGAGAATGAGAGGGAAGGAACATGCTGGAAGGTGGGTGAGGCCTGGGGGCCTGGAGAGGAAAGTATCTACCTGACTGTCCATCTGCCTGTCCTCTTCTGCCTGTTTGTACTTTGTGTCCAGGAATTTCCTGGACAGTGGGGAAGCAGGGGAGGCCATTTCTCTCTTAGGTCTGGAATGTTTCACTTCAGCATAGGTCTCTGCCTGGGGGTCTTCATCATATGGGCTCTGCTCAAGAGAGACAGAGATTGGAGGGTATCCTTGAGTCCCCCTGACCCCCTGGAGTCAATTTCTCCCAGGGTTCCCAGAGTGATCCATTTACATTCCTTTCCTGATGGAATTTCAGGGACACGCTAAGGCCGTGGAGGGTCTGGCTGCTCCGTCCCTGCGGTTCTGGCCTCTCCTCACTCTGAAGGCCGTGGAGGGTCTGGCTGCTCCCTCCCTGCGTTCTGGCCTCTCCTCCTCACTCTGAAGGCCGCGGAGGGTCTGGCTGCTCCCTCCCTGCGGTTCTGGCCTCTCCTCACTCTGAAGGCCGTGGAGGGTCTGGCTGCTCCCTCCCTGCGTTCTGGCCTCTCCTCCTCACTCTGAAGGCCGCGGAGGGTCTGGCTGCTCCCTCCCTGCGGTTCTGGCCTCTCCTCACTCTGAAGGCCGTGGAGGGTCTGGCTGCTCCCTCCCTGCGGTTCTGGCCTCTCCTCACTCTGACCTTGCCCATTTGGCTGCAGCCTCACGCCCGCCTTCCCACAAGAGCTCACTGCTGCCTCGGGGCCTTTGCACTGCTGTTTCCTCTGCCTGCAGGGGCTCGTCCATTAGAGGATGGTATGGCCCTCTCCATCCAGGCTTCTCAGATGACAGCTGACCAGACAGCCCTCCCCTTACCATTCAGACTGGCCCCACTGCCCCGCACTCTCTGCCTTTTCCCTGGTTTATTTTCCTTATAGCACGTCACACTCCCGGACACTGTGCGTTTATTTGCATTTTGTCTCCCACCATGAGGTGAGCTCAGGAGGGCAGGGGCGGCTTTGCTCCCTGCTGTGTCTGCAGCTGCCACGGGGAGCCCCATCCACAGTGAGCTCCTGGGAACACTCGCTGGGTGAATGAATGAAGGGGAGCCCAGGGCACCGGGGTGGTTCATTGATTCCTCATCCTCCTGAGGCCTGGGGAGCCCTCTAACAACCAGATGGCCAAAAAGAGGACGAGGAACAGGAAGGGGACCCAGGAGGAGGCCCATGAGGTCCCAGGACACCAGGAGAGACTGAGGTAGGCAGGCGGGAGGCAGCGTGCTGGACATGGAGGGTTCACTCTGGACGATGCTGAGAGCTGGGGAAGGAGGACAGAGAAGTCCTGCTGGGTTACATCCAGCACCAGGAGGCCTTTGGTGCCTGGGACAGGGGCGGGGTCTCACCTGAGTGTCCAGCTCCACCTCGTCCTCAGGCTGTGTCTCCTTCACGGCAGCATCTGCTGGGTAAAAGCAAGGGGTTTATCTCCTGGGAAGGTTCCCTGGGACCTCTCAGCCCCGCCAGCCCCTGCCCAGCTCCCAGATGGGGCAGCTGAGATCCAGGGAGGGGCTGTGATGTCCCGAGGTCCCACAGTGTGGGGTGAGATCCTGTCACCCTGAGCCCCAGACCCCTTCCAGCCTGTGCCCTTTTCCCATTGCTATGGAAACTGTGGGCCCCCGTCTCCCTCCTGGCTGGGGTCACCTCTTCCTCTCACTCACAGAGGGTTTCTTCTTGGGTGTCGGCAGCTGGGCTGGACCTAGGAGAGGACATGGGAGCTTTAGGGGCAGTGTATGGGCCGGGGTGGGTGGGAGTCTGGGGTCTTCGGGCAGAATTACCTCCTCTGCAGGCCTCTGCCTGTGGGTTCTGGCTCCACAGCCCCTGCAGAATGTTGGAAATCAGCCTCTCTCTGGGCTGTGTGAAGAAGGACAGAGTCTCAGCCCTGGGAACACCTGCCCTGCACACACAGCTCAAAGGTAAGGAAGGAAACCTGGAAACACTCCTGCTTCCATGCTCCAAATGTCTCAGATGGAGAGAGCCCGAAGGACACTTCACAACTGTATGTGGGGACTGACATGAAGTGCTTTCTCGATTCGCCTGGTGAGAAATGCTAGAACAGTTTCTCAAAGCTGCATTTTTCCAGCGGTTTGGATTCCCTCTGGCTGGTGCCCTGAGCCCACCCTTGGTTGGCCCATAGGATCTGCCTCTTCCCTACTCACCTGATGTCCAGCGTTTGCCCTGACGCTGATGTCGGAGGACGAGGAAGAGGAGGAGGAGGAGGAAGAGCAGCAGGATGAAGGCCACTGAGACCCCAGTCACAACCCCCAGGTTCCTTCCCAGACCTTGAATATGATGATGTCAGGAATGGGGCGATGTCACTGATTGAGCGCCTACTGTGTGCAGGTGACTGCTGGCCCTCTTATTCATCTCCTCCAACCCCCACAACAGTCGAGCTGCACCGAATTGACACATCCATCCCACTCACTTTACAGACAAAAAACAGGCTCAGAGAGGGGAGTTGCCTGCCCTAGGCCCCCCAGCTAGGCAGCAGCAGAGCTGGGAAGGGAACCCGGGAGTCTGACCTGCAGCCCTTGTTCCCTGCACCCGAGGTGAGACCCATAGCTGCAGGAAAAGAGCCTGACCTCCTGAACCACGGCCCTGCTCCCCTCCCCTGCCCCAGGTCAGTGTCACTGTCACTGCTGCAGGTGGGACAGGACAGGCCCCTGAGGAATCGGGTCTGGGAGGCTTCCCTAGGTGGCCTCCTCTCCCAGGAGGTCACAGCTAGGAGTCAGAGCTGAAAGGAACTTTCCCACCCCGCAGGCCTCTCTCCTTTACACTTGGAGAAACTGAGGCCTAGGCGGGGGAGGGGCCCGAACTCAGCCCTGCCTCCCCTGGACCCCACCCACCTCCTGCTCAGAGACTCTGACTAACCACTGTGGGAATCTGACTCTGTGGGAGTGACAAGCTGGTCCTCAGGGACTGCTGGGTCAGGATGGGGAGCTGAGGCCTGGGGCTGTCCTGTTCCCCATGTCAGTCCAGCTTCCTCCCTCAGGCTGGGCCCCAACAAATCCCACTGCCTCGACCCGCTGCCCCTCACCAGCCCAGCCTCAGAGCCCTGGGAGCCTGTGGCCCCCTCTATGTCTCTGCCCAGCTCTCTGGAGAGAAGTTTATGCTGAGTCCTTGAGAGGAACGGGATCCTCTGGGAGACTCAGGACTGCCCTGGGGGAGGCCGTACTCCCTCCCAGCCAAGAGGCCTTAGTCACTCACCAGATGTAGGGGTGGGATCAGTGGGTGGGGGGCTGGGTCCCCTGGAGGGTCCTGTGTAAAGAATGAGAGGAGGGGAGGAGCTGGGTCTTGCCTGAAGCCTCTACCTCAAACCAAATTTCTCCATGTTGGCCGTGTGGCCCTCCAGTACCCTCCCTCACCCTCCTCTTCAGGATGCTGGCCTCTGAGGGTGGGTATGCCTGGGAGGGCCCCATTGTCCTCCTTCCCTCTGAGGGCTGAGGCCCCTCTGGCTGAGCCTCCTTCAGACCCCCTCCCTCCATCCCAGCCCAGAGCTCTCCTGGGGGCAGGGCCTGAGCTGAGCCTTGAGCTCAGAGAGGACAGGGTCAGGGGCCTCACCTGAGACCAGGAGCTCCAGGGGCTCACTGGGGTGAGACAGCAGGTAGGGGTCAGAGTTGTATGAGCCGTAGCATCTGTAAGTCCCCGCGTGGGCTGAGGTCACATGACTCATGGGGAATTCAGCCAGGTACTTAAGAGCTTGGTACTTTGATCTCAGACGCTGGGGGAGATGGGCTGCTCCCTCCTTGGTCAGAAGGAAAGTGTCCATTGGACTCTGTGACTGACACAGCAGGGTCACATTCTCTCCTGAGGCCACCGTGGGGCCCAGCTGCACTGAGAGGGAAGGTCTGTCAGGGATCTGTCCTGGAGAGAAGAAGGATGGGTGAGGGGCTGCCCCACCTTGTTCTGAGCTGAGACCTCCCCAGGCCTCTCTCTGGGACCCTCAGTCTCTGTTTTCTCTGAGTCTCCCCCTCCCCGCCCATCCCCTGTCTCTGTCTGTCTCTCCCTCCCCTGGGACCCCCGCCTCTCATCCCGGCCATCACCACCTGGGCTCCCCGGCAGGGCCTGTGCAGAGCCTGGGTCCCTGACTGAACCCGCTGGGCACCTCACCTATGATCAGGATGTCCAGGGGGTCACTCGGAGCCGACCACTCGGAGGAGAGGTTGTGGGCACCGGAGCATCTGTACTGGCCCCCGTGGGAGCGGCTCGCAGGGCTCAGGGTGAAGTTGGCCTGGGAGAGCCCAGCCTGGAGCTGCCGGCCAGGGTGCTGGAGGAGGTCAGGTCCCCAATCCTTGTACAGAGCGAACCTGTCGTAGCCGACATCAGAGCCACACTGGAGGGTCAGGGTCTCCCCAGGGGCCACAACAGGACCTGGCTGCACTGAGAGTGATGGCTTCTCAGAAACACCTGGGAAAGGTGGTCATGGTCTCCAGGAGCCGACCCTCAGGCTCCCCACAAATCCTCCCTCTCCCCCAGCCTCACCACTGCAGATCTTCCTGTGTCTCTGGCCCAGGAGCCCTGAGCCCTCTCACCCCAACATCATCCCACCTGGAGTTGCCCTGAGACACGGCTCCTCCCCACCTGCCCGGAGACTCAGGGATTACCAGGCAATGCTGTGAATTTCTCACCTGGGACCCGGAGCTCCAGGACATCACTGGGTAAAGACCTCAGATAGGGAGATTGAGAGTCATAACCATAGCACCTGTACATCCACCTGCGACTCGGGCTCACGGGGCCCACGGAGAAGACGGCCCGGGATGGCCAACGGGCATGGGGCTGGGAGTTCAGGCATGGTGGGTGCTCATCTTCTCCTTCCTTACACAGAATGAAGCCATCAAATGCCAGCTGTGAGCCACACTGGAGGGTCACGCTTCCTCCTGGGGTCACCACAGGGCTGGGCAGGGCTGAGAGGGTGGGTTTGCTATAGACTCCTAGAAGAGAAGGAGGCACCGTGTCAAGTGGTGCTCACACCTCCCACATCATCCCCAGGGCTGGGCTGTGAGAGGGAGATGCCCCTGAGTGCAGAGCCCCTTCCTGAGGGCAGAGCCTGGGGCTGGGACCCCTGAGTGTCTCTCACCTGTTACCACCAGCTCCAGGGGGTCACTGAGCTCTGACCAGTGAGTGCGTCCGCGATACTGACAGCGATACTGCCCTGCGTGTTGCCAGGCAATGGACTGGATGGGGAACTGGCCCTTCTTCCTACGCTCCTGTGGGATCCACGTAAGCCAGAATGCTGATGTCTCTTCTTTATATAGATGATAATCCTTGGCTTCCAGGTTCCCCTGACACCTGAGGGTCACGGGACTCCCCTGGGTGATCACAGAGCCTGGCTCAGCCCAAAGGGTGGGCTTGGGGAGGGTCCCTGGCAGGAAATCAGAGGTCAGATTCTAAGTCATTTCCACCCAACCCAACAGATTCCAGCTCTCAGCCCAGGACCCTCCAGACCCCCATCAGTCAGCCCAGAACTGCTATTCCCCTCCCCAGCTGCACGGGGGTGGGCCTTGTCCCCAGTGAGGAGGACGACCCGGGCCAGCTGGGGACTGACTCACCTCCCTGCCCGTGGGTCCTGGGGCCCAGACTCAGCCCTGGAAGAGAGTTCCCTGTGAGAGATTTGCCCCTGAAGCCTGAGAAGGTCCTCCCCTCCCTGGGGTTTTTGTGAGCCCTGGGGTCTCCTTATGGACCAGAGTTTGGCTGTGGGGTGAGTTCCCTCCTAGGTTAGAATCTCCCCTCCCTCTTCAAATCTCACCGACATAGATCAGGACCATGAGGATGGGTGTCATGGCGTCTCCTCCCACTGCCCTGCTCTGTGGATGGATGAGCCCTTGGTGCTGGCAGGACAGAGACACACAGGGTGTGGACACTTGGTGGCTAGGTCGTTCTTGTCATGGGGTTGTGTCATCTGCAGCCACACAGGAAGCAGAACTGCCCTCCCCAGGAGTCTGGCTCTCATTTCTTTAGGGCTGAGGTGGGGGTGGGCCTAACCCCTCTGCAGACATTTCAGACTGTAATGGGGTGAAATGACCCCCAACCGCTGTCTGTCTGGTTTGTCCTCATCTCACTGAGAGCTGGGATGTAGCAGCAAATAGAACTGGTGCCTTCTTGTATCTGCCGTTCCAGAAGAGGGTGAGCTAAGGATTCCTCTTCCTTTTCACAGCCTCCCATGAGGTCTCCCTCCCTCCTTCAGCCTGTCCATCAGCACAGCATTGTGGGGTTCTTACTTTGGCAGTTGTCTCTTCAGCCCTGGAAATACTTCAGCGAAGATGCAGGTCCATGCTGCAGGCAGGCTCAAATCAGCAGAGACGCATCTCACATCTGTCTGTGCAGTCCAGGCTGAGCTGCCTGTGGCCATGGGCACAGAAGAGAAATGCAGGGAAAGGGGGGAAGAAAAGTTGACTTCTTTCTTGGCACTGGATTTTGGGTTTTCTTTCAACCAAATAGTTCCCATCTCAACTTCCCCTTTTTAAAAATGAGTCATCTCGGCCGGGCGCGGTGGCTCAAGCCTGTAATCCCAGCACTTTGGGAGGCCGAGGCGGGTGGATCACGAGGTCAAGAGATTGAGACCATCCTGGTCAACATGGTGAAACCCCATCTCTG
>NW_016107550.1:3305947-3307103 GCF_001604975.1 Cebus imitator
AAAAAAAAAAAAAAAAAAGAGTCATCTCATCCTTGGAGCTGTGGCTTGCCTATTGGGTGTCCGCAGTGAAGGGACTGGGTTATGAAGTTTAACCTGAGAGTTTCAGGAATTTTGTTCAGGGCAGGGCCTGTTTATACATCATTAGCAAAAGGGTTAAATTTTCAGTGTTTTCCAGAAATAACCTAAGGTGCTTTATCAGTAGCTGGGAATGCTAAAGACCTCAGCTTGGATTCAAGCCTGCAGGTGAAAACATACATCTGTCCAGCCCACAGAGCTCATGGCACTTTATCTTTCTCTCTCTCAGAACAAAGAACGAAGTTTAGGAAACGGTTTCACCATGGAGAGACTGTGGCTCCCTCTCTTCTGTGTTTGTGGACAGACCCTGAAATAGCTCAGCTCAGTGACCCAGGCCACACTCAGCTCTGAGCCACCTTTCCCGAGTGCGCATAACACAAACACACTTTATCACTGTTGGACTGGGCATCTCTCACCCATGAGTGTGAGGCTCACAAGGGCCCCGCTGTGCCAGGCACAACACGGAGCTGATTCTAATCTTGGGAGCGTGGACACTGCAAGGCAGGAGCCACTACAGCAATACTCTCATCAGTTTTCATTCCTCAGACAGCCCTGAGAAACCCTAACGAAGATCAGGTATGTGAGAGAAAAACCACCCCAGAGGAATAAAAATCAAAGAGTTCATTAGAGAAAATACAGGCAATTATAGAAATGAATTAGGAAACTATAGTGATGTGAAAAATAGTAAATTATATCAACATATTTAGAAATAATTTCATCCAGAACAAGACACAGCTAAAATGATAAATATCATATTGGTGTAGAATATTTATTCTCTTTTTCAGAAGCCATCACAGAAACCCTAGAGATGAAAAAAAGGAAAGAAAAGAAAATTAATATGTGCAGAAATAGAATGAGAAGAGTAAACAGATATCTCTCTGTCACAATTTCAGAATGAAGGAAAGGAGTATGTTAGTAAATAACCGCAAAGAAAATAGTTGACATTTTTACAGAAATGGAGAAAGAACATGAATTCAATGTGCACAAATTCATCAATGAAATGAACATGTTAACTATGGTGGAGTGAAGGGTATCTAGAATAAATAACAGTTATTTATTTATTTATTTATTTTTTTTTTTT
>NW_016107550.1:3307418-3310042 GCF_001604975.1 Cebus imitator
TTTAGTAGAGACGGGGTTTCACCATGTTGACCAGGATGGTCTCGATCTCTTGACCTCATGATCCACCCGCCTCGGCCTCCGAAAGTGCTGGGATTACAGGCTTGAGCCACCGCACCCGGCCTAAATAACAGTTATTTAAAAACCAAGGAAAAAAAAAAAAAAACGAAATTTATTCTCAAATAATGACAATCTCATAAAGATTGGATTTCCAAAGAGTATGATGTGCTGAAAAAAATGCCTATGGGTTCAGGCTCACGTTGGCTGAATGGAAGCAGGTGGTGTTTGCCGTTCTCATAGAGAGGAATCTAAATGATGAGTAAATACCAGCACGTTAAGCGGATGTTCTAAGAGAGGATGCCGGGGTGCACCAGAGGACCCCAGGGACACAGAAGGCAGATAAGAGACAAGCTGAAAGCCAGGCGAGGCTCCTAACACAAGGAAGGGGTGAGTAAGAGGCTCCCTGAAAAGGAGAAGGGGTGAGAAAGGCCCCCTAACATGGGGAAGGGGTGAGTGAGAGCCGCTGGCATCCACCCCTCTGCTGTGGACTCCTACAATCCTGCTCACAGGAGAGTACCTGCCCCTCTGGGCCTCCAGGGGCACACAGGTTGCTCCCAGAGAGTGTGCTGAGGCCCCACTGGAGCCACATGGAATCCCATAGGCTTTTCATCCCTGAGCAACCCGGCTGCAGCTGCCCCCGCCTTTCCATGGAGTGAGGAGGCCAGGCACTTCCATGGACCTGAGAATAAATATGACAACTGGGGTACAGAAGCAGCCAAGCTGAGCACCCCACAGCTCCCCATCTCTGTTGCTTCCTGCTAAATGGGGCTTGCCATCTGCAGGGCCCCAGTGCACCCATCCTGTCCCCACCAGAACACTGTGGCCTTGGCTATGTGCCCTCTGAAAGCCCAATGCTCAGAGGCTCCTGACAAGCCCTATGTAGTTACTGCCACCTCCGCCCCTGCTGCCCCAGGCTCAGGGAGAGTATGGGGAGACCTGGCACTTCTGCGTGTCCCCAGAGCAAGATCAAGTGCCACTACTTCAGGAGGCAAGTGTGAGCGGGCCCTGTGCCCACACCTGCCAGTCTCCAGTGCCCCAGTCGAGAGGCCCTGCCCTCCCTAGTCACAGGCCCACAGCACAGCTGCCCTTTCCCCCCGTGACATTGCAGCCGCCGAAGCCCCCTTTTGACAGACCAGTCCCCACAGGCCTGTGATCTGCCCCCAGGCTCTACCACCTGAGTGTTCTGCCTGCCCCACCTGAGAGTTCTGCTGGTGACCTGGGGACCGGCCCTTGCCTCCTCATCACAGCCGGCACCTGAGCCCTGGAACAGCTGAATCCCAGTCCAGCCCCTTTACGAATCCCACACGCTCTCTCCAGCTGGTCACCTAGAGGCCTGTGATCCGGGGAACTGCCAGCCGTTTCCCACTCTGCTGGCACCTGACCACTCACCCCAGGGCCTGAGGTCGGGTCCCCCCAGCCAGCAACACCACAACTGACGTCCACTTGTCCAGCCAGAAAGGCAGAAGCCCCACATCCCAGCTACATGAAGCAGCAGTGTGACGACGTCAGACACAGGCAGCCGCTGAGGGGTCTGCACTGCGCTGAGTGAGGAGGTTCTACCTTGGGATGATTCCTGCGGAGAGTGGCAGGCAGGTGTTTCTCACGGCTCTCAGTCACACTGTGGCCTGGGGAAGGACAACAGTGTGTGTCTGAACAGAGACTCATGAGCCCTGGAGCAGGGGTGTGATAGGGAAACAGATAATGTTCCTCCCTATTGAAGAATGGAAGTGGATGTAGGTCCTTCACCCGCCCCCCTCCACCCCCACCCCACAGAGACCTCAGGGCATTTCACCAGGAGTTGCCCCAGCCACACCCATCAGAACTGGTGCCTGCACTCGTCACTGGGGTATTTGTGGGCAAGCCAGGGGTTTCCGCTCTGCCCAGCTGTGTTTCCTCACCCTGTGGAACAGGAAGCTCAGGGCTCCAGACACTCCACGGTCCAGCCCTTCACCTGAAGCAACAGACAGCACCTCACAGGAAGCAGACAGCTCCATACCCACCTGCTGGTGCAGAGGCTGGCTCTTCCCCTTAAGCACCAGCCCCCGGCCTGCAATTTGAACTGCACAGCCCAACACAAACCCTGCTGCAGAAGCACCCAAGACCATGGAGAAAAGCCAAAAGACCCTTCCCAACATGCTCCACAGTCACACTCCCTGCGGGCTGGGGGAAAATGTGCAAAGAAACCCCATCCCAGTGAAAATAAATCCAAAGAGAATGAGTGGCAGCCTCTCCAGATGAGAAGGAATCAGTGTGAGGATTCTGATGTGTGAAAAATCTGAATATTGTGGCACCACCAAAGGGTCACATTCACTCTCTAGCATCAGACCCTGAAAACAATGGAAACTCCAAAAGGACAGAAAAAGAATGAGATTAAGACAAAAACATTACAAAAAGTCAATGGAAGAAAGTTGGTTTTTTGAAAGTATACCCATAATTGACAGATGGCTGACTACACTAACCCAAAAAAAAGGAGACTTAAATGAGCGCAATCAGAAATGATAAAGATGACATTACAGGCCGGGCGCGGTGGCTCAAGCCTGTAATCCCAGCACTGTGGGAGGCCGAGG
>NW_016107550.1:3310988-3319442 GCF_001604975.1 Cebus imitator
AAAAAAAAAAAAAAAAAAAAAAAAACTACAGGCCAAGAAACCTGATGAACACAGATGCAAAAATCCTCAAGAAAATACTAGCAAACAGAATCTAACAGTGTATCAAAAACATAATTCATCATGTTCAAGTTGTCTTTATTCCAGGATGAAAGGATGGTTCAATATATGCAAGTCAATAAAGGTGACTCATGACATAAACTTGTACTTAGAACAAAAAGCATATGATCATCTCAATAGATCCAGATAAAGTATTGAATAAAGTCCAACATCCCTCAACAAACTAGGCATGAAACATACCTCAAAATAAGAGCCCTACATGAAAACCCACAGGCAACATCAAATTGAATGGGGAGAAATGAAAACATTTTCCCGAGAAAATGGGAATGGAATCCTCCCTATCCCCTGGGGTCTCCTACTGGACCAGGGCCTACCATCAGGGCAGGGTCCCTCTCATGCTAGAATCTCCCATTCCCCTCGTCAGATCTCAGTGAAGTGGGCCATGGCCATGGGTGTGAATCATGGCGTCTCCTCCTACTGGCCCTGGCTGTGCAGATGGAAGAGACCATGGTGTCCACAGAACACACAGGGCGTGGGCACACGGAAGCCGTGTTCTCCTGCTTACAGGATTTTCCCATCGACATCTCCATGGGTAATGAACTGGCTCTTGTTTTCCCAGGGCTTGGGCTGAGACAGGCACCAGGTTTTCTGCTGATATTTCAGACAAACATGGGATCTCCCCTGATCTCCTTTCACTGTCTGCCGGACCTGTCCTCATCTCATTGAGGGCCAGTATGTAGCTGCAAATGGACGTGGTGGTGCCTTCCTGATTCGGTCTCTTCCAGGTGAAGGCAATGGAGGACTCTTCCTTTCCTCTCAGCGCCTTCCCATGGGGTCTCACTTTCTCCTTCAGCTCATCCATAAACAGATCCTTGTAGGGTCCCTACCACGGCCAGTCCTCTCAGCAGCCCTGGGGAGGCTTCAGGGAAGATGTAAATTCAGGCTGCAGGGCAGACTCAGATCAGCAGAGACTCATCTCACATCTGTCTGTGCAGTCCCATTTGTGCTTCACTGTTGCAATGAGCAAAAGAGGAAATATAGGGAAATAAGGGAAGAATCACGACTCTTTTCCCAGAACTGGAGTGTGGGTTTTCTTTATGCAAAAAAGTTCCCTTCACGAACTTCTCCTTCGTTGTCGCCACAGCATCCACGCCCATGGCCCTGGAAACAACATTGACCTGATGCTGCCTTCTTGGTGACGCCGTTTTCTTTCAAACACTCCTATTCTGTTTTGCTCCTGTGTTCAGGTTTTGGGACAATACATGGGTTTAGCACTCTGATTTGAAGGGAAGTCTCTTCATTTAAATATTCACGTATCACCTCCTGCCGGTGTGACCTTGGCCGTAACCTCCCATTTCTGAGCCTCAGTTTCCTCATTTGAAGTCTGTCATGAACTCCATTCATCACAGGGGAGCTGGGTCATTGGTGCCTGCGAGCTGCACGGGGCTCAGCCATGGGTGATTTCCAGAGCAGGTGGAGACATGAGGGGTGGGGACATGAAGGGATGCTGGTGTCCATGCTCAAGGCTTGTGACTGATGTTTCTTCCACTTAGGAGTGCCTCTTTGTTCCTACCCTTGAGAGATGTTTCTTACCATATTTCATCAAAACCCCAGTTGTCAGGGTCATGTGCAGAAAGTGGAAATGAAAGCTCTTCAGAAGCAGCATTTAAAAACAGAGCATTTGAATCTGGTGCCATTAGGGGTTATTAGGGTGGAAGCTTCAAAGCATTTTTGTGCAGAACAGATAAGGAGCCCAGGAACCTCACAGGCAGGGAGGGGTTGGGTATCTCAGCAAGGCTGGAGCCTGTGATGGGACATCTCTGCTTACTGATCTCAGCCCATAATCACCACTGAGCCAACTCCCTATGTGTGTGTGAAACAAATTCACTGCAGTGCTGTTATATGTGGGCATCTGTACCACGTGTGAATGTGAGTTTCACGTGGATTTATTTCTTCTGGGAGCAACTTGAGTAGACACCATATTTGGAAGCTGAGTGCAGCGGGAACAACTCCCTATTTTTAGGCTGGAATTACTAGAATAGTCTTTTATGGTCACTAATTGGTGTAGCAAGTGAGTGTCTAACAAAGATAGACAACCAAGAGTTAGCCTTCTAATGATAAAGTGCTATGATTATCAATATACACACTCATTGATAAGGATGATCATATCCAGAGAAATAGAACACAAGGAATGCATGAGACCCCTTTTCAATTAAACATGTTTAGATATCTGAAAAAAATACAAGAGGAAATTGAATCTTTGAGACAAGAATATGGATTACAATTTCAAAGAATGGGCATCAGACCAATGAGTTAGAAATCCTAGAGGTAAAAATTCCAATAGAAGAAATACAATGAAAATATTTATTTCATCAAGGTCAAGATACAGCTGAAGAGACATTTATAAATTGAAAAACAAAATTTGAGAGAACTGTCCAGAATGTACCGTGGAGAGACCCATAGTGGAAATTCACAGTACTTCGGAAAATATTGTGAGGAGGAATAACGTCACATTTATTGTACATGTCAGAAGGAAAGAAGGGAGAATGAGGTCTGGCAACAGCTCTAGAAATAGAGTTAAACATTTGAAAGAGATGAAGAAAAACTAAGACACTAGGGTGTGTACATTTAAGAATGAAATGCAAATCTTGACCTACCACGATAAACTGAAAAATAGGAGTAAATTAATAAATACATATGCTAGACGGAATTTTCTAATTTAAAACGCATTTTTGTGTTTTGTGATTTTCAACTCAACATATCAAAAGAATTGCTTCTCACTGGGATGGGACTCCCAACAGAAAAAAGAAAGGCCAGGAGATGTTGAAGAAGTATCTTCAAGGAATGAATTGAAAGTGAGGAATTCGCTGCTCACCCAAGTTAATATCTGAAAGATAAAAGGGTTAGCAGGAGACCAATTCCTAAGCAGAAGCAGCTCAGGGTAAGACGGACCTGTGAAGCTGATCAGGTCAGGCTTCCCCTTCGTGAGGGCTGAGGAGGGATTGGAGGGTGGATCCCTCAATCAACACATGTGCTTTTTTTCAGTTGTTCTGTCTTATCCTTTAATTAATATAGAAATGTTTTCATCTACTTTGATAGAGCATGAGGAAGAAGAAGGCATTTTCTGAGCTGCGAGTTACTAGATATTACTGTTTTTATGCTCAGTGAAAGCGATTTTAAATGATGTAATCCAGTTAGAAGAAAATCCAAAATGTAGAATGTGAGATGCCACAGTGATGAAAAATGGGAAACAGGGAAGTATTTGAAAATCACACACACACACAGGCACACACGTATGAGTACGTGTGCATGTACATATATGAGTACTCAGAGTTCAGCTACAATGGAATTAGAACCTGTCTTCTCTAAAGACAAGGATAAATGAATCCTCATTCGGAAATATATAATTGAAAGAATACTTAACTAAATAGGTGAAATTATTCCAAATTATTCATTTTTTTTACCCTGTCTGTAAAAGAGGAATTCACCTACTGAAGGATAAGTTAAATAGCTCAATACCCCCAATAACACCCATGGATGAAACACAATAGTATCACCTAAAATAAAATAATAATTTCCAATCAGTAAGGGAAGAAAGGTATGCTATTAAAATATCTATTGGAAATATTGATATTCAACAAAATGAAACAATACAAAAAATTTTAGAAATAACTAAAATTTTGTGTTTTAATGTAGGTAGTAAGGTCTGGGCACAAAAGGTATTGCGGGCTGAGGCACGAGGATCACTTGAGCCCAGGAGTTCGAGACCAGCCAGGGCAACATAGTAAGACTCATCTCTATTAAAATAAAAAAAAGGAAGTATATTAAAGGTGACAAAATATATGTGGACTTTCATTCATCTAACCATAGGTTCTTAAAATATATACAACATAAAGTTATATTTATTTGGTGATTAAAACAAATATTTATGAAGGTCTTATAGGTTAAAAAATTAATGAGTAAAGTATACAAGTTAATTTTCAATCCAAAGTACATATATATGGTAAAATGTTCTAGTTATATACATTATGGGATTTGTATAGAAAAATTCTGATATGTGTGTATACATGTTATATGTATATGTTTACATATGTACATAAACACTATATACACGTTATATATGCGTGTAGATGTATAAAGGAATATTATAGAGTTTGTACAGAGAAAAGAATCCGCATATATTCTGATACATAGGATACACACACTTACTCTAGGTGTTATGTATTATTTACATATTACATACAAGCACACTATGTGTGTATACACAGTATTTGTAGATGCTACTGTACAGTAAATACATGTGTGTATGTATGAGTACATTTATGAACACATATCTCAAAGGAGGGAATGCCCATATTTAAGGCAGGCATTGCACATAAAATGTTAAGTATTTAGTGGACAAAAAAGAAAAAAACTCTTAAGTCTTTCTAAATGGCTAATGTTAAGTATTTAGTGGACAAAAAAGAAAAAAACCTCTTAAGTCTTTCTAAATGGCTATCTTATACATTATATTCCCAGACAACATAATAACTTAGTTTGCAGTGAATTATAAAAAGATGTGATGAAAAAACTTCAACATCGCTCAAAATATATAAAATCCTCAGTGTGTATTATATATATTTGAATTTATGATGTACTAAGAAATATTTTGCTAGATGGATATTTGTATTTTATAGTGTTTGAATAATTCTTCTGCTTTTCAAGGTATATGAAGAATTCCGTTTCCATTTTATGAAATAGAAGCCCTGAGGAGATTGCAGTGGAACCAGCAAGGAATTTCTTGCAGAGGAAAGTAGACAGCAGTACTAGGAAAACCCATTGTATGAAACACGGAGGAAGAAGGAATTAGGGCACCCAGGTGGGGTGAAGACCCAAGTGCAGAGTGTCACCAAGCCCCAAGAGTTGAGCAATGTGTTAAGGGCCCTGAGACTGTGGGAGGAATCTTCTCTGAGATGTGAGTCTATGGAATATGCTGTAAGATATGCCTTTTATTAGTATAATACAGCAAAAGCCCAAGGATGAGGACCCAGTTTTATTCTAGGGAATGTGGGGACAGTATATTTTCTTTTCATATTTATGCCAATTTCATAGTGCTGGTCAGTCACATAGAAGGCAGAGGTCAGTGTGTTCACAAGATTCATACCTGAGAGTCATGAGACACACGTGGGATCCATCCGTCTGAGCCTAGAGGCCTCAGTGACTCACCAGGTGTGGGGGTGGGACCGGTGGGTGGGGGACTGGGACCCCCAGGGGTCCTGGGAATTAGCACAGAAAGGCAGTGAGGAACTGGAACTATCCTGGAGTCCCCACCTCCACTTAAAGCTCTCCCCTCCATCTACCTGGCGGCCTTTCCAAGACTTACCACCTAGCACCAATCTGGATTCCAGGCTGAATGGAGTGCAGTGGCGCTATCTTGGATCACTGCAACCTCAGCCTCCCAGATTCAAGTGATTCTCCTGCCTCAGCCTCCTGAATAGCTACGATTACAGGCACCCGCCAGCAGGCCTGGCTAATTTTTGTATTTTTAGTAGAGACAGGGTTTCACCATGTTGGCCAGGATGGCCTCTATCTCTTGACCTCATGATCCACCTGTCTCAGCTTCCCAAAGTGCTTTGATTACAGGCATAAGCCACTGTGCCCAACCATAAATGCTTTTTAGAAAACCTTTTTGTTGTTGTTCAGGAAGCCAGTTTAGGGCACAACTGCAGGCTTTTCCATTAAACACCTCTGTTTTCATTCCTAGTGACCATATGTCTGGAGAAACTACAGAGGAAAAGTGACAAGTGGTAGGGCATCATTTGGACTTAAATTTTCCAAACATGAATCTGATTTTTGTCCATGCATTTAATTATCAAAAAGCAAATGTTATGTTATGAGCTGAAAAGATAGTCCCAGTAATACACATCAGAAAATGCAGTAGTTAGAAATAATGAAAGATGTATTACCTGAAAGTGGAGTAGATCCAAACCCACCATATGGGTGAGGCCTCACATCATAGGGAAGAAAAAGGAAGGGAGGGGAAGTCAAGGAGAGTTGACAATGAGGAGAAAAACACCACAACACCACAATTTAGTGGAGGAAGCATCTTCTACAGACACCCAGACATCGTCCTGCACCTGACACATGCTTCTTCCCCTTGACATTCTCAGCAGACACATCCCCAACTGCTGCCCCAGACTTCCAGAACCTCCTGGGATCATCAGATCTGTTCCTGAAGCTCCACCACTCTGAAGGGTGTACTGTCTTTGCTGTTCACCTCCTGGCTGCATCTTGGGGGCTTTTCTGCCTGTGCTGAGCCTCAAATAGCAGAATCCCGAGGACCACCAGGATGAAGCCAGCCACACCTATGCGGATGAGATTCTCTACTGTGTAATCCTGGAGGTGTGAGGCTAGGGATGGTAGACAAAGAGGCCACAGAGGTCAGGGCAGATCACAATTACCTAGGACCCCTGGATGTCCACCCAGGGCACCCACCTCCCCTTGATAGGACCTGACCCTCTGTGCCCAGCCCCATAACTGAAAGCATCTCCTCACTCACCAGTCTTGGAATCTGACTTTTCTTGTGGTCGGTTGAGGGTCTCAGCTGCTCCTAAGAATCGAAGAACAAGGATGCTGGTGAGAAGCTGAAGAGCCTCTCCCCTGGGTTCTGCATTCTCACATTCCTCTGTCTCTTGTGTTGTGACTTTATGTGGATCCTTAGTGAACACAATCTCTGCTGTAGCAGGCCTTCCCTGGTACCTCATTGGGTTCTTCAGCCTCTCTGTGCTCTGGGAATTCAGATCTTCTGTCTGAGTCACTTTAGAACAAAGTTTACTTGAGCCCAAGAGCTCAAGATTAGTGAGAAGAATGATCTTCCAACAAGAAAGAATTGAGCTCTCAAGTGCCGTCTTAGATGTGCAATCTTGTGCAACAAGAACATAGCAAATTCCCCCAGAGATAGAAATTTCCATTTTTCAGTGGATGAGGACCCAGGCTCCGTGGATGAAGAGCTGGTCCTCAGCCGCTCTTGAAAGTCAGGAGCATGAGGGCTAAGGGCTGCAACTGCCCCTGCTTTGTGCTGCCTCAACCAGCTCCCCTGCAGTTTCCTCATCCATTTAATGTCTTGTTAACGAATTCTTCATATAGTTAAGAACACTTACAATGTGATATACTTAAATACAAAAATGTATTTTTTTTTCTAAATGATAATGAGTGGGATAGAAAAACATCATTTCTGCTTTTTTGAAGTATGAACCTAGATTGGAAGGTGAAAAGCAAATATTTAAAAACATACCCGTGGCTGGGTGTGGTGGCTCACTCCTGTAATCCTAGTACTTTGGGAAGCTGAGGCAGGCAAATTACCTGAGGTCAGGAGCTCAAGACCAGCCTTACCATATGGAGAAACCCCATCTCTACTAAAAATATAAAATTAGCCGGCATGATGGCGCATGCCTGTAATCCCAACTACTTGGGAGGCTGAGTCAGCAGAATCACTTGAATCTGGGAGGTGGAGGTTGCGGTGAGCCAAGATCATACCATTGCACTCCAGCCTGGGCACCAAGAGTAAAACTCCATCAAAAAAACAAAAAACAAAAAACCATACCCAAACTTAAAAACAAGTAAATATCAAAAAAAATACCCGATGAAAAAATATTAAGTATAGGAATGAATGAAATATTAAGCAGTCCTATGCTTAATACCTATATGTGTGTGTCTGTATAGGTGTGTGTCTGAATATATAACACATATATTCATATAAAATATATGTGATTGACATGGTTTGCATTTGTGTCCCTCCCAAATCTCATGTTGACTTGTAATCCCCACAGGAGGGGCCCAATGGGAGGTGACTGGATCGTGGGAGCAGACTTCCCCCTTGCTGCTCTTGTGATAGTGATCCGTCACGAGATCTTGTTATTTAAAGTGGGTAGCACCTCCCCCATCTCTCTCTTCCTCCTATTCCAGCCATATAAGATGTATCTGCTTCCCCTCCGCCTTCTGTCATGATGGAAAGCTTCCCGAGGCCTCCCCAGCCATCCTTCCTGTACGGCCTGCAGAATCATGAGTCAGTGAATCCTCATTGCTTTATAAATTACCCAGTCTCAGGTAGTTCTTTCTATCAGTGTGAGAACAGACTAATATAATGATTATATATGCATATGGATATATGGCATTAGAGATTTGTTTTAAAAATATATATTTAACTACATATATATTCATATTTGAGATGAGAAAGACGGGCTTACAATTTGGAAATATAAAAGTGAAATTTCTAATTTTTTATGGCTGATATAAACTTCATCAGTAAATCAGAAGAGGTAAATTGACAAGCAACTAAAAGGGACAGAATCTGTAGTAAGTTCATGTGAAATAAATTAATACATACAAAGAAATAGCTTTGTGATGGATTCTTTTTTT
>NW_016107550.1:3319967-3330565 GCF_001604975.1 Cebus imitator
CTGAGGCAGGAGAATTGCCTGAACCCAGGAGGTGGAGGTTGCGGTGAGCCGAGATCGTGCCATTGCACTCCAGCCTGGGTAACAAGAGTGAAACTCCGACTCAAAAAAAAAAAAAAAAAAAACTCTACTCAAATATTGTTACCAATAAAGTATTGTATTATTGTTACCAATAAATATTGTAACCAATAAAGTGGTTGAGCAATTCTCAAATGTAATTATGAATGTACACAATTAGTCTAAATAAAACTTCAAAACATTTCCAAAATTCACCAATAACCTCAATTTAAAACATCTTAAAAAGCAATATAGAGAGACCTTGTCTCCAAAAATTTTTAAAAAATATATACATATATTTTAAAAGATGGGGTTTCACCATGTTGGTCAGGCTGGTCTTGAACTCCTGACCTCAGGTGATCCGCCTGCCTTGGCCTCCAAAGTGCTTGGATTACAGGTGTGAGCCACCACGCCCAGATCAAAAAAAATAATTTTTTTTAAATTGGCCAGACCTGGTGGTGCACACCTGCAATTCCAGCTACTAGGGAAACTGGGGCAGGAGGATTGCTTGAGCCCAGGAGTTTTAGGTTGCAGTGAGCTATGATCCTGCTACTGTGGTTCAGCCTGGGCAACAGAGTGAGACCCCCATCTCTAAAAATAAAATAAAAAAGTTAAATTATAAATAAAAATAAAAATAGAAGCGCTAAAAGATTTAATGTTAACAAGAAGTGACTTTCTATTTAAATGAATGTATACATTTAATGTATCTTTTTTTACTTAGTTTATTAAACTAACATTTAATGTATCTCAATAAAAATTAGAGAATTACTTATTTTAAAATCATATATCCATATATCTTAAATTAAATTGATACACGTAAGTATGGGTTTTTTAAAGTTTCATGAAAAGAATAGCAATAGACAAATGTGCACAGAAAACACAGAATAGAAATGAATGACACACAAGACCTGCTGTGAATAATTCCCTAACTTATCCAGGGAGCAGGTGCACAGCCCCTCCTTAGTCTCAGGGGTACCCTGAGTCTAGAGGCCATCAGGGGCCCAAGCAGTACCCAGAGCTGGGGTGCTTCTCTCTAAAGGAGCACATCTGGGGTGGACTCCACCCTCACCACAGTGAGATCTGACTGAGGCCTGAGCAGCCTCCCCTCCTGTCCTGAGAGGGCCTAGGAACCCCACAAGTGTGGGTGAGGGGCTCCATTCCCAGAGGCTCTTGGAAATGAAAATGAGAGCTTCCAAGGGAGCGTCCATCTGTCCTCTGTCCAACTTGCCCACCTCTCTTCTTTCTCCATCAGCCCCAGCATCTTCCCCTTGTCCAAGTCAGGCCTGGACCCCAAATCCTGCTCAGGTAGGGGAGGACCTAGCTTCTCCACCCATCATCAGTGCTCCCTCCTTCCTGCCTGGTCCCAGGAAACCTCCCTCCCCTCTGACCACCATGGAGGGAACACCTGCCCCATCCTTGGAGCCTCAGGGAGCCATGTGGACCACACCCTTACTGTCCACCCTCCCCTCTGCTCCTCTGGGGAACAGACCCCTTTCCCGAATATTGGAGATAAGATTGAGACAAGTGTAGAATATTACACTGGGTCAGAGTAACTGTGTTTTCATCTCCCATGGGGTCAGGACCTGGTGTGAGGGGCTGGGACACCCAGACATTAAATCTGAGGTGGAGACATCAGGAGGGGAGTGCGTGGGGCTTCCGTCCTACACCCTCAGTCTAATCTCATTTCCCCTGAGGTTCGCCCCATCTTCTCCCAGCCCTCCCTGCTCTTTACCCTACTGAGATTTCAGGGGTGGGAGCCAGGGGTGGAAGGTCCCCATCTATTTCCACTCTCATGGGCTGGACCCTCCCCTGCGGACCCTCCCCCTTTACTCCCCTCACTCCTCAGTGTCCTGAGCTCTCCTGGGGGCAGGGGCTGAGCTGAGCCTTTGAGCTCAGAGAGGACAGGGTCAGGGCCCTCACCTGAGACCACGAGCTCCACAGGGTCACTGGGGTGAGACAACAGGTAGGAGTTGGAGCTGTGTGAGCCATAGCACCTGTAGGTCCCTGTGTGGGCTGAGGTCACAGGAATGGGGAATTCAGCCAGGTACTGTTGAGCTCTGTAAGTGAATCTTAGACGCAGCAGGGGATAGGCTGTCCCCTCCTTGGTCAGAAGGAAACTGAACATTGGGCTCCGTGACTGACACAGCAGGGTCACATTCTCTCCTGAGGCCACCATGGGGTCCAGCTGCACTGAGAGGGAGGGTCTGTCAGGGATCTGTCCTGGAGAGAAGAGGAGGGGTGAGTGGCTGCCCCGCCTTGTTCTGAGCTGAGACCTCCCCAGGTCTCTCTCTGGAACCCTCAGTCTCTGTTTTCTCTGAGTCTCCCCCTCCCCACCCATCCCCTGTCTCTGTCTGTCTCTTCCTCCCTTGGGACCCCCACTCCTCATCCTGGCCATCACCACCTGGGTTCCCCAGCAGGGCCTGTATGGAGCCTGGGTCCCTGACGGAACCTGCTGGGCTCCTCACCTGTGATCAGGATGTCCAGGGGGTCACTGGGGGCTGACCACTCGGAGGAGACATTGTGTGCACCGTAGCATCTGTACTGGCCCCCGTGGGAGACCCTCACAGGGCTCAGGGTGAAGTTGGCCTGGGAGAGCCCAGCCTGGGACTGCTCTCCAGGGCGCTGGAGGAGGCCATCGCCCTCCGCCTTGTACAGAGCATATCTGACGTACCCAACATCAGAGCCACACTGGAGGGTCAGGTTCTCTCCAGGGGCCACGACAGGGCTCTGCAGGGTCAGGAGGGAGGGCTTCCTAGACACGCCTGGAGGGAAAGAGGAGCCAGGACTCAGAGGGCTGGTTCCTCCCACACCCCTTCCTTCTGTAGTCTTCCTCACTAGGGTTTCCAGTGTCCTCGTTTTTCCTCACTCTGTATCTGTGTCCCCAGGGGCCCGTCTTTCCCTTCTCTTTTCTTCTCGAGTGGGACTAGCCTGAGGGCAAGGCTGCCAACAGCTCCCCCGGTGCCCTGACGTTGTATAAGGAAAGGCCGTGGTGTGCTCACCTGACACCAGGAGCTGCAGGGGGTCACTGGGTTCCGACCACACGTAGGGGGTATTGTTTTGATAGCCGTAGCATCTGAATGTACCCCTGTGACTGAAGATCAGGGTGCCTATGGGGAACAGGGCCTGGAACTTTCCATGGTTGTGTAGGTGTGAGTCTAGGGTCCAGGAGAGCCTGTGGGCTCCTTCCTCAATCAGAGTGAACCTGTCCAGTCCCAGCCGAGAGGCACATCGGAGGGTCACGTTCACTCCTGAGGTCACCACGGGGCTCGGCAGGGCTGAAAGGGTGGGTCGGCTGTAGCCTTTAGGAGAAAAAAACAGGAGCCTTGTTAAATGGGGCTCACATCTCCCACCCTCTCCCTCAGGGCTGGGCTGTGAGAGGGAGATGACCCCTTTCCCGAGGGCAGAGCCTGAGGCTGGGACCCCCGAGTGTCCTCTCACCTGTCACCACCAGCTCCAGGGGGTCGCTGGGCTTTGACCAGCCTGCAGGGCTCTGATAGTAACAGTGGTATCGCCCTGCATGTTCCCACTGCATGGCTGGGATGGAGAATTTGACCTTGTTTTCAGAATCCAGTGTTTTTAATATTATCCTTGACATTGAACTTCCATCTTTATCCAGACGGTACTTCTGGGCCTCCTGGGTGCCCTGACACCAGAGGGTCACGGGCTTATTCCAGGTGCTCACAGGACCTGGCTCAGCCCACAAGATGGGTTGGAGTAGGTTCTCTGGGAGGAAATCACAGGTTAGGCCCCAAGATGTCCCCACCCCTCAGATCCCAGCTCTCAGCCCCAGGACCCTCCAGACATCCCCAGCAATCAGCCCTGAGCTGCTCTTCTCCATCCCCAGCTGCCTACAAGTGACCCCTTGTCCCCAGTGAGGAGGAGGGACCTGGGACAGCTGGGGACAGACTCACCTGCCTGCACCTGGGTCCTGGGGTCCAGACTCAGCCCTGGAAGAGAGTTCCCTGTGAGAGATTTGCCCCTGAAGCCTGAGCAGGTCTTCTTTCCTAGAGCCCCTGGGGTGTCCTAATTGACCAGGGTCTGGCTGTGGATTGGGGTCTCCCCTAGACTAGGGTCTAGGTGATCATGGGACCTGGCTGGGCCCACAAGATGGGTTGCAGTAGGTTCTCTGGGAGGAAATCACAGGTTAGGCCCCAAGATGTCCCCACCCCTCAGATCTTAGCTCTCAGCCCCAGACCCCTGCAGACATCCTCATCAGTCAACTCTACTCCATCCCCAGCTGCCCAGGGGTGGCCCCTTGTCCCCAGGTAGGAGGAGGGACCTGGGACAGCTGGCGACAGACTGACCTGCCTGCACCTGGGTCCTGGGGCCCAAACTCAGCCCTGGAAGAGAGTTCTCGGTGAGAGATTTGTCCCCAAGGCCGGAGCAAATCTTCTTTCCTTGAGCCCCTGGGGTATCCTAATTGACCAGGGTCTGGCTATGGATTGGGGTCTCTCCTAGACTAGGGTCTCTCCTCCCGCTCTTAAGATCTCACCAAAGCAGAGCAGGGTTGTGAGGATGGGAGTCATGGCATCTCCTCCTCCTGGCCCCGGCTGTGCAGGTGGATGTGACCGTGGTGCCCACAGGACAGACAGACACATGGTGTGGGGCACTCGGAGTCTGGGTCCTCCCCATCACGAGGTCGTCCCATCGGCAGCCCCACAGAAAGAGGAACTGCCCCTCCCCAGGAGCTTGGCTCTCATTTCTCAGGGCTTGTTCTGAGGGTGAGCACCAGGCTCTCTGCAGGTATTTCAGACAGAAATGGGGATTCACAAGGGGGTCATTAAGAAGGATGTTTTTGGCTAGGCACGGTGGCTCACACCTGTAATTCTACCACTTTGGGAGGCCAAGGCGGGCAGATCACAAGGTCAGGAATTCAAGATCAGCCTGACTAACATGATGAAACCCAGTCTCTACTAAAACTACAAAAATAGCTGGGCATAGTGGCAGGTACCTGTAATCCCAGCTACTTGGGAGGCTGAGGCAGGAGAATCGCTTGAAACTGGGAGGCGGCGGTTGCAGTGAACCAAGATCATCCCATTGTGCTCCAGCCTGAGCAACAAGAGCAAAATTCTATCTCAAAAAAAAAAAAAAAAGGACGTTTCCACCTCTGTGGGGGACAGAAAAGGAAGTCCAGGTTCCTGACAGATAGGGAGGAACCAGGGCTCCAGGTGAAGGTGGGAAGCTGTGCCCCCGCATCTTCCGTGTTTGTACATGGACACTGCCGTATCTCTGCTTGCTGGTGGGATCCCATGAGGGGCAGAAGGAGGAACTGTCCCTCCCCAGGAGCCTGGCTCTCATTTCCCCAGGGCTTGTTTTGGGAGTGAGCCCCAGGCTCTCTGGAGCTATTACAGACAGAAATGGGGTCTCCCCTCACCTTAGCTGCTGTCCAGTCTGTCCTCATCTCACCAAGGGCCAGGATGTGGCAGCAAATAGACCCACTGCCTTCCTGAGTCACCCCCTTCCAGGCGAGAGGGATTGACAGCTCCTCCTTCCCTCTCAGAGTCTCCCCATAGAGAAGGTTCCATCTCCCCTGTGTGTGTGTGCCTGTGAAAAACAGTCTGTGGTATTGTCACACCTGGACATCGTCCCACGTGTGACTGGGAGGTCACACTGGACTCTGCCTTGCCAGCTACAGCCTTGAGCAGATGCTAAGTTTGGAAGACTTGATTTCCGTAGACAGAAGCAGCTGCCACAATCCCCTCTGGACAGGCCTGATTTCTGAGTCACGTCTGGGAGAAATGTTCTTTGTAAGATCATGTGCATGGGGGAAGATGGGGACAGCATGCAGCATATCTGAGAAGAGATAGCCAACTAGAAATTATGTAGGCAGATGTTGTTGTGGTGAAAAGTAGTAGGTTTAATTAACGCACTTAAAAATCAATTCTATGGCCAGGCACGATGACTCATGCCTGTACTCTCATCAGCACTTTGGAAAGCCCAGGCCAGTAGATCACCTGAGGTTCAGAAGTTTGAGACCAGCCTGGCCAACAGGGTGAAACCCTGTCTCTACACTAAAAATGCAAAAATTAGCTTTATTTTTTTACTCCTTTAAACATTACCAAACATACCAATGTCTGCTCTTTGCATTATTCTTTAAGTATTAACATCTTTCCAGGTCCTACATTAAGTTAAATAAAAACTTGTGTACATTTTATTCTTGTAGAACAGTAATTTTTTTTTTACCTTTTCGGAAAAAAAAAAACAAACCAAACTTTACCAAAATATATTTAAGATGAAGAATGCTGGGCCAGGCGTGCTGGCTCATGCCTGTAATCCTAGCACTTTGGGAGGCCGAGGTGGGCGGATCACCTGAGCTCAGGAGTTTGAAACCAGCCTGATTAACATGGTGAAACCCCATCTCTACTAAAAATACAAAAAAATTAGCCGGGCATGGTCGTGGGTGCCTGTAATCAATCCCAGCTACTCGGGAGGCTGAAGCAGGAGAATCACTTGAGCCTGGGAGGCGGAAGTAGCAGTGAGCGGAGATCAGTCCACTGCACTCCAGCCTGGGCGACAGAGTGAGACTCCATCTCAAAAATAAAAATAAAAACAAATTAATAATAATAATACAAACTGCAGGCCTCTTGGATTCTAAAAATGGGAGTTGTGTATCTCTTTCTCTAAATTTAGCCTGGCCCTTCTTTCTTGAGTTGGCTGCAGCAGGTCCCATGAGTTCCCAGTGTGGTTGAAATCATAAATATTGTCTCTTTCATTTCCCTTTTTCACATCCCCAAACCCATGTGTTGGTTCAGCTGGGGAGCTCTATTTTCTTGGGGAGGAAAGTGAGATTTTGAGGAAAGTAGCACAGTGGGTGTCATATGCAGGGGAGAGTCACTTTCAAGTCCTGTGGTTGCAGGGTGACAGCCTGGTGCTCATAGAAATCTGCTCAGAAAATCTCTATCTTGTTTCTGTTCCTTCCTCAACGCAATGGCCGTGGTTACTGGTGGAGACAAAATATGTCCAGAGTGGACTGGAGTCCAAGAAAAGATGTATCTGGCATTGCCTTTCCTAGAAAGTCACTGGGACAGAAGTTCAAAATTAATGAGCTTTTGAAAACAAGAATGGGCCAGGCATGGTGGCTCATGCCTATAATCCCAGCACTTTGGGAGACCAAGGCGGGCAGATCACCTGAGGTCAGGAGTTGGGGACCAGGCTGGCCAACATGGTGAAACCCTGTCTCTACTAAAAATAAAAAAATTAGTTGGGCGTGGTGGTGGGTGCCTGTAATCCCGGCTACTCAGGAGGCTGAGGCAGGAGAATTGCTTGAACCCTGGAGGTGCAGGCTTCAGTGAGCCGAGATTGCACCACTGCATTCCAGCCTCGGCGACAGAGCAAGACTCTGTCTCAAAACACACACACATGCACACACACAAATGGCATTCTGCCTTTGATAAATGGGGGAATAACATCCCAGATTTATTTAGAGTTTAATAAAGGTATTCATCTTCAGAGCAGCTGAGCAAATTCAACCTTGAACTTCCACTCTCCACGAGTTCCCTGACCACCCTGTCCCTTAGAATAGAAGACTCCTTCTATTCTGGTCTTCAAATTGGACAAGAGCAAGGGATGCGGTCTGTTCTCTCTTCCCACTTCAGGTGGGCCTCTTAACCTAGTTTCCTTCCACAATGACCACCCAAGAGCTACAAACGACCCCAGCACTGCTGGAAAAATAAAGGCTTCTCTTTCCATCTCCCCTTCTTCCCTACCCCTTCTGGAAGCAACCTCTTCTGTAAAGATTTCATGTGCAGGATACACTGAGAAACTCAGCTCAGGACTTGGGGAGATTGTGACTCCTCTAGGACCCTCTTACTCAGCAGATGTGAAGTACATTCATGAGGGTGAAGGGCTGCGGAACCCACATGCTGCTTGGGCCATGATAAGAGGAACACGTAAGGCTCTGGTTCCCTTTGCTCTATCCCTTGCCTCCATCTCCTTTCCTAAAAGGTAAACCTCCAACATTGTTAATCCCTCACTCATCTTTGCCCCGCAAGTGAGGTAAGGCATGGGGTGAAAGTGAGAATAACCATCTTCTTTTATCCTTCTCTGGGCTGGGATTGCCCTGTGTCTAACCCTCTCTTCTACTCCTTCCTTCCCATTCCAGCCCAGGGCTCTCCTGGCATAGGGATGCATGCTGAGCGTCTAGAATTTCCATGCACATGGGTCATGGAGCTCCTATCCTGAGAACACAAACACTGGGGTCACGGGGGTGTGCAACCGGAGGAGGAGTGTATCGGTTTGTTTTCATGCTGCTAACAGACATACCTGAGGCTGGGTAATTGATAAAGGAAAGAGGTTTAATGGGCTGCCCATTCCATATGGCTGGAATCCATATGGAATTCCATATGGATATAAAACCATCAGAACTCCTGAGACTTATTCACTATCACAACAGCACAGTAAAAAACCTGATTTTCATCATAGACAGGCTTCAGGAGGGGGTGTCTGATTTACATAGGGCCCAAAGACTGGTTGGACCCAGGTGTGACATTTACATATCACATGAAGAAGCTGGCCACCCCACCCTAATGTATTATGCAAATGGGTTTTCTACTCAGCTGGTGCCATGCAGTGTGCTCCCTACTACACATATGGTTGGCAAGGAAAGGGAAGATAGAGCCACCTTGTTGGACGTGCCTAGCCCCAGGTAGCCTTTTCCTATTGGTGCAGCTGCTGGCATTCACCCGGGCAACCTTGTGGCTTGCTTATGTCTGCAGCTTGATTTTACAGGCTGCTCTTTTTAGGGAAAAAAAAAAAAACAAAAAAACAATCCAAAAAATGATTCCAGAGTTTGGGAAGCTGAGGCAGGTGGATCACTTGAGGTCAGGAGTTCCAGACCAGCCTGGCCAACATGGTGAAGCCCCATCTCCACTAAAAATAAAAAAAATTAGCTGGTATGGTGGCACATGCCATAATCCCATCTACTTGGGATGCTGAGGCAGGAGGATTGCTTGAACCTGAGAGGCAGAGGTTGCAGTGGGCAACAGAATGGGACCCTATCTCAAAAAAAAAAAAAAAAAAAAGAATTCTCAGTTTGTATAACCTTATGAGCCAATTCATTATAAAACTGTGTGTGCATTTGTGTGTGTGTATATATTCTATAAGCTCTCAAGTTCTCTTTTTCTGGAGGATCTAGAGGAATACAAGTGGAAAAGACATTTTCCCTGGACTTGTGGAGCTCAGACTAATAAAGACAAACATTGCAATTATTCAGGTAACAGATAATTTAGCTACGGTTTTGTTGAACCATAGAGAAGCAGAGAATCAGGAGAGGATGAGACTCAACAGCAGGTGAACATGAAACAGCCAGAATCATCACAGTAGGGTGACCTTCTGGAGAACGGGAGCCCAAGTCCTGAATATTTGGAGCCACTAGAGAGGCAAGGGTGGGAGCCCTCAACCAGGAAGAGTGTGAGTAGTTCTCAGAGCTGACAGTAATCCAGAGAATGCAGGGAGCTGGTCACTCGGGCTCTTGTGTAGCTTGCAAGTATACTTGGATTTCATCTTGAAGGCAGTGGGTAAATTTTAAGCAAATGAACACGTGAGCAGATTTCTGTTTTAAGAAAACCACTGACCGGGTATGGTGGCTCGTACCTGTAATCCCAGAAATTTGGGAGGCTGAGGCAGGCAGATCACCTGAGGTCAGGAGTTCAAGACCAGCGTGGCCAACATGCTGAAACCTCATCTTTACTAAAAATACAAAAATAAGCCGGATGTGGTCGTGGGTACCTGTAATCCCAGCTACTTGGGAAGCTGAGGTAGGAGAATTGCTTCAACCTGGGAGGTGGAGGTTGCAGTGAGCTGAGATTGCACCATTGCACTCCAGCCTGGGCAACAAGAGCAAAACTCCGTATCGAACAATTAAGACAAAAAAAAAAAAAAAAAAAGAAAGAAAACTACCACTATATAGGCATGGTAGAAGGGCTGTGTTGATAATCAGCAGTGATACAACTCCAGCATTCAGCTGACCTCTAGGTAATGTGCCAATCAGTACCCTAAGTGGTTAATGTGGTTTTCTCCGGGAATTCTTTCTTAAATCCTAAGTCATGAATGCAGTTGAATGGGATGAGACAGCAAGGCTTCCTTTTCTTTACCATAGTTAGGAGTTTGGAAAGGCATTTTCTAGGTTTAAATTCTCTCACAGAGCTGACTGTGAGAAGGCAGACATATGTTACTATCTCAAGTGTCTTTCTGAGGTATGGTGGGGAAAGGGGGAAGTGGTTTCCTGTAATGAATTTGCTCTGTAGGGAGAAGCCATGTTTTCTGGTGCTGGAGATGTTAGCTTTGTCCTGGTCATCAACATCATGAACATCAGGCAGATATACTTGTGTCTTATTGGGAGAAAGATTCAGACCTGGGGGAGGATTTTGACCAAGGAAGAGTCAGCCACAGATAAGGTCGGGGTCTGTGAGAATAAAAGATGTCAGCATGGGCCGGGCGCGGTGGCTCAAGCCTGTAATCCCAGCACTTTGGGAGGCCGAGGCGGGTGGATCACGAGGTCAAGAGATCGAGACCATCCTGGTCAACACGGTGAAACCCCGTCTCTA
>NW_016107550.1:3330833-3335240 GCF_001604975.1 Cebus imitator
GGGACCAGGAGGAGGCTGATGTGATGGTACAGACTGTCTTCAGTCTCCAGTGAGCTTGCGCTGTGGGATGGACCAGGGGATGTGGGCAAGAAGGGCTGAAGGGTACAACTGCTTGGATTTGTTCACTGCATGTGAAGCAAAAGCGAGTAACTAGGGTCTGTTTCATTCTCTGCCTTGTTCACTGGAGCAACCCATGGTGTCATCACAGGATGAATGACCCTGGGGAGGAACCAGGCTAGGGAGATATTTATAAGGCTGTCAACGGACTGCAGAGGAAGTGCTACCTCCCTCCTGGGCCTGCTGTCTGGTTTTGTTTCTCCCAAGCACTTCTTCCCTCTGAAATTTCTTATTTCTTTATTATTATTATTATACTTTAAGTTCTGGGTACATGTGCAGAACGTGCAGGTTACATAGTTATACACATGCCATGGTGGTTTGCTGCATCCATCCTCCCCTCCCCATCATCTGCATTGGTATTTCTCCTAATGCTATCCCTCCCTAGCCCTCAACCCCCTGACAGGCCGTGGTGTGTGATGTTCCCCTCTCTGTGTCCATGTGTTCTCATTGTTCAATGCCTACTTAGGAGTGAGAACATGTGCTGTTTGCTTTTCAGTTCTTGTGTTAGTTTGCTGAAAATGATAGTTTCCAGCTTCATCCATGGCTCTACAAAGGACATGAACTCATCGTTTTTTATGGCTGCATAGTATTCCATGGTGTGTGTTACATATTCTTTATCCAGTCAATCATTGATGGGCATTTGGGTTGGTTCCAAGTCTCTGCTATTGTGAACAGTGCTGCAATAAACATGTGTGCATGAAGACATGGCAGGCTTTTAATCTGGTGTGGTTTCCTTGACTAGATTAGGACATGTGATATAAGAACCCTTATGGTAGGAGTGGCTCACAGGAAATTCCTAAATCTGCTCTCCTCACTGAAAAGGAAAACGAGAAGCAGTGCTCTACTTTGAGTGGAATGGCAGAGACCCACAAAGGCTTCCAAAATGCAGGAATGCTAGTGCTTGCCCTAAATTCCATACTCAGCCACATCACTATTCATAAATGACAGTGGACATTTCATCACTGGGCCAGTGCCTGAGCACTGTGGAACTTGGGGCATCTCCAACCTGGTGAAGGTCCTGCCTCACGTAAACACTCCCTAGACCACACAGCAACTTCTTCTGAAATAAGAAAGTTCTAGGAAGGGCCAGGTGCAGTAGCTCACCCCTGTAATGCCAGCACTTTGGAGGCCAAGGCAGGTGGATCACCTGAGGACAGGAGTTCGAGACCACCCTGGGCAACATAGTGAATCCCCCCTACTAAAAATAAAAAAATTAGCCGGGCGTGGTGATGTGCGCCTGCAGTCCCAGTTACTTGGAAGGCTGCAGCAGGAGAATCACTTGAACCTAGGAGAGGGAGGTTGCAGTGAGCTGAGACTGTGCCATTGCACTCCAGCCTCAAAGACACAGAGAGATTACATCTCAAAAAAATTTTTAAATAGGCTGGGCGTGGTGGCTCATGCCTGTAATCCCAACACTTTGGGAGGCCCAGGCCGGTGGATCACCTGAGGTCAGGAGATCGAAACCATCCTGGCCAACATGGTGAAACCCCATCTTTACTAAAAATACAAAAATTAGCCAGGCGTGGTGGCAGGTGCCTGTAGTCCCAGCTACTCCGGAGGCTGAGGCAGGAGAATCGCTTGAACCCAGGAGGTGGAGCTTGCAGTGAGCCATCACTGCACTCCAGTCTGAGTGACAGAGCAAGACTCCATCTCAAAATAAACTAGTAAGTTAATTAATTAGATATAAGGAAGTTTATAAGGGAGAACTGGCTCATGCAATTCCAAGGTGAAGTACCACTATATACTGTGTACAAGCCAGAAAAAATAAAGAAGCCGATAGTGTGGCTCAGTGAGAGTCCAAAAGCCACCAAACAAGGGAAGCCCCGGGTACCACCCTTAGTCTAAGGCCAAAGACCCAAAAGCCCCTCGGAGGTCGTTGGTGCGAGTCCTGGAGTCCACAGGCCAAAGAACCTGGAGCCAGGGATAGGCGGGGAGGAAGCAAGTGTTGGGCATAGGAAGAGAGCGAGGGCGAGAGGGTTCAGCAAGCTGCCCATCCCCTCCTCCCACCTGCTTTGTCAGAGCTGCGTTGGCAGCGATTTCATGGTGCCACCCACACTGAGGGTGGGCCTTCTCTCCCAGGCCACTGACCCAAATGTCAGTCTCCAGAAACAATGCTTCACCAGCTTCTAGGCATCCTTCAATCCAATCAAGAAGTTTATACCTAATATGAATATTAACCGTCACATGCCTCAAGGTCCCCTTAGTCCCAGGAATTCAGAGGCGTCTGTGAGTATCTGCGAGTATCTGCTGCTGCCCCACCTGGTCAAGGTGATGTCTCTCCTCCCCTCCACACTGGACCCCACTGCAGACCCCTGGCATGCACCCCTCCACCCCCCAGGACTCATCTCAGGGGAATAAGGGGTGAGGTCATGAAGGATTTAAACTTGCTTAATGTTGAATGGTCAGTACAGCTGAGCCCTGATTGGTTGGTTCAGGTGAGTTCTGGAAGCCCTAAAGTTGGTAAGAGGTGTGGGTTTTCAGGGGACTCACAGCACGTGTGTGACTTCCAGCCTAAAAATAGCTGCTTGGTTCTAACATAAATATTAGAATTTATATTAATAAATTCTATTCATTTATTAAAATATTTATAAATAAATGTTAGACTTTATATTAGCGCCAAGCAATTTATATCAGCGGCCCAGTCAACCACTTAGGATTCATCTTGAAGGACTGGGTCTTCGAAGTTCCAATTTGTTCACAAAACAATGATAAATAATAGAGGTTTAGGAAGAAGATCTCTGGATGAAATTAAACTTGACTGGCAATACAGATACTTTACAAAAGATGACATACATGAGGCCAATAAACATATGGAAAAATGCTCATCATCACTGGTCATCAGAGAAATGCAAATCAAAACCACATTGAGATATCATCTCACGCCAGTTAGAATGGCGATCATTAAAAAATCTGGAGACAACAGATGCTGGAGAGGATGTGGAGAAATAGGAACACTTTTACACTGTTGGTGGGAGTGTAAATTAGTTCAACCATTGTGGAAGACAGTGTGGCAATTCCTCAAGGACCTAGAAATAGAAATTCCATTTGACCCAGCAATCCCATTACTGGGTATATATCCAAAGCATTATAAGTCGTTCTACTATAAGGACACGTGCACACGAATGTTCATTGCAGTACTGTTTACAATAGCAAAGACCTGGAACCAACCCAGATGCCCATCGATGATAGACTGGACAGGGAAAATGTGGCACATATAAACCATGGAATATTATGCAGCCATGAAAAACGATGAGTTTGTGTCCTTTGTAGGGACATGGATGAACCTGGAAACCATTATTCTCAGCAAACTGACACAAGAACAGAAAATCAAACACCGCATGTTCTCACTCATAGGCGGGTGTTGAACAATGAGAACACATGGACACAGGGAGGGGAGCACTACACACTGGGGTCAGTTGGGGGGAAATTAGGGGAGGGACGGTGGGGGGTGGGGAGTTGGGGAGAGAGGAAGGGGAGAGATGCCAGATGTAGGTGATGGGGAGGAAGCCAGCAAATCACACTGCCACGTGTGCACCTATGCAATAACCTTGCATGTTCTTCACATGTACCCCAAAACCTAAAATGCAATAAAATAAATGGGAAAAAATTAAAAAATAAAAAGAAAAAGAAAAATGAACCTCAGCTCTCACGAACACGGGTTAGGACGGCCAAGCCCTCACTCTCTCTGAGCCGGGGGAGCCCTCCCCCAGCAAAGCGCCGCACCCTGTCGCGAGGCTCAGAGCTCAGAGCCAGGAGCCCTGGGCGGCCTGAAGACCCTCTCCCTGGAACCCGGCCGACCCTGGACAAGTGACTTCACCTATCAGTCCATACTTTCTTCGAGAAGATGGGGGGATGCCCGATGGAAGGAAGCGCGGGGCTGCCGTGCCTCATTCGCGAACCTTTTCCACACTGCGCGGAGGCACAGCGCAGACTTACCGGACCGGCGGCGGGGGTCGTTTCCGAGCCTGAGGCACGTTTGCTGCTGCATCTGATTTCCTTCAATAAACACGAGCTCGCGTGACGGTGACACGTATTTCCGAGGAAAGACCGGCATGTAGCGGGCGCCTGTGAGGCGGGAGCGGCGCGTGGGGCGGGAGCGGCGCGTGGGGCGGGAGGGGCGCGTGGGGCCGGCGCCTCTGAGGCGGGAGCGGCGCGCGGGGCCGGCGCCTCTGAGGCGGGAGGGGCGCGTGGGGCGGGCGCCTCTGAGGCGGGAGGGGCGCGTGGGGCGGGCGGCCCTGAGGCGGGAGCGGCGCGTGGGGCGGGGAAGGAAAAATAACATAGGGAAATGAA
>NW_016107550.1:3335840-3362196 GCF_001604975.1 Cebus imitator
GCTGGAGTGCAGCGGCACAATCTCAGCTCACTGCAGCCTCTGCCTCCTGGGTTCGAGATTCTCCAGCCCCAGCCTCCCAACTAGCTGGGATTACAGGAACCTGCTACCATGCCAGGCTAATTTTTGTGTTTTTAGTAGAGACAGGGTTTTGTCATACTGGCCAGGCTGGTCTCAAACTCCTGACCTCAGACAATCCACTCACCTTAGCCTCCCAAAGTGCAGGGATTACAGGCATGAGCCACCACGCCCGGTCCTATATTCTTTTTTGATTGTCGAATAATCATTGTATATATTCAAGTACAATGAAATGTTTTGATATGTGTTTGTCTTTGCAATCCTGCCAGGGACATGCCTGCCACCATTTTAATATATTTTTAAAAATACATGCACATAAAGAAAGTCAAATGAAGGCTGGGCGCAGTGGCTCACACCTGTAACCCCAGCACTTTGGGAAGCCAAGGTGGGCAGATCACGAGGTCAAGAGATCGAGACATCCTGGCTAACATGGTGAAACCGTCTCTACTAAAAACACAAAAAATTAGCTGGGTGTGGTGGCAGGTGCCTGTAATCCCAGGTACTCAGGAGGCTGATGCAGGAGAATCACTTGAACCTGGGAGGCGGAGGTTGCCGTGAGTAGAGATCACGTCACTGCACTCCAGCCTGGGCGACAGAGCCAGACTCCATCTCAAAAATAGTAAGTAAATAAATAAAAGTCAAATGAGATACTCCTGCCCCCTAGTGGATCTCAGGGTACTTTTCTGTTTTACTCCCAGTGGGGATAGCGCTACTGACTGTAAAAGTGGGGTGGATACACCAACAGGTCCCAGCCCACGGCTGACCTGGGGCGGGGCGGGCAGGGGAAGGGAGGAGAATGAAAAGGAGGGGAGGAGAGGGGCACCAATATTCCATTTTCCTCCTGGATGACTTTGATGCTTATAGTCCTTCGTGTAAGTAGAATAATTCAGTAAGTGCCCTTTCATGACTGCCTTTTTATTTTTTATTTTTTGTTCCCCCAGACAGAGTCTGACTCTGTCGCCAGGCTGGAGTGCAGTGGCATAATCTCGGCTCACTGCAACCTCTGCCTCCGGGGTTCAAGCGATTCTCCGGCCTCAGCCTCCTGAGTAGCTGGGATTACAGGTGCATGCCACCATGCCCAGCTGATTTTTGTGTTTTTAGTAGAGATGGGGTTTCACCATGTTGATCAAGCTGGTCTCAATCTCCTGACCTTGTGATCCGCCCACCTCGGCCTCCCAAGGGGAGCTTGGGAACTCCCAAGTTCACGCCTGTAAACTGGGATTGCAGGTGTGAGCCTGCACCCGGGCTCGGTAGTTACGCACCCGGCCATAACTTCCCTTCTTTTATTCATCATAACATCTTTGGATTTCATCCATGTTGTACAATGTGTCAGTAACAAATTTATTCCTTTCTAAGACTAAGTAATATTCTTCTGTGTGGACTAATGTTGTTTTCTCTGTAGAGTTTTCTGCTTAATAATAGCTAAGGGATGGTCTCGATCTGTTGACCTCGTGATCCACCCGCCTCGGCCTCCCAAAGTGCTGGGATTACAGGCGTGAGGCGCCATTGCACTCCAGCCTGGGTAACAAGAGCGAAACTCCGTCTCAAAAAAAAAAAAAAAATAGTTAAGGGAGGACAGGCTTGGATAACCTTTGGATAATCTGTACTTTATGTGTGCAAGCAATAAACATTAATGGCTGCCGAAACCCATAGGCCGAAGATGGTTAGTGAATACCGTAGTGGGTGGATCAGCTGGTGATACCGTCATGGGGACAGAATCACAAAGTGCGGAATGCAAGACACAAGCACAGGAGTCATTGTGTCTTCACTCTGACACGTCCTAAACATCTGCTTACCATGCCTTCAAATCTAGACTGTTTTTCAAAATAGATTTAATCTTTTTTTTTTTTTGAGATGGAGTTTTTGCTTTTGTTGCCCAGGCTGAAGTGCAGTGTCACGATCTTGGCTCACTGCAACCTCCACCTCCTGGGTTCAAGCGATTCTCCTGTCTCAGCCTCCTGAGTAGCTGGGATTACAGGTATGCGCCACCACACCCGGCTAATTTTTGTATTTTTAGTAGAGATGAGGTTTCTCCATGATGGTCAGGTCTCAAACCCCTGACCTCATGATCTGCCTGTCTTGGCCTCCCAAAGTGCTGGGATTACAGGTGTGAGCCACCTTGCCTGGCCTACATTTAATTTTTATAACAAATTTACAATTAAAACTCAAAGCAGGGGTAGTGACATTAATTAAGGCCGTGAAAGAGATGATTCTGTTCATCATACCACCAGAGAAACATCTATTTTGATAACCATCCATGAACATAAAAAAAGTTTCTTTGAGAAACTGGGAGTCCAGTGGAGAGACTCCAGCACTGCATTGGAAAAAAAAAATAGATTTTTAAGGAAGATAAGAACAGTTTTAATATATTTTTATTACCCGACTTTTAAGGTGGTACAGCTTAGAGCCAAGAGGCCCCCAAATGCCTGCAATTTCCCGAGAGGAAAGTAAGAGCAGAGTGAGCACACAGCTTCCCCAGCCTCAGGGGAAATTGCCCAAGAGGCCCCCTTCAGCCTTGCCCCACTTGGCTCTCTGGATGGATTGGCATGGCTGCATAGTTGGCAGGGGGAGCCAGGAGCAAGGAAAGATTAAAAAGCTCACAGCAGCCGGGCGCAGTGGCTCATGCCTGTAATCCCAGCACTTTGGGAGGCAGAGACAGGCGGATCACAATGTCAGGAGTTTGAGACCAGCCTGATCAATATGATGAAACCCTGTCTCTACTAAAAATACAAAAATTAGCCGGGCGTGGTGGCGGGCACCTGTAATCCCAACTACTCAGGAGACTGAAGCAGGAGAATTGCTTGAACCCGAGAGATGGAGGTTGCAGTGAGCCAAGATCGCGCCATTGCACTCTAGCCTGGGTGACAGCAGGAGATGATGTCCCAAAAAAAAAAAGAACAAAAAACCCTCCTGGCAACCATCACATATAGCCAAAAAAGCAGCTGCAGATCTGACTAATGATTTGTGGAGCCCACCAAGAGATCCACTCGTAAACCTACTGCAATACCTCACATGCAGCCCCTACAACTGGCTGATGTGGTCCCCAGCACCTTGATCCACCTGCAAGGTCTCCCACATGAGCCTTCGCAGACACTGAGCACATGCCTCCATAAAGAGCACTCGCACATTTCCACAGACAGCATGTGGAGATCAGCAGCCAGCTCAACTCTACAGGATTGAGAGAGGGCACAGAACTTTCAGCAACTCAGGGCTGCTCGCTCAGGAAAAATAACCAGGAGACACGCACCTGCACTAAGTTTGCAGGTTGAGAGAGAACCCACAAATCATAAGATGCCCCCAACAAAAAGAAACAAGAGGAGTGAGGCAGAGTATCCATGAAAAGGGGGTTATGCCTTTTTATAGGTGCGGTGGGTCACGCCTATAATCCCAGCACTTTGAGAGGCTGAGGTGAGTGGATCACCTGAGGTCGGGAGTTCAAGACCAACCTGACCAACATGGAGAAACCCTATCTCTACTAAAAATACAAAATTAGTCAGGCGTGGTGGCGCATGCACATAATCCCAGCTACTCAGGAGGCTGAGGCCAGAGAATTGCTTGAACCTGCAAGATGGAAGTTGCAGTGAGCCGAGATTGTGCCATTGCACTCCAGCCTGGGCAACAAGAGTGAAACTTAATCTCAAAAAAAAAAAAAAAAGGAGGGGGTTAAGTTACCAGCCACCAAATAAATTTCTAACTGGGCTGTCTGGTACAGGTGTTTCTCTTTTGAAACCAGTCAATAAAGACCGAAAGAGGGGACTGCTTTCTCAAATGCAAAGATAGCAACAAAGAAGCTTAAGGAACATGGGGGAAAAAAGCAAAAATAACATCGCCAGAGAAAAAAACAAAGCTCCAATGACCAACCTCAAAGAAATGGGGATCTATAAATTGAATGATGAAGATTTCAGAATAATCATTGTTAAGGAGCTCAGTGAACTTAAGAGAAAATAGATGGACAACTCATGAAATAAGGCTGACATTTTATGTGTAGAATGAAAAATTAGATAAAAAGGTACATCCATGTAACAAAAAACACTTGTACCCGAAAAGCTATCAAAATTAACTTTTTTTGAGATGGGGTCTCCCTCTGTCACCCAGGCTGAAGTGCAGAGGCACAATCTTGGCTCGGTGCAGCCTCCACCTCCCAGGCATGGGCCACCACACCTAATTTTTTTTTTTCCTGTATTTTTGGTAAAGATGAGGTTTCTCCATGTTGCCAGGCTGTTCTGTAACTCCTGAGCTCAAGTGATCTTTCTGCCTCAGACTCCCAAAACGATGGTATTACAGGCACAAGCCACCATGCCCAGCTGAAATTTTAAAATATTTTTAAAAAGAAATCATAAACAGAACCAAATAAAAATTCTGGAACTGAAGAATACACTGACTGAAATAAAATATTCTACGAAGAGCTTCAACTGCAGACTTGATTAATCAGAAGAAAGAATCAGCAAACTTGAAAAATATTTAAAATTACCCAATCAGAAAAGCAAAAAACGAAACTGAATAAATGAAGCCTGCAGAGTAAAAAATGCACAATGAAAGAGTCTCTTCAATAAATTATATTGCACAAATTGGGTATCTTCATCAAAAGAAAGAAGTTGGGGCTGGGCATGGTGGCTCACACCTGTAATCCCAGCACTTTGGGAGGCCGAGGCAGGCAGATCACCTGAGGTCAGGAGTTCGAGATCAACCTGACCAACAAGGTGAAGCCTCATCTCTACTAAAAATACAAAAATTAGCCAGGCATGTTGGCAAGCGCCTGTAATCCCAGCTACTCAAGAGGTTGAGGTAGGAGAATTGCTTGAACCCGGTAGGTGGAGGCTGCAGTAATTGTGCCACTTCACTCCAGCCTGGGTGGCAGAGCAAGACTCCATTAAAAAAAAAAAAGGAAAGAGAGAGAGAGGGAGGAAGGAAGGAAGGAGAGAAGGAAAAGAAAAAAGAAAAGAGAAAAGGAAAGGAAAGAAAGAGAAAGAGAGAGTCCCTGCATCTGATTGTCTGTCTTCTCTCTTGGCTCTTCCTCTTTCCACTAATAACAGTTCGGTGTTTTTGCTTCATTTCCCCTAAACTATATCTGTCCTGCTTTCCACTGTGACCTCACTGCCCAAACTTCCTGGACTTCCTTACACTGGAGTAGACACTGGGACCTGCTCAGCCCTCCTGTGCTCTGCAAGTTGTAAAAAAAATTCACAAATCCTCTGCTATGTCCAGACTGTTCACCATTTCCTAAAGACTTCATTTACCCACCTGTCACCCTCAGAGTCAGAGTCAAACAAGATGTTATGGGAGAAAACACTGTGCTGATGGTTGAAAAGCAACCAGAGAAAAAAGACAGAGATGCCGAAAAAGAGACGAGACACCCAGAAAGACAGAGAGAGAGAGACAGGGACAGAGATAGAGCAGGGAGAATGTGTCCCATGTGAACCAGAGGAAAAATCAGTCAGGATGTTCACACAAGAATGCAAAGATATGGAGCACAGCATTGGGAAGTAGATCCCAGGAGGAAATTAAACCGGAGCGCACATAGAAAATTAAATCTCAGTGCCAATTAAAATTGGGTAGGCCAGCCAGGCACCCACCTTCTTTGAACCAGGACAGAAACCCTCCAGCACAGTGAGCTGCAGCCTGTCCAGGGGTTCATAACGTGGAGTCGGGAGCCTCATGAGGGTCTGAAGCCCCGCCTCTGAGACATGGCTGACCTTGCACAAGTTACTTCATGTCTTAGTCCATAGTTTCTTTTTTTTTATGAGGAAAATAATATAGGGCACGCTGTGGAGTGTTTGTAGGAGAATTTAATATGTCAATGTTTGCCTAGAACTAAATTAGCAACTGCCCCACAGAAAGAGCTGGCTGAATTTTTGCTGAATTAAAAATCTTTCTACAAAAAATATTCTTAAGTACTCTCTTTGTAATGGGCATGCAGGCTTCTTTTCTGGGTCCCTTCATTTGTTTGTTTGGTTTGATTTTCTGGGATCGTTTTAGTATTCTTTTTTTCATCGACAGATAATAATGGTGAATATTTATGGAGTGCAATGTTGTATTACTCTGTTTACACACTGCTATAAAGAACTACCCGAGACTGGGTAATTTATAAGGGAAAGAGGTTTAATTGCCTCCCAGTTCAGCGTGGCTGGGGAGGCCTCAGGAAACTTAGAACCATGCCAGAAGGCAAAGGGGAAGCGGGCATCTTCTTCACAAGCAAGCAGGAAGGAGAGTGAACACAGGAGGAATTACCAAACACTTATAAAACCGTCAGATCTCATGAGAACTCACTCACTATCAAGAGAACAGCATGGGGAAAACTGTCCCAATGATTCAATTACCACCACCTGGTCTCTCCCTTGACACGTGGGGATTATGGGGATTACAGTTCAAGATGAGATTTGGATGAGGACATGGAGCTAAATCATATCAAATGTTTTGATACTTGTTTACACGTGCAGTTCTCCTCAGGTGGGGTCTCACCAGAAGCTATGCCCATTGGAGTCTCTACTTCAGCCTTGTTACTGTTTGGGGTTTTGTTTTTGTTTTTTAAAGACAGGCCCGGCACTGTGGCTCACACCTGTAATCCCAGCACTTTGGGAGGCCAAGGCGGGTGGATCACGAGGTCAGGAGTTCGAGACCAGCCTGGCCAAAATGGTGAAACCCTGTCTTTACTAAAAATACAAAAACTAGCTGGGCATGGTGGCAGACACCTGTAATCTCAGCTACTCAGGAGGCTGAGGCAGAAGAATTGCTTGAACCCAGGAGGCAGAGGTTACAGTGAGCCGAGACTGCGCTATTGCACTCCAGCCTGGATGACAGAGCAAGATTCCATCTCAAAAAAAACAAAACAACAACAACAAAAAACAGACCCTATAGGTAGGTGGATATTCAGATGTGCCTCAACCAAAGCAGGCTCAGTGATTTCTTGGTTTCCTGGGCATGGGAGTGTGCGTGCACATCTGTCCGTGTGTATGCATGTGTGTGAGAGCATGCATTCCTGTGCATATATGTGCAGGTGTGGACTGGTAGGGTCAGCTCTCTGCCTTCACCCAGCTGAACCTCCTTCATTCATTCTAATATCTAGTATCCGTGGTGATGGTTGCACTGGTGAATTTGATTGTGGTTATCAGCCAGGCACGGTGGCCTACGCCTGTAATCCCAGCACTTTGGGAAGCCAAGGCGGGTGAAGTACCTGAAGTTGGGGGTTCGAGACCAGCCTGGCCAACATAGTGAAACCCCGTCTCTACTAAAAATACAAAAATTCGCCAGGCATGGTGGTGCATGCCTGTCATCCCAGCTACTCGGAAGGCTGAGGCAGGAGAATCACTTGAACCTGGGAGGTGAAGGTTGCGGTGAGCCAAGATCATGCCACTGCAGTCCAGCATGGGCAACAAGAGTGAAACTCCATCTCAAAACAAGAAAAAAAAGATTGTGGTTATCATGGCATAATGTATGGGTATAACAAATTATCACATTTTACGCCCTGAATATGTACAATCTTTATCAATTAAATTTAAAAAAGAAAATGCTTTCTTTCTGACACCTCCTTTGTAGGCTCTGTTTCCTTTTCTTAGCTTTGAACAACTGTGAAGGCAGAGGCTGGGTCCAAGTGACCTGTGCACCGAGGACCAGGAACGGGGCTGCCAGATGTGAGGTCTTCAAAATAATTTATTGATGCACAGAGGAAAGCGTGATGCAGAGAATTGGGCTTAGCTGTCAGCTGGGTGTGTATAGCACAGTCTCAAGGTTAGCACATGACTTCTGGGACGGTCTTTGGGGTCAGCCGGGAAGATAATTACGGCAGTCTCTGGGATCGCTGAAGGTTCACAGGAGACACCTGGGACCAGTTTGGGGGCTGCATCACTACTCAGGAAATCAGCTGACTGGCGGTAGCTGGGTCTCTGGAAATAGACTGATGGCTGTAGCTGGGACTCTAGAAAACGCAAGTGACTTTAGCGGGGTCTCTGGAAACAGCCAGGTAACTGTAGCTGGGTCTCTAGAATCAACTAAGAAACAGTCTGTCCAAGGAGCTGCTCAACTGTAGAAGGGACCAGCTGGCTAACGAGCCTTCTGCATGCTGGTTAGAAACCTCCAGTCTCCAGCTCTTGTCTCCAGGAGATCTGCCTGGGGGCCTTTCCAGACGAGGATGAGTGCAAGCAGGAGCCTTCCAAAGGGCTGCTTCAGGCTTTTCCTAGAGTCTTCAGGTGCAGAGGCCAGGTGGGCCTGCGGTCAGCGTTTGACAATGGCTGCGTACGTGCTGGTCTCGGCCAGGGGCTCTGTGGACTGTGGGGACACAGCCTGGGCTGTCCTGTGTGTGAGGGCCCTCTGGTCCAGCTGAGCATATGTTACCTCCTGGGGGCCTTCTGCAGTCGGGGCCTGGGAGAGAGAGAGCCAGGGTGAGGGAGAGGCTGGTAGAGGGTAAGGATGTGGGGCTGTGGGGGTGGAGGGCTGGGATTGCCATCTCCATGGGCCCTGAGGACCCGCTCCTGAAATTGCATCCGTGTGAAGAGCCCACCCACAGGGTGTGAGGGTTGGTCTGTGTGACAGTAAACAAGGCAGAAGGGAAGATTCCTGACTTCCAAGCTGAGGCAAAAGACATTGTGTTCTGCCCTCCCCCCACCCTTGGGTCCCTCCCTCTGGGGGAAGCTGGCAGTGTGGAAAGGCCCCTGTGAGAGGAACACAGGCTTCCTGCCGCAGCTGTGGGAGTGAGCGTCTCAGATGTGGAGCCTCCAGCCCACAGGACCCTTCAGATGCACACAGCCCTGGGCAACCTCTCGACAGCAACCTCAGCACAGACTGTGAGCCGGAACTGCCTAGATGAGCAACTCCTGAATTCCTGACCCAAGGAACTGCGACTTTTTTCAAGCTGCTAAATTTGGGGTACTTTGATAATTAGCAGGAAGGCTCACCGACATGTTGGTCTCTCTGTCCTTCTCAGGAAGTGCATCAACTGTGGCCATGTCTGGGGGACAGGACACATGGTCAGTTTCCTGGGGAGGATGTCACAGGGCAAATCTGCCTGAGACCCCCCACTTCAGATGTCATCCTGCATCCAATCTATAATATGACCTTCTAGAATGTTCCTGAAGATTCTTCCCCTCTCCCCCCGCATTGCATCTGGATTGGCACCAAGTTCCCACTTCCCTGTCCCAGGCCTGTCCCTCCTCCTTCCCCTTTACCTGCTTTTCTCTCTAGAACATCAATGGCCAGGTTGGGCCTGAGAGGAAAAATAAAAATGAACATTAGGGGCAGCCTGGCGGCAGAGGACTGGATGGACGTCCAGGACTCATTCCCAGGGGCCTCACCTCTGCTGTGGCTTCTGCTCCTCATCCTTGCTTCTTGGGGGCCCTGAGGACAGTTGGGGTCTGAATTAAGGAGACCTTCTTCCTAGCATCTCCTGACAGCTTCCCCAAGTCACTCCACCCTACCCCTGGCACCTACCCTGCTTTATCTGATTCTGGCGATGGAGGAAGAAGAGGACCATGAGGAAGAGACAAAAGAGGAAGACCACCGAGACCGTGATGAGAATATAAAGATGCTCAGCTTTCAGGCCTTGGGGAGCAGGGGCATCTAAGAAAGACAGAAACAAGTTTTCAGCAGTGTGTACTTATTGAGCACCTACTGTATACCACACACATGTCATGTGTGTGTCACAGACTTACTAATATATCAAATCCTTCAGATAAATAATCGTCCCACAGCACAAGGATTAAAATCTCTCAGGGGAATAATGGTCCTGCAGCACAGGGATCATTTTCCCTTCTTCCACCACTGGGGTCCTGAGTGCTGGGTCCTCTGCATAGGGACACAGCCAGCCATTGGCAGAGCAGGAATCTGACAAACTCCAAAGCCTGACCTCTTTCTCCTTCCCCAAGAGGGACACACCAGGCTCATGCTCCACAGTCCCCAACACTCACGCTCATTGTTACTGTTGTCTGAAGGCCTTGGCGTGGGTCCTGGGAGGGAGGAATCAGGAGGTGGAGGCAGATCCCTGAGCTGGACAGAAAAGGTTCTGAGTCCTCCCATGCCCGCTGCAGGAATCTCCCTTCATTCCCCAGGACCCTGACCACTCCTTCTAGACCAGCACCCCACCCAGCAGAGTCTTCTGTGATGATGGAAACTTTCTACATCTACTGTCCAAAATGAAAGCCACACGTTACTATTGATATTTAAATGGCATGAGAACCTAGCTGCACTGTCTGCATCTCGAGGGCTCAGTGACCACGCGTGCCTAATGCCATCCCTATTGTACAGAGCAGCGTTAGACATCGCTGCTCTCTGCCCCCTGCAGATCTAGGCAGAGACCAACCACCTGTAAGAAGAGGAAAAGAGCCCTTCCCTCCCTGACCTCCTTCTGGGTTCCCACCAGAATGCAAGAATCCCCATGTCTGATTTTATCTGCCCTAGCGGCAAACCCCTGATGGGGGATGTAACCCGCCCTCCTGTGGGAAGAATCCAAGGCCTGCTGTGCTCCTGTTTCCTGAAGGCCTGCAGCTAGCAGGCGAGTGTGTGCGGCACCGGCCAGGCTCCCTGTTCAGGGCTTGTCTGTCATCTCGATTATCCACCTTCCTCTGCACAGTGCACACCACTACCCACTTCATAGGTGACCAAACGGGGTCCTGCAGGGCTCTCCCAAACCCAGGGTCCCTCTTCCAGGAACAGCGGCCCCTCTCCTCCCCTGTCTGGAGGCAGGGTCTTTAACATCCTTCAAGAAAGGCAGACAGGCCGGGCGCGGTGGCTCAAGCCTGTAATCCTAGCACTTTGGGAGGCCGAGGCGGGTGGATCACGAGGTCAAGAGATCGAGACCATCCTGGTCAACATGGTGAAACCTCGTCTCTACTAAAAATACAAAAAATTAGCTGGGCATGGTGGCACATGCCTGTAATCCCAGCTACTCAGGAGGCTGAGGCAGGAGAATTGCCTGAACCCAGGAGACGGAGGTTGCGGTGAGCCAAGATCGCGCCATTGCACTCCAGCCTGGGTAACAAGAGCGAGACTCCGTCTCAAAAAAAAAAAAAAAAAAAAAAAAAAAAAAAAAAAAAAAAAGGCAGACATTCTCTCTTGGAGTGTCCTTCTCTCATGCCTCCTCCAGGGTCCAAGACCCAGCACGCTATGCCTTATTCTACACCATGACTGCCTGGGCTTGGTCTTTATAACATTTGCCACCATTTAAAAAATTACGTATGTACTATGTATGTGCAATATTGCACTTTTTATAATATTTATGGTTATATGTATCATGTATTATGCAAATGTACAATATATAACAAATATATATTTTTAATTATGTAGTCGACATGTACATGCTATTTAATGAATATGTTAAATGTATATGATTTATAATTACTTATAATATATGTTACATATATTCACTATAATAATGTGTAATTTATATTGCTGATAAACCTATAATTAAATATAAAATGTTTTTCTATTATAATTATACATAATATATACATAATAGATAATATATATTTACATGAATTCCTATATTTATTAATGATAACACTTGAATTTATTACACTATATATTGCAAATATATATTTCATATAACATATAATATACATTATAGTCATATGTAGTGATACACTAACATATTTTTATTATATAATTATGTTTCTTATATATGTAATATATGATGTAAATGTATTTAATATAATTTAAATTATAGATCTGAAATTGTACATTGCAAATCATATATTTTTATTTGTGTATGCATGTAAAGGCATATGTGCATTTCTATTACTCATTCTAACTATTTCTCCCCATTGAGGTTCACAAGGTGGGACGCCATTTCTTCTCATTCATGGTGCATCAAATCCGGAGGCTTCCATGCCTGGCACAGTCCCTGTGAGTACAAAATACTTCACCCTCCTTGGGAGTTTTCTAATCAGCACTGATGGAAGCACTGTGTGTACCTGAACTCAAGTGTCCCCTAAACAATTCTTTTTTTCTTTTGTTTTGAGATGCTCTGTCACCCAAGCTGGAGTGCAGTGGCGTGATTTTGGCCTCCTGGGTACAAGCAGTTCTCTGCCTCAGGCTCCCCAGTAGCTGGGATTACAGGTGCCCACCACCACTCCTGGCTAATTTTTTTTTTTTATATTTTTGGTAGAGATGGGGTTTCACCATATTGGCCAGGCTGGTCTTGAACTCCCGACCTCATGATCCACCCGCCTCAGCCTCCCAGAGTGCTGGGATTACAGGTGTGAGCCACTGCACCTGGCCTCCCCTAAAGGATTCTGCAGGGACAGCTTTTTCATTGCCTATTTTTCACATGAGGAATTTGGGACACAGGAGGTTTGTGTGAGTCACCGTCAGGCACAGAGCTAAGGGGTGGCAGAACCACCGGGACTTGAACCATGAACCCAGCAACCTGGCTGCAAGGAGGGTCTGTCCTTGTAACTTTTATATGTCACTGCATGAAAGATGAGAGAGGAGATAGGGAAGGAGAGGGAAGATATTCCTGCAGACAGAAGGCCAATTAAAACCAGACGCTGGACTTGAACCAGGTCTGCTGGACTCAGGAGCACGTCCCACTGCACCCTGGCAGTCCAGGAGCCTCTCAGGGGGTCTGGATGGAGCATAGCATCACTCCTCCACCTCCCATGTGGCTTTAGCCCCTGGTCCCACCTGTCTGAGCTCAGAGCCCGAGCCTCACAGACTGTCACTGCTCTAGGTCAAGGACGACCACTCTAGCGATGGGAACACAGGTAGGGAAGGGTCTGTGGATGGCTTCTGACCCCTTGTCCTTGCCTGGGAGGTTCTGGTCACAGACCACAGCGGGAGATGGACAACTTGACACCCAGGGACCTGGGGCAGCTTTACTCCAATCACAGAGTCCGGGGCAGAGCCAGATGGAAGGGAAGCCTCACATAGGTCCTCTTAAGGGACCTTACTCCACTGTTCAGGCCTCCCCTGGAAATCACATAGCCAACAGGAGCCTCCGGGGTCCCTCTCCGGGTGCCCCAGGTTGGAAGGTGAGTTCTCAGTCGCTCGCAGGTGCAGAGCGGGGTGAATGGTGAGGACACGCCCACAAAGGGGCAGCGTGGAGCTCGGGCAAGCCCGGGAGTCTGGGGTGTGGCTGCCCGGGTGGGTGGCCCCTGCCCCTGCCCCTTCATAGCCTCCTGCCTTTGAGCAAGAAACTTGAATTTCTGCGTTGCATATTAGAGAGGAGGAGGAGTTAGAGAATCAGCCTAGTACCTCCGCCATAGAGTGGGGTTTGCGTCCACGGTGCCTGGCGTGGAGTGAGGTTGCAGTCGAGGTACCATTGCTGCTGTGGTCTCTATGAGCATCAGCAACCTCGCAGAGCTGGGCAGTGTCAGTCCCTTCCCACGGTCTCCCTAGTCCTTGACTCCAAGCCCAGGGCCCAGGGCTGGACCCAGAGCTGCATCCCCAGCACAGATCCCGCTGTAATCCCCTCCTGCTGAGGAACATACTACTGACCTGCTGAGGAGCTGGGCTCTGTGCACCAGGAAGGGGAACGGGGAGAGGGGGAGTCGCTGTGGGGGGAGGGGGGTGGGTATGGGGGGAAGCTGGCACTCCCAGGAGTTCCTGTAAACAAGAGCAGGAGAAATATTTAGAACCGTCCCATCCAACCTGCTCTCCTCCCCCGTGAGCCCCCTCCAAAAGCCCCATGTTCATCACACAATCCCAGACAATATCCCCAAGACTCCAGAAAAAATGGGGAAGGGGACAGGAGGCTGGAAGAACACCGCTGCTTGGCCCATTCTGCCAAGGGCTGGTCACTCCCTCTGCTCCCCCGCCCCACCAGCTCTGCTTGACCTTAGGGGACTCCTTTGAGGCCCTGGGGGGACATGAAAGTGGATTGGACTTTGACTCCAGGACATCTGTGCGGCTGAGCACACCCAGGGGTCCGTGTGGTAACATACCAGAGGACTTCCCACAGTACTGTCCAGCCCTGGTCAGGAGCCACCCCCGGACCCTGTGTTCTGCCCAATGGGAGATGAGCCACAGCAGGTGGAGCACATTCCCTGGGGCAGGTTCCGGCTCAGGGGAGAGGAATAACAAGAGGACCATCCATCCCGTGTGAAAAGACAGCCCCTTGTAGGGGGGCTGCCCCCTAATCTCTGGGAACCCACTCCCCACCCAGCCAAGCAGAGGCAGCTCTGAGCCCACCCGATGCTGGGCTGAGTGTCCAGGCCATCTGTGGCGTCCAGAGGGGACCAGGGTGCCAGGACCTAAGTGGGCGTGAGGGCAGAGGGGAGGTGTGGGCAGAGGGAGAGGAGGAGGGGAGGGCCGGGGAGTCAGGAGGAGGGCAAGAGTGGCCACAGAGAGAGGACAGCAGCTGGGACAGGGTCCAGGGACCTGAGGACAAGCTCGCGGGCCGAGCTGAGACCAGGGCAGGGCCCAGGTGGCGTCCTCACCTTTCACCACGAGCTCCAGCTGCTCACTGGGCTGAGACCATCTGGAGGCCTTATGATAGAGGCAGTGATAACGCCCGGCGCTGTCTTCACTCACTGAGTCAGTGCAGAATCTGGCCTCTGACTCAGATGCACTAAGTTGAGACACATGCTTTGCATCGTTGAACATGGATCTATTCTCCCACTCCAGGCGGAATGTGTCAACTCCAGCCGGGCCCCGGCACACGAAAGTCACAGGGCTCCCCCGGGGGATCACAGTGCCTGGCTCAGCCGAGATGGAGGGTCTGGGCAGGGCCCCTAGGAGGGAAGCAGAGAAGGACTCAGTGTCCACGGTAGGAAGTCACCATGTCACACATGTCATTCACATCACAATTCAGGGTTTTTAGCAAATTTATACAGCTATGCAGCCATAACCACAGCCCAACTTTAATACATTTCCCGCCTCCTGCACCTTCCACCTGTGTGTGAATTCTCATCACTGCGGAGTTATTTTCCCAGTGGACACTAAGGACCCTGAGACTTGCTCACAGTTTGAGCCCTGCTCAGGGTCACATGGAAAGAGTCAGAGTGGCCTGGGGCCCTTCGTGTCTGCTGCAGAGCCCAGGGCCACTTTCCAGAGGGACAGAGGGTGGGAGGGAGGCACAGCATGGGGAGACATGGTCACTCGTGAAGGACAGGGGACAGGGAAGTGAGGGTTCTGGAGATGATGGGTGCTGGGGCCTGAGGGCACTGGCTAGTCCCGGGATGGGACTGAGTGTGGGACGGGGGTTGCCAGGCTCCTGTGAGGGTCTGGTGGGGGTAAGAGGGAAGCCCCCAGCCCTGATCTGCTTGAAGCAGCCCAGCCTGTGACAGGTCCCTGCTGCAAGTGCAAGTCTCTGGGTTTTCCTGTAAAGTTTCTGCTTTCTTCTCAGCCTAATTTGCATTTCCTTGTTATTAAGGCTCTTGGAAAACCCCATTTGTCTCTGGGCTTGGGGTGGAGGAGGGAAGGGTGGGTGTGAAACCCTGAAACAGGAAAAGTTGTGTCAAAATCAGCAAAATCCCTGACCAGAGCAGAGAGCTGGCAAGGCTTCAATTCGCTCACCCATACTTCATCATTCTTTATGACTGACAAATCAAAACTGCATCTATTTAAGGTTTGCAACATGATGTTTTGATACAGGTATACATTGTGGAGTGGCTGAATCAGGCTAATTAGTATAACCTTAGTTTGCATGGTTTTTTTGTGGTGAGAACATTTAAAATCTGCTCTCTTCGCGGTTTTCAAGCATGCAATACATTGTGATTAATGCAGTCACCACATTGCACCCTCCTCAATTACTCCTCCTGTCTAGCTGAAATTTTGTGTCCTTCCACCATCCCAAACCCACCCATTTGTCCAGTTCTCCTTCTCTTAACCATATCTCAGTTGCTTGTCAATCTGTTTAAAGACGTTTTTCATGGGCTGCTGTTTCCACAAACGTGAGAGACACACACAGGATGCCTGCCCTTGGGAGGTGGACGTCTAGAAGGGAGGACAGATACTGATGGAAGAATTGTCCAAATCTGCAGCTGTGAACTGCAATCAGCTTCCTGTGGTTAGTGTGGGCATCTAGGGGCTGGTGGGCGGTGGAGCTGACCACCTTGGCAAAGTCGGGGGAAGGGCTGTTGAGCTGAGAGCTGAGGGAGGAGTAGAAGCTACCTGAGCTGAGCAGACAGGACACCAAGGCACTCACAGTGGGAAAATCAGCCAGGGAATGTCGCTATAAAGGATACAAAGTTTTAGTTAGAGAGGAGAAATCAACTCAAGAGATGTAATGTACAACACAGTGACTGTAGTTCACAGCAGTGTATTGCATTATTGGACATTGCTAATAGAGGTGATTCTAATGATTAGCACGGGAGGAATGCCTGCGTGACCTAGCTCGATGTAGCTGTTCCACGCTGTGCATAGCCCACAGCATCATACTGGACATGATAAATACATGCAGTTTTCATTGTTTTGTTTGTTTGTTTTGTTTTGCTTGTGGTTTTTCTTTTATTTTCTTTTTGTGTTTTTTTGTTTTTTGATAGAGAGTCTCGCTCCATTGTCCAGGTTGGAGTGCAGTGGCACAATCTCGGCTCACTGCAACCTCCACCTCTGAGGTTCAAGCAGTTCTCTTGCCTCTGCCTCCTGAGTAGCTGGATTACAGGCACCCATCAGCACACCCAGCTAATTTTTGTATTTTTTTTTTTTTTTTTTTTGAGACGGAGTTTCGCTCTTGTCACCCAGGCAGGAGTGCAATGGCGCGATCTCGGCTCACCGCAACCTCCGCCTCCTGGGTGCAGGCAATTCTCCTGCCTCAGCCTCCCAAGTAGCTGGGATTACAGGCACGCGCCACCATGCCCAGCTAATTTTTTGTAGTTTTAGTAGAGACGGGGTTTCACCATGTTGACCAGGATGGTCTCGATCTCTTGACCTCGTGATCCACCCGCCTCGGCCTCCCAAAGTGCTGGGATTACAGGCGTGAGCCACCGCGCCCGGCCTAATTTTTGTATTTTTAATAGAGACAGGATTTCCCCATGTTGGCCAGGCTGGTCTCAAACTCCTGACCTCAGGTGATCCACCCACCTCAGCCTCCCAAAGTGCTGAATTACGGTCATGACCCACTGCACCCAGCCTCATTGGTCATTTTTAAAATGATTTTTTTTTTAAATCAGCATGTGAGGCAGCCCAATATTGAACAGAACATGGAGTGTTTGAGAAAGCAAAAGAAGCTGCAGGAATGCAGAGATAAGTGAGCCTGAGGTCACGGGGACAGGATGTGGCTGGGAAAATCAGCATGTCCAGACCAAAGAGAGGGGTGTGGGTCTGATTCTACCTGAAGATAAACGGGAAGGGCTCTGAGGAAAAAATGATGTTTCACCTTACAATGAGATATTAAAAGAAAAATTTTGAACACAGTTTAAAAATTGTGGACGGTACAATGGTCATGTTTGTGCTTTCAAAAATCACGCATTCCTGGCGTCAGGAAGGGAGAGGGCAGCCGGGGCATGGACAGGCTGAAGCCGGCCTCAGGGAGCTGTGGAGGGGAGACGTGCAGCCACTTGGGGGAGATGCAGGAAAAGTAAAGGAAGAGAAGGAAAGATGAGAAAAATTTAGAGTGAAATCACCAGCACTGGGTGACAGGATGCATCTAGGAGGATGGAGAAGAGGATGAATCTTCAGAGTCTGCCCTTGGTGACTGTCATATTCCCCACCAAGGAGCTGCCGTGGGAAGTGTGGGCTCATCTGGGGAAAGCTCCCGGGCTCAGCCTTGGTCATGTTGGATTTGACCCATCATTGTGGAAATCAGTGTGTGGAAGTGACGCCTGCACTCCCGTGATGACTGCAGCACGACCCACAGCAGCCAAGACGTGGAAATAACCTGAGCGTCCACCCACAAATGAACGGATAAGGAAAATGTGGTGTGCATATGCAGTGGAATATTATTCAGCCCAGAAAAAGAAGGATGTTCTGTTACTCACAACAACATGGATGAACTGGAGGATATTACCCTAAGTGAAATAAGCCAGGAACAGAAAGACAAACGCCACATGTGGAATCTGAAATAAAGTTCATCTCGGCCGGGCGTGGTGGCTCACAACTGTAATCCCAGCACTTTGGGAGGCCGAGGCAAGTAGATCACCTGAGGTCAGGAGTTCGAGACCAGCCTGGCCAACATGATGAAATCCCATCTCTATCAAAAATACAAGAATTAACCAGGCATGTTGGCACATGCCTGTAATCCCAGCTACTTGTGAGGCTGAGGCAGGAGAATCACTTGAATCCAGGCGACAGAGGTTGCAGTGAGCCAAGATCGCGCCACTGCACTCCAGCCTGGGTGACGGAAGTGAAACTATGCCTCAAAAGAAAAAAAAGTCATCTCACAGAGGTAGAGAGTAGAATAGTGGTGTTAGAGGCTGGAGGTGGAGGGCCTGAGAGAGACACCGATCAAATGATACAAACTTTCAATGAGACAGGAGGAATAAGTTTTGCGATCTATTGCACAGCAGGCTGATTATAGTTAAGGATCACTTATTATATATTTCAAACTTGCTAAAGGTACATTTTGAATGTTCTCATCACAGTAAGTATGTGATGTGATTGATATGTTAGTCTTTAATCTGTCCACAATGTTTACATACATTGTAACATCACATTGTATCCCATAAACATATCCAATTCTTTGTCAATCAAAAAAAAAAGATTTTTAAAAATAAGAAAAGCAAAATGCAACAGGTGGAGAATAAAGGAGAGAAAGGGGTGAGGGCTGTGCATTTCACATTTGGAATCGTTTGCACTCTAGGGTACATTTCAGGGGATCCCTCCAGGCCTTCTGAGAATCAACATCACTCCCACCCAGAACTGCCCTTGGGGTATAGAGGGGACTGGGGAGACGGGATGAAGATGGGACCCACCCTCCTGCATGTGGATCGTCTGGGCCAGGCAGAGCACTGGAAGAGAAGCCGCAGTGAGAGAAATACCCACCACCCAGTCCTCATACGGGGCTGCTATCAAAAGGGGGCTCCATGCAGCTGGGGGCATTCAGCATTTCCTAACGACCAAACCACCCCTCCTCCACATCACTGTCTGAGTATAATCCTTCTTGCTGCAAAATGGTTTCAAGATAAATCCCAAAGTCTCCTCTTCCAAAAAGGCTCCTGCTCCCCAAGCCCTTTTTTATTTTTTGGAGGTGGAGTTTCGCTCTTGTGTCCCAGGCTGCAGTGCAATGGCTCGATCTCGGCTCACCGCAACCTCCGCCTCCTGGGTTCAGGCAATTCTCCTGTCTCAACCTCCTGAGTAGCTGGGACTACAGGCACGCGCCACCATGCCCAGCTAATGTTTTGTATTTTTGGTAGAGACAAGTTTTCACCATGTTGACCAGGATGGTCTCGATCTCTTGACCTCGTGATCCCCCCGCCTCGGCCTCCCAGAGTGCTGGGATTACAGGCTTGAGCCACCACGCCAAGCTTATTTTTATTTTTGAGACAGAGTCTTGCTCTGTTGCCCGGGCTAGAGTGCAGTGGCATGATCTCGGCTCACCGCAACCTCCGCCTCCTGGGTTCAAGCGATTCTCCTGCCTCAGCCTCCCGAGTAGCTGGGATGACAGGCGTGAGCCACCACGCCCGGCTATTTTTGTATTTGTAGAGACGGGGTTTTACCACGTTGGCCAGGCTGGTCTCAAACTCCTGACCTCAGGTGATACACCCTCCTCGGCTCCCAAAGTGTTGGGATTACAGGCGTCAGCCACTGTGCCCGGCACCCTAGTCCCTCTTACATCTGACCTCATCCCCACACCCAGGCCCCTGCTTTTAGGACAAGGTCTTCTCTGGTCAGACTTAGGCCCTGGGCAGAGCAGCAGGGCAGTCTTGGGGGAGGAGGAGACTTCCCCCCCAGAATCCTCAGGACTGGAGTCAGGCTTGAGCAGGGAGCTTTCCAGCCCTCCCTGCTGCCTCCAGGACTCACCTAGGCCCAGGAGGGCGGTGGGGTGGGGAGACATGACCCCGGTCCCAGACTCTGCAGCAAATGCCAGCGGGCGGGTTGTGCTGGCCGGGCGCCTCCTGCCTGTGGGGTTCCCACCCACCGCAGCTGCCTCACACGAGAGGAAGAGCTTTTTATTCTGTTCTTTTCACACTTCTCACTAGTGAGACGGAAGGGAGGGCCGTGGTTTCTGAAAAAGGTCACCCGCATTGTCAGATGACACTAACCTAGTTACCCCATGTGTCGCCTCTTTCTAAATCTATGGGAGCAGGGAACTTTCCAGACCTCCCGACCCCGCTCCCTCCAGGACTCACCTAGGCCCAGGAGGGCGGTGGGGCGGGGGTACATGGCAGAATAAAGGTCCTTGTCCTATGGGGTCGTGCAACAAACTGACTTGGACGCCATCCCAACTCCACAAGTCAACGGCCGCAGCTCTTGGGCAAGACGTTACAAACCCAGAAGCTGACATTTCCTCATATTTGAAATGGGAGCCACAGAAACCCTTCTCCAAGTTTTTAATATTGTGATCTTTGCTAAAATCGCAACAAGGTATTTAACATGTTAAAAACATCCTGCAGTGGATATTATTTGTTTAAGGCGACAGTATTGGTGAGGATGTGGAGAAACTGGATCCCTTGCATACTTCGGTGGAAATGAAAAATTGTGCAATCACTGTAGAGAACAGTGCAGAGGTTCCTTAAAAAATTAAAAATAGAACTACCAGCCAGGCGCGGTGGCTCAGGCTTGTAATCCCTGAACTTTAGGAGGCTGAGGCGGGCGGATCATGAGGTCAAGAGATTGAGATCATCCCAGTCAACATGGTGAAACCCCGTCTCTACTAAAAATACAAAAATTAGCTGGGCATGGTAGCATGCACCTGTAGTCCTAGCTGCTGAGGAGGCTGAGGCAGGCAGAGAACTGCAACTGAGCAGTATGGAGGGTTAATGTGTGGTTAGAGTTCCCACATGGGCACTGGGTGCAAAGAGAGGCACCACCCCCAGACCCAGAATGGTGGAGCCACCGGCAGCTTGCAACCTCTGTGTGGAAAAGCCACGGGGGCGGAGCTGCCTGCAGCCTTGTGAACCAAGCAAACCTCATATCAGTGTACCCCGGATGTGGGACATGGAGTCAAGGATTGCTTTAGAGCTTTAGGAGTTTGTGACTGCCCTGCTGGATTTCAGACTCGGGTGGGGCTGTTAGCCCCTTTCTTTTGGCCGATTTCTCCCTTTGGGAATAGGAGTGCTCCCAGTGCCTATGCCCCCATTGTATCTTGGGGATAAATGGCTTGTTTTGATTCTACAGGATCATAAGTGGAAGGAACTCCTTTCCAGATGAGACTTTGGACTTGGACTTGGGACTTTGGACTTTTTGTTGTTGATGTTGTTGAGACGGAGTCTTGCTCTGTCACAGGGCTGGAGTGCAGTGGCGCAATCTCTGCTCACTGCAACCTCCACCTCCCGGGTTCAAGTGATTCTGCTGCCTCAGCCTCCCGAGTAGCTGGGACTACAGGTGCATGCCACCGTGCCCAGCTAAGTTTTGTATTTTTAGTAGAGACGGGGTTTCACCATGTTGCCCAGAATGGTCTCAATCTCCTGACCTTGTGGTCCGAAGAAAGAGGAGAAACAGAAAACATTTGTGCACTTGCAAAATGTACTTACACATGTTATTTCTGTCCAGATCTTTGGCTAAAAATAGTCATTACAGTCAGCTACACATGGATGCAAAGGAGACTAGAAAAAATGTCGCTTGGTGTGGGGTAGCCACCTCCCAGAGATTCGAGTGCAGTGTAGGGGGAAATACAGAATGTTTTTTTCTGGTGAGCAGCCACACATCTCTGCCTATTGTGAAAAATAATCTCAAGAAGAAGTGTACCTGAGAACGTCTAGCCAAGGAGCACGATGTTGTAACACCCTGATTGATAGACCATCTGGAGTGACTGACAGACCATCTGGGGTGATTGATGGACCATCTGGAGTGATTGACGGACCATCTGGGGTGATTGACAGAACATCTGGGGTGATTGACAGAACATCTGGGGTGACTCACAGACCATCTGGGGTGATTGATTCCTCTGTACTTAGAAGGACACCAAAACCAACATTTCAAGTAATATTAACAGAAAAATTGTCATCTTCCCTCTGGAGCCCAGGCAAGTCTTAGTTAACCTGAAGTAGAAGCCACTAGAACCGAGGGAGGCAGCTGTGTGCACGCTGGTGGTCTTCTCCCCTCCCAGTTCTAGTTCCTTCGATGAAGGAAGGGGTCTACATGGCCCCCTAAGTTTCCTCTTTCTCTAAACTGGGGGTGCAGAATCTGAACCTGGGCAACTCACCAAACCCCCTTTTAACAGGAGGTCATAGGATATTGTTTGTTTAGCGCACTTCCTACATCAGCAGATATGGCGCTCAGTGCAGCAAAACTCACGGCTCCCTTATGGGGTGCCGAGTTGTCCCTGGCGGCCACTGCCCCCTGAGGGACTGTATCATCCTTCTTGCCCCCAGCTGTGGCCTCGTGACTCATTCCCACACTTGGAATGTGAGCAGCAGTGATGAGTGACATTCAGATTTTTTATTTAAAAGGCACGGTCCAGACTGGGCTACAGAGTGAGACCCCATCTCAAAATAAATAAATAAATAAATAAATAAATAAATAAATAAATAAATATAGGTGCCTTGACCCTGAGAGCCAGCCCAGGAGCCACTGAGCACTGTGGGGTATAGTCAGGGGCTGAGGGCTGAGGAGCCGGCAACAGGAAACGCAGCGTGGGGGGACTGTGGGAGACGTGGAGGGAAGAGAAAGTTTCTGTGAAACCACAGTCAGCAGATGATTTGCCTGTCGTAAGTTGCATGGACTCCAATAATGAGGAACAGTATGTGCATTGATTGAGCAGGAGTGTCTAAAAGGCCAAATAAAGTTTTGGCATTTTACCCTCAGGAGAGTGGGAAGGGTTTTGAACGTAAGTGTGGCATCATCATATTTCTGTCTAAAATGTATTTCTAAGACCACTTCCTGAAGTCAGACTTGCAAGAAGCAATCAAAGTAAAAGGTTACGTTTTCTGAGCCCTTACTCTATGCCAGACACTGCTCTGAATCCCCTGTATGGGTAGTTTATTATTTTATTTTATTTTATTTTTGAGACAGTTTCACTCTTGTTACCCAGGCGGGAGTACAACGGCACGATCTCGGCTCACCGCAACCTCCGCCTCCTGGGTTCAGGCAATTCTCCTGCCTCAGCCTCCTGAGTAGCTGGGATTACAGGCACGCGCCACCACGCCCAGCTAATGTTTTGTATTTTTAGTAGAGACGGGGTTTCACCATGTTGACCAGGATGATCTCAATGTCTTGACCTCGTGATCCACCCGCCTCGGCCTCCCAAAGTGCTGGGATTACAGGCGTGAGCCACCGCGCCCGGCTAGTTTACTTAATTTTCACAACTTTGGAAAGGTGTTTTCATCACTAGATTCATTTTACAGATGAGAACACTGAACTCAGAGGTTGAGTCATTTGATTAGTGTCATGCATTAACATGCATGGATTTCATGGATGGAACTGGGTTTCCACCCAGGAAGGAAGTATGTCCTTACCTGTTATTATTATTATTATTGAGACGGAGTCTCACTCTGTCACTCAGGCTGGAGTACAGTGGTGCGATCGCAGCTTGCTGCAACCTCCGCCTCCCGGATTCAAGCAATTCTCCTTGTTTCAGCCTCCCAAGGAGCTGGGATTACAGGTGCGTGCCACCATGCCTGGCTAATTTTTGTATTTTTAGTGGAAGTGGGGTTTCACTATGTTGGCCAGACTGGTCTGGAACTCCTGACCTCAGGTGATCCATCTGCCTCGACCTCCCACAGTGTTGGGATTACAGGTGTGAGCCACCGTGCCTGGCCGTCCTTACCTATTATTGATATGTCATTATATTTATTAAAGAACACAAGAAAAATCCAGTGTGGATAGACCAGTTAGAAAGTTCTTGCCTTCCAGGACAGTGATGAGTTGTTTGGATGGGAAGGATCACAGCAGGAATTTCAGTAAGTATGTGGATTTATGACTGGGAGGTAGGCTCAAAAGAAATGCTGATGGAAGTTTGGCTTTCAGAAGTATCTGACTAGGTTGTGTTAGACTAAACTTCTCACTATTAAAACAAATTTTTTTTAAAGATGAACAAAAACCAAGGAACATCTGTCGGTAGAAAGTGGCATGCTTCCAAGGCAGAGAGATTTAGGTTTCCAAGAAATAAAGAAGGAAGGAAGCCAAGTAAGGAGATGATATCATTTAGGGTTAGTTTTATATTAACGGTTTGCCGATTCTGAATCTAAAATATGAGAGCCCAAAAAGCTGAGTGGGAGCAGGATGAAGAATTTCAACAGAAAACTGGTAAATATAGGCTGGGCACAGCGGCTCATGACTGTAATTCCAGCGCTTTGGGAGTCCAAGGCGGATGGATGGCCTGAGGTCAGGAGTTGGAGACCAGCCTGGCCAACATGGTAAAACCCCATCTTTACTAAAAATACAAAAATTTGCCAGGTGTAGTGGTGCATGCCTATAATCCCAGCTACTTGGGAGGCTGAGACAGGAGAATCGCTTGAACCCAGGATGGGGAAGTGGCAGTGAGCTGAGATTGCACCATTGCCCTCCAGCCTGGGCGACAAGAGCAAAAACTCCGTATCAAAAAAAGGGATAGGGAGAGGGAAGAGAACAATTGTCCTCAGGATCAGAGCCGATCAGACACAGCAGTGGCTGATCCAAGCCACAGGGATGCCTGCCCACGCACAGTGCCAGCCAAGCTCTTCTCTGGAGTTTTGGGTGGGTCCCGATGAGGGAAAACAATAGCTAACTTCATGACTGTCATTCCAGGAAATCATTCCCTTGAGAACAGAACTTTGTCAAAAGAAGGTGGATTCTACAAAAGATTGAGAGGTAAATGACTCAAAAGATGATCAGGCAATGGAGGAAATTAGCCAAGAGTTGATTCCTATGAATGTTTTACTATTCCTGTGGAATTTTTGCATGAAACAAGACTGTGGCTTTGGAAAGAGCCCTCCTTGAAGGAGAGCTCTTCAGTGGAAGCAATGGTCCCTGTACAGGTGGCTGAGAAGAACACAACCAACCAATGTCCAGGCAGAGCAGGAAGGATGCCCCTCAGGAGCAAGGAGGGGTCATCAGGTGAGACCCCAGCGTGTCTCCTTAGAGACAGAAGGTCTGGGGTAACTGCCGCCAGGTGCTAGCGACCAGTCCCCAGAATGGAAATACAAGGGTAATGCCCAGCTGCTCACACGGGTGATGTCCTGGAGATACAGCTGCCGGCAGTTTACTTGGATTGCTGGCAACATTGTCACAAACATGCCAAAATCCTTCATGAAAATCAGAGTCTCCACTGGGCACGGTGGCTCACATCTGTAATCCCAGCACTTTGGGAGGCTGAGGCAGGTGGATCACGAGGTCAGGAGCTTGAGACTAGCCTGGCCAACATGGTGAAACTCCATCTCTACTAAAAATACAAAAATTAGCTGGGTGTGGTAGTCCCAGCTACTCGGGAGGCTGAGGTGGGAGAATCACTTGAACCTGGGAGGCGAAGGCTGCAGTGAGCCGAGACCACACCATTGCAGTCCAGCCAGGGCGACAGAGTAAGATTTCATCTCAAAAAAAAAAGAAAGAAAAAAAAAAGAAAAGAAAATCAGAGTCTCCCTCCAAAGTGTAAGTCCAATTCCATAAAATAAGGCATGCTGATAATAAAATACAATTTGGCAATACAATGTCGGTACTGCAAAAGCATTAGCCACTTTCTAGCACTTCTTGATACGGTTTGCATCTTTGTCCCCACAAAACCTCATGTTGAATTGTCATCTCCAGTGTTACAGGTGAGGACTGGAGGGAGGTGATTGGATCGTGGGGTGGCTCCTTCAGGAATGGTTCAGCACCACGCCCCTTGGTGCTGTTCTCAGGATAGTGAGTGAGTTCTCGGGCGATGTGGTTGTTTAAAGATGTGTGGCCCCTCTCTCCCCTCTCCTCTCTCTCTCTCTCTCTCCCTCCTGCTCCAGCCACATAAAGTGCTTGCTCCCGCTTTGCCTTCCATCATGATTATGTATTATTAAATATTAATATTGAATATCGTAACTATTTACATATTGTAAAACATTAATATAAAATATTGCACATATTGTAAAATATTGTAAATATTTGTAAAAATTTGGCAAAAAATTGTAAATATTGTAAAATATGTATATATTAAAACATTTAAAAATACATTTTCAAAACTAAAAATTCAGCACAATTATGAGTTAAGACTTTAAAAACACAGAAGATATAAAATATTTAGAAATGAACAGAAACAGCCAGGCGCGGTGGCTCACGCCTGTAATCCCAGCACTTTGGGAGGCCGAGGCGGGTGGATCACGAGGTCAAGAGATCGAGACCATCCTGGTCAACATGGTGAAACCCCGTCTCT
>NW_016107550.1:3363231-3371729 GCF_001604975.1 Cebus imitator
TACTCAGGAGGCTGAGGCAGGAGAATTGCCTGAACCCAGGAGACGGAGGCTGCGGTGAGCCGAGATTGCGCCATTGCACTCCAGCCTGGGTAACAAGAGCGAGACTCCGTCTAAAAAAAATAATAAATAATAATAATAATAATATAATAATCGTATCAGACTTCTCATCAATCACTCTGGAGGTTGACAAGAGAGAAATATGTTTGAACATAGCCTATGAACTCCTATGGAGAGATCCCAGAATGCATTCTTAGGGATTAAAGGACATCAGATGGCGTCTGCATTGTGCCAAGAGTTGGAGGAATCGGAATATACATTCATATTGACTTATATTCACTCAGAAACAAACACCGGAAGGATTAACATGAGAAAATTAAAATTGTGGTTCTCCCACGTTTTCTTCCCCGTCGACCCACCTGGACAAGCTGCAGAGCTAGAAATGACCTCGACAGCTCCTCTTTCTCACCCTCTCCCCTTGTCCTAGCTTCAGAGTCTGTCCTTACGCAGACACGGCGTGCCAGCACCACGGAGCCAGGTCCTCGTCCAGGGAACATCCCCTAACTGGTGTCTCTGTGTTCATTTGTTCCTTCTTGGCCGTCTTCTCCACGGTGTAGCCAGGGTGATCTTTTAAAAGGAACTATAGGCCGGGAGCGGTGGCTCACGCCTGTGATCTCAACACTTTGGGAGGCCGAGGCGGGCAGATCACAAAGTCAGGAGTTTAAGACCAGGCTGGCCAATGCGGTGAAACCCCGTCTCTACTAAAAATATAAAAATTAGCTGGGCATGGTGGTGCACGCCTGTAATCCCAGTGACTCTAGAGGCTGAGGCAGGAGAATCGCTTGAACCCGGGAGGCAGATGTTGCAGTGAGGTGAGATCGTACCACTACATTCCAGCCTGGGTGACAGAACGAGACTCCATCTAAAAAAAAAACAAAAACAAAAAAAACCACAAAGAATAAATGAATAAAAGGGTCAACCAGTTCACGTCTCCTTACCATTGAAACCTCCAGTGACTTCACGGTGCACTTTGCACAAAGCCCAGACTCTGTGACCTGCGGTGCACGTCCTCGCCTCTCCAGTTTCACGTTTGTCCATGCGCCCCTCCCTCCCTGTTCTCAGGCCACGTGACATTCCCGCTCTTGACAGTGCAAGACTTCATCTAAAAACAATATTCTAGGTGAGAGAAAAAAAGACAAATGTGCACTAAGTTTCTATGATCATAATCATATCAGATTTCTCATCACACTCTGGAGAAGTCTGAAGACAACAGGTCCCTCCCTGCCTCGGGTGCTGAGTCTCCGCCTGGATGCGCTGACATCCTGCTTTGCACCACAGCCTCCAAGTCTCTGCTCAGCATCATCTCATCTTCCCAGACCACTCTGTTGAAAGAAATGCACTCCCCAACCCCCATCCCTTCACTAGCAAGGTTTGTCTTCATTCACTCTTGATGTTTATCCCCCTTTCCAATTATCCACTCATTGACTTGTACGCTGTCCCTCTCCCCACATTAGAATGCAGACTACATCTGGCCAGGGACCTCATCTGTCTTGATCATCACCCTATCTCTGGTACTTACGGCCTGGCACATAATAGATGCTCAATAAACACTTGTAGAACGAAGAATGGTGAATGAGAAACAATATTGGCCATTGTTTACCGGACATTCAAAGGTTGAATAATGGCACCCCTACACAATGAAATACTGGACGATCATTAAAAATGATTATGTTGTTTTACTTTTATTGACATGGAAGATGTCAAGGGTAGTGTTGAGTGAACAAAAGAGGAGAAAACCATGTGGCAGAGGAGAGACCATCAACATACACGGTGGCAGTGAAGCTCTCACTTTGTCAAGATACTTCACAAAGCGCTTGGCATGCACTGACTCACCTCACTACCCCTAAAACCCTCACGTTAGACACTATTGCTATTCCTCTAACAAATGGGGAAACTGAGTCACAGCAAAATGAAGCCACTTGCCCAAAGATCCTCAGCCAGGAAGGGATGAAGGTGGTGGTGTTGAAACCTGGGCTCCCCCATCCACAGTCTGCAGACACTCAGACTGCAGCACATTGTAGAAATTCACAATGCCATCCCAATAAGCCTTAAAAAACACTTTTGAGTCCTCACTTTATTTCTTGCTCTTTTCTTATTTTTCACGGGACTCATCTTAATAATTTCACCTTTACCATTCAAGTATGTTTGGACACAGTTACATGGCCATGGGGCAACCTCTAGAAGCATGATTTCTAAGGATGAAGAAGGATGTGGTCAGTGTGTACCTAAAATTACAATACTACCTTGTCAGGTAATGTTTTTCTTTTCCTTTTTGAGACAGGATCTCACTCCGGCACCCAGGCTGGAGTGCAGTGGAGCAATCTCAGTTCTGCCTCTTGGGCTTAAGCCATCCTCCCACCTCAGCCCCCCAAGTAGCTGGGACTGTAAGCACACACCACCACGCCTGGATGATTTTTGTATTTTTTTGTAGAGCTGGGGTTTCTCCACGTTGCCCAGGCTGGTCTCAAACTCCTGAACTCAAGCAATCTGCCCACCTTGGCTTCCCAAAGTGTGGGGATTACAGGCGTGAGCCACCACACCTGGCCCTTGCTAGAAATTTATTGTACTTTTCAGCTTGATAATTTCCATTTGGTTTTATGCATTAATAATCCCAATTTCCTAAGGTAGCTTTATGGTCACTCCCTGTAACTAATATTTCTTACTCTGTTGAGTCTGGATTACGCTCCTTCAAGTTTCTTGTGCTAGCCTAATGCCTTGGATGTTGCTGTTCAATGCAATTCTATTTTATTTTTCTGCATTTATTTTTAGCAGCTTTATTTAGGTACAATTGCTATACTAAAACACCCTCTCCCTTAATGTACACAGTTAGATGAATTTGGACATATGCAATAACCCCTTAGAGGACATTCTCGTGCATGTGTTGTTGGATTGTTTCACTTCTCACAGGAACGTATTTCAGGCTTTTCCATCTCCGTGCTACACATGGGGAAATAGAGGCTCGCAGAGGAGGAAGGTTGTGGTCCAGGTCACCTGTCTGTTCCTGGTCCTCCAGGCTGAAGAGCAGAGACCACCCACCTTGGGGCTGCAAGAGTTTAACACATATCTTGGGCGCCCTCTTGTGGCCACAGTGGAGAAACTCCCTGCTTCGTTCATTTTTATTTTTTCCATCTGGCGTTCATTTTTCTCATTCAGTAAGTATTTGTTGGTCCTCTCCTGTGTGCCAGACACTGTTTGAGGCTCTAGAGGTCCATCAATATGCAAAACAAACACCCTTGCCATCGAAGAGCTTATATTCTTGCAGAAGCAGACAGGCAGTAACCAGTGAGCATCATACACTCACAGTAGGATAGGTGAGAGTGACTTGGATAAATGAGAAGGTTCCCGGTGGTCCGGGGGTCTGGAGGGTGCAAAGGTCAGCAGGGGGAGCAGCGTGGTGGTTGCAGACAGAGGAGTGGGGAGAGGGAAGTGTCCAGAAAGAGAATGCAGAGGGGTGAGGGTTGGGGCCAGAGATCCCATTTAGAGCTCTGTTGGTCACCATGATTACCCTGAGTGAGCTGGGAAGTAACATAAATGACTCCAAATAGAATGCGCCTTCATTGAGCATTCTTATTCCCAAACTTCCACTAGAAAGCTGAGCTGCCTCTCACAGCAGGGGACGTGTCATCCCATTAGACCTCAAACATCCTCAGCAATTCCCTGTCCTCTTCTTTCCAGGAGTCAGGATTCCTCAGCCCTGCATCTGCTGACCCCTAGAAACCTGCCCTGGAAGCGTCACAAGTCTCTTCATACTCATGGTTGGCGGAATGTTGACCCCAGAGCTGTGCAGTGCACAACCTACCCAGCTGGACATGGTGGGCCTGACGCTCTTCCTCTGTGCTCCCACTGCGCTCTATGCTGACCATGGCATTTCTACTGTGTGGTGCAATGCCAGCTTCTCTCCCCTGTCAATATCCTGTAAGCTATTTAAGGATAAGATAGAATCAAAGTTCTACCCACGTCCCTGGTACTCAGAATAGGGGCTGAAACATTGAAGACTGCTCAGTAGCTCTCTACTTAACAAATTGCCCAGGTAGTTATGGTTAGATTTCTATAAAAGGCTGAATAATTACAGAAAGGCTCTAGAAACTAGTGTATAATTATGTAGGGGTGCTGGCAGTGTGTAGAGTCACCGAAATCAGCTAAGGAATCGTGGTGCAGTCTCAGGAACCAGCTGGATAATTGCACCAGGAGCTCCCGGAACCAGCTGGATAATTATAGTGGAGTCCCTGGAACTCAATGGGTAATTACCGTGTAGTCATGGAATCAGCAGTCGTAATAGAAGTGTCCCAAATGCAGACATGAGGGAAAGTCTGGGGACACTTTTGATTGTCACAACTCAGAGGAGAGGGGGATGCTACTGCCACGGAGGTGGGTGGAGGCCGGGGATGCACAGGACGGCTCCTCCCCTGAGGAATAACCTAGCCCCGAATGTCAACAGTGTTACCCAGAAAAAACAGGATTCCTTTGCCTGGTGAGTAACACAAGACTCTCCCGAGAATGCAGGTGATAAGGTTTGGCTCTGCGTCCCCACCCAAATCTCACCTGCTATTTTAATAATCCCCACATGTCATGGGAGGGACCCAGTGGGAGGCGACTGAATCATGGGAGCAGGTTTTTCCCATTCTGTTCTTGTGATAGTGAATAAGTCTCATGAGATCTGATGGTTTTATAAAGGTCAGTTCCACTGCACACGCTCTTTCTTGCCTGCCGCCATGTAAGGCATGCCTTTGCTCCTCCTTCGCCTTCTGCCATGATTGTGAGGCCTCCCCGGCCATGTGGAACTGTGAGTCTATGAAACCTCTTTGCATTGTAAATTATCCAGTCTTGGGTGTACCTTTATTAGCAGCATGAGAACAGACTAATACACAGGTTTTCATCAATAAGAGATTTATTACTTGACACAAGTAAGGAGGGCACTGGGCGTATTCTTCAAAGTGGTGTCTCCCTGAGGGAAAGTGACAGGAGGGCTCTACGGGGTGAGGAAGAGAGGAGAGGGTGCGTCATTACATGTGGGGGGGTCCCAGTTGCACAGAGGCAGTGAGTCATCACATCGGCACACAAGCCGCCTCCTCCAGGACGGAGATTAGAGCACAGCAGTGAGGTAAGCTCACTCAGTTCATCTCTAAGTTGCCAGGGCCTGTCAGAAGCTGGTTCCAACCAACCAGTGGCCACATTCTACACAGGGTTTGGGGACAGGCTGCAGGGCAGGAGGCTGTAAAACAGGCTGATTCCTCAAGTTGATTAAATTCCTATAATCCCGGGAGACCCTCCCTGCCTCTGTACGGTAGTGCTCGGGTTGAGAAACTTTCTTTAAAAGATTTTATTTTTTAGAGCAATTTCAGGTTCCTAGCAAAATTGAGGGGAAGGTAGAGATTTTCCATGTTCTCCCTCCCCCCATACCTGCATAGCCTCCTCCATTACCAACATTCCCTACCAGAGCGGTACATCTGCTACCATTGATGAGCCTGCATTGGCACATCATGATCACCCAAAGTCACCTTAGGGCTCACTCACTCTTCCTCTGTACATCCTATGAGTTTAGGCACACGTCCAATGACAGGCCTCCACCATCACAGTGTTAGACGGAGTAAAACCGTCGCCCTAGAGCTCTGCGCACCACCTATTCACCCTTCCTTCCCCGGCTCCCGGCATCCCTGATCCTTTCCTGTCTCCATACTTTGCCTTTTCCAGAAGGTCATATTGTTGAAATCAGACAATACGCAGCCTTTTCAGTTGTGCTTCTACCACTTAGTGATATGCACTTAAGGTTCCTCCTTGTCTTCTTTTTTTGAGACGGAGTTTCACTCATGTTACCCAGGCTGGAGTGCAATGGCGCGATCTCGGCTCACCGCAACCTCCGCCTCCTGGGTTCAGGCAATTCTCCTGCCTCAGCCTCCTGAGTAGCTGGGATTACAGGCACGCACCACCATGCCCAGCTAATTTTTTGTATTTTTAGTAGAGACGGAGTTTCACCATGTTGACCAGGATGGTCTCGATCTCTTGACCTTGTGATCCACCCGCCTTGGCCTCCCCAAAGTGCTGGGATTACAGGCTTGAGCCACCGCGCCCGGCCCCTCCGTGTCTTTTTATGGTGTGATTGCTTCTTTCTTTTTTTTTTTATTTATTTCTTTTTATTTGTTTGTTTATTTTTGAGATGGAGTCTCGCTCTGCTGCCCAGGCTGGAGTGCAGTGGCATGATCTCAATTCACTGCAACCTCCGCCTCCCAGGTTCAAGTGATTCCCCTGCCTCAGCCTCCCTAGTAGCTGAGATTACAGGCGGGCATCACCACAGCCAGCTAATTTTTGTATTTTTAATAGAGACGGAGTTTCACCATGTTGGCCAGGCTGGTCTCGAACTCCCAATCTCAGGTGATCCACCCGCCTCGGCCTCCCAAAGCGCTATTACAGGCCTGAGCCACCACGCCCGGCCTCATTTCTTTTTAGTGCTGAATAATATTCCATTGTCTGGATGGACCATAGTTTATGTATCTATTCACCTACTGAAGCACATCTTGGTGGCTTCAAGGAAATAGGAGTTAGGACGTTGCTCCCTGTCTTCTGACATTGCCTGCCTGTAATCTTCCACTCCCAATATCTTTCTCCATTTTGTTCCCCAGTCTGCTGGGTCCAGTGTTCGGTACTGGAGATGGAGGGGAATCCACCTGATCCAGGTTGCCCCGCAGCACGGCTTCCAGTGGGGAGAGGCAGACACAAGAGTGAACCACTTCAGCCCAGCGAGCTGGGGGCTCACGCGCCGCAAACACGTGTTCCTCAGCGCCTTAACAGTCTAGGCAGGAGCTAGGGGATGGGGATTACGAGACAATGGCTTTGCCCTCACTGGGTTAGGATGCCGGCAACTTGAACGTGGTCTCTGCCGAGCCGTGATGAAGTGACACGGACAGGGTGTAGTCAAGGGACCCTGGGCAGCTCCTTGTGACTGGAGGCTCTTTGTGAAAAGGAATGGGAGGATGTGGTGTGATGCAGGACATGTCACCAGGTCCTTGTCACAAAGTTGCTTTCATTGCTACCATTCTTAGGCCTGGGATAAATTGATAAACTGTTTCAAATCCAGTTGTACTCCCACCACTCAGTTTAAACTTACCCTCTGGCCGGGTGCAGTGGCTCACGCCTGTAATCCCACCCAGCACATTGGGAGGCCGAGGTGGGCAGATCACTTGAGGTCAGAAGTTCAAGACCAGCCTCGCCAACATGGGGAAACCCCGTCTCCACTAAAAATACAAAAATTAGCCAGGCGTGGTGGTGCACGCCTGTAACCCCAGCTACTCAGGAGGCTGAGGCAGGAGAATGGCTTGAACCCAGGAGGTGGAGGTCACGGTGAGCCGAGATTGCTGCACTCCAGCCTGAGCAATAGAGTGAGACTCTGTCTCAAAACAAAACAAAAAAAGCTTACCCTCTATGTTGCAGCAGTCCCACTACTGCGTGTGTACCCAAAGAAACTGAAACCAGCGTGTGGAAGAGATGTCTGCACCCCCATATGTATTGCGGCATTATTCACAATAGCCAAGATAGGGAATCACCTAGGGTCAATGGAGAAAGGAAATACGTATATACACAGTGGAAATGTATATAACCACTATTCAGCCTTAGAAAGGAAGAAACCCTATCATTTACAATATGGATGTAATTGTAAACCTGAAGGACATTGTGCCACGTGAAATAAGCCAGACACAGAAAGACAAATACCGTGCAACCTCACTTACACATGGAATATTAAAAAGTTGAACTCACAGAAGCAGAGAGCAGAATGGTGGCTACCAGGGGCTTGGGGAGGGGGTTAGGGATTGGGGAGATCCTGGTCAAAGGGTACAAAATTTTAGATAGAAGAAAGAAGTTCAAGATATCTGTTGTGCAACATGGTGACTAATTAGTGGAAATGTATTATGTATTTAAACATTGCTAAGAGAGTAGATCCTACAGGCTCTCACCACACACGCAAAAATGACAACTATGTGGCCAGGAAGGTGGCTCGTACCTGTAATCCCAGCACCTTAGGAGGGTGAGGCAAGCAGATTACTTGAGGTCAGGAGTTCGAGACCAGCCTGGGCAACATGGCGAAACCCCATGTCTATGAAAAATGCAAAAATTATCTGGGCACGGCGGCGCTCACCTGTAATCCCAGCCACTTGGGAGGCTGAGGCAGGAGAATTGCTTGAACCTGGGAGGTAGAGGTTGCAGTGAGCCGAGATTGTGCCACTGCACTCCAGCCTGGGTGACTGAGACTGTCTCAGAAAAAAAGTGAGGTGATAGGTATGTTACACATCTTGATTATGGTAATTATTTCACAATGTATACATATGTCAAAACATCATGTACACCTTAAATGTATACACTTTTATTTGTCAATTATATCTCAAGCTGGGAAAAAAATGGCAAGACTACTTTTGGAAACACTTTGACACTATTTTTTCTTTTTTTTTTTT
>NW_016107550.1:3371999-3373615 GCF_001604975.1 Cebus imitator
GCTGATTTTTTGTATTTTTAGTAGAGACGGGGTTTCACCGTGTTGACCAGGATGGTCTCGATCTCTTGACCTCGTGATCCACCCGCCTCGGCCTCCCACAGTGCTGGGATTACAGGCATGAGCCACCGCGCCCGGCCTTGACACTATTTCAAAAAATTTAACAATCCCTATAGCACAATCATTCCATTCTTATATGTATACTCTAAAAAATTCTTGCACATATGCACCAAGAAACATGTATAAAATGTCTGTTACATAACAAAGTAAAATAAATAGAAATAGAAAAGTAACTAAAATAAAAGAAACCCATGTGTCCATCAACAGGTACAAAAATACAAAAACTGTGATATAGACCTATATTGGAAAGCGTCAAACTATGCATTGAAAATGATTGCACAAATCATTTCAAAAAAAATTCATGGTGTTTTTTGTCATTTTTATCAAGTTCAACCCAATGTGTGGTTTAGAGACACTATTTAAAACAAATAAGGGGCCAGGGGCAGTGGCTCACTCCTGTAATCCCAGCACTTTGGGAGGCTGAAGTGGGCAGATCACTGGAGGTCAGGAGTTCAAGACCAGCCTGGCCAACATGGTGAAACCCCATCTCTACTAAAAATACAAAAATTAGCCGGGTGTGGTGGCATGCGCCTGTAATCCCAGCCACTTGGGAAGCTGAGGCAGGAGAATCACTTGAACCGGGAGGCAGAGGTTGCAGTGAGCTGAGATTGCACCATTGCATTCTAGTTTGGGAGACTGTGGGATTCTGTCTCAGAACTTAAAGTAAAATAAAATAAAATAATAAAATAAAAAGAAAACAAGGGAAGGACAAACATAGTTACTTCCACAGAGGAGGAAAGTGGAGGATGACACTGGAAGGAGATTCCAGGTAGATGAAGTGGCCAGGATAAGATTGTAGCTCTTAATTTGGATGGTGGGCTAAGTGAGGCCATGTCACTAATATTTCATTATTTATGCTGTTTTATAGATTCTCTTTTATTTATGAAAAATACATAATATGTGTTTGGTAAAGTGATCAAACTTTTTATTTTCTCTTTCTTTCTATATGTGTCAGTTAGCTACTGCTGTGTAACAAATCACCCCACAGGTAGCAGCTTCAAACACCACACTTTTATTGTCTGGTGATTGCTGTGAATCGGGTATCTGAGCATAGCACCACTGAGTCTTCAGCTTCAGGGTCTCTCCCGGGGCTACAATCAAGGGGCCAGTGGATCTGTGGTCATCGGGCTCTATTGACTTGGAGGGGCTGGTGGATTTGTGGTCATCAGGCTCTACTGACTTCAAGTCATTGTTGGCAGTTCAGACTAAGAAGGCAAAAAGAGTCTGCTAGCAGAATACAAGCCACAAAATCACCCTTAAAAGGACGGGATTAGGCCGGGCGCGGTGGCTCAAGCCTGTAATCCCAGCACTTTGGGAGGCCGAGGCGGGTGGATCACGAGGTCAAGAGATCAAGACCATCCTGGTCAACACGGTCTCTACTAAACCCCGTCTCTACTAAAAATACAAAAATTAGCTGGCCATGATGGTGCATGCCTGTAGTCCCAGCTACTCGGGAGGCTGAGGCAGGAGAATTGCTTGAACCCAGGAGTCGGAGGTTG
>NW_016107550.1:3375797-3377786 GCF_001604975.1 Cebus imitator
CCTGCCACCATGTCCAGCTACTTTTTTGTAGTTTTAGTGGAGATGGGGTTTCACCGTGTTAGCCAGGGTGGTCTCAATCTCCTGACCTTGTGATACACCCGCCTTGGCCTCCAAAAGTGCTGGAATTACAAGTGTGAGCCACTGCGCCCAGCCTATTAAAAAAATTTTTTTTTAATTAGCTGTGTGTGATGGTGCATGCCTGCTAATTTTTCCTTTTCTTTTTTTTTGAGAGACAGAGTCTTACTCTGTTGCCAAGACTGGAGTGCAGTGGCATGATCTCGGCTCACGGCAACCTCCACTCTGGAGTTCAAGCAATCCTCCTGCCTCAGCCTCCTGAGTAGCTGGAACTACAGGCACCTGCCACCACTCCTGGCTAATTTTTTGTTTTGTATTTTTAGTAGAGATGGGGTTTCACCATCTTGGCCAGGCTGGTCTCGAACTCCTGACCTCAGGTGATCTGCCCACCTCGGCCTCCCAAAGCGCTGGGATTACAGGCGTGAGGCAGCGTGCTGGGGTTTGTTTTCTTTTATCTTTTCTCTTTCAGCTTCTACTTCCTGTTCAGCTACTCAGAAGACTGGGGTGGGAAGATGGCTTGAACCTGGGAGGTCAAAGCCGCAGTGAGCTCTGATTGCACCCCTGCACTTCGGACTGGGCAACAGAGCAAGACCCCACCCCACCCCACCCCCCCCAAAAAAAGAAGAGAAAGACCACACTAGCGCAGTGGTTCTGAGCCAGGGACACTCTTGCCCCCGGGGACATTTGGCTCTGCCTGGAGACATTATTGGTGGTCATCACTTTTGAGCAGGGGTGGCTCCTGGTGTCTAGTGTGTAGAGGTCACGGATGCTATGATACAATGCACAGTGCCCAGGGCAGCACCTACACCACAGAAGGACCTGTTCCCGCCAAGCAGAAATGACACCGGAGCCATCATGAGCCTCACCAGGAAGATGGAGAAGGAACCCGTTCTTGGTGCTCACGGTTGTCAGACTCCCAATTTCAAACTTCCAAGTTTTGAATCCCAGCTCTGCCCCCTACTACCTGTGCCAAACCCGTCAAGTAATTTGCCTCTCTGTGCCTCAGTTTCCTCTTCTGTAAAAGGGTTTAATATCAGTATCTAACTGATAGCACTGTTGTTAAGAGCAAATGGACCAATACAGTACATGGAATCATCTTTTTTTTTTTGAGACAGAGTTTCACTCTTGTTACCCAGGCTGGATGCAATGGCATGATCCCAGCTCACTGCAACCTCTGTCTCCTGGGTTCAAGCAATTTTCCTGCTTCAGCCTCTGGAGTAGCTGGGATTACAGGCATCCGCCACCACTCCTGGATAATTTTTGTGTTTTTAGTAGAGATGGAGTTTTGCCATGTTGGCTGGGCTGGTCTCGAAGTCCTGACCTCAGGTGATCCGCCCTCCTCCCAAAGTGCTGAGATTCCAGGTGTGAGCCAGTGCACTCAGCCACAAATGTCTTATATAGAGAGACCTTAAGCAAGGTTAGTTAGGCAAAGTAGTAGTGATTGTGGGAGTATTAGCCTGCATCCATTCAGGGTCTTGGGTGGCAAGAAATAGAAATTGACTGAATGATTTGGGCAGAAAATGAATTGATTGCAAAGATATTGGGTAGCCAGTTATTGTATATTATAAAATAGCCAGAAGACAGGGTTTTTAATGTTCTCAGCACGAAGAAATGATAAATGGGGCCGGGCATGGTGGTTCATGTCTGTAATCCCAGCACTTTGGGAGGCCGAGGCGGGTGGATCGCTTCAGCTCATGAGTTGAGATCAGCCTGGACAACATGGTGAAACCGTGTCTCTACTAAAAATAGAAAAATTAATTGGGCGTGGTGCCACGTGCCTGTAGTCTCAGCTACTCTGGACACTGAGGTGGGAGGATCGCTTGAGCTTGGGAGGTGGAGGGTGCAGTGAGCCGAGATTGCACTGCTGCACTCCAGCCTGGGCGACAGAGCCACACCCGGTCTCAAAAAAACAGA